>NC_090926.1:672619323-672922353 GCF_040938575.1 Ambystoma mexicanum
ATTGGATGGTGAAAAGCATGAGGTGTGTCCGATTTTTGGAAACATCCGCCACGTTGTCCACAAACATTGTGGTAGACACATATTAAAAAACACAGCATTGCTTTTGTCAAACTAATGAAACAATCTCTGGACAGGTGAGGGGTGATGAGGATGGGATGGTGTATGGCCATAAAAAGCCTCAAAACCCGGTGGTTTTCCACTCGGATGTCCGCAAACATTCCAGATGTCCGGGGCAGTCCTGTGATGTTTGCGAACATCTGAGATGTTCGGGGACATCTATTGACTAGTTCTACATTACAAGGTTTGCGAAAATTAGTTTTTGGATGGATTATAACTTTGGCGCCACTCAATGAAACCTCATGAAATTTTGAAATTTCATTCTAGACCTGACAGTAAATTGTTCTTCAAAGTGTGGTGCTGTTTTGTGAAGAGGGAACAAAATTAGAGGGGGAGTCCCAAAATATTTGAAAGGCTTATAAATGTGGTGCCCTTTGATGAATCTGCACGAATATTTGCAAAAAGATTTTAGACCTAGATATGAATGTTGTTGCAAGGTTTGGTGGGATTGTGTCAAGAGGGGGCAAAATTAGAGTGTGGGTCCCAAAATATTTGAAAGGCTTATAAATGTGGTGCCATTTGATGAATCTGCACAAATATTTGCAAAAAAGATTTTAGACCTAGATATGAATGTTATTGCAAGGTTTGGTGGGATTGTGTCAAGAGGGGGCAAAATTAGAGTGTGGGTCCCAAAATATTTGAAAGGCTTATAAATGTGGTGCCATTTGATGAATCTGCACAAATATTTGCAAAAAAGATGTTTGACCTAGATATGAATGTTATTGCAAGGTTTGGTGGGATTGTGTCAAGAGGGGGCAAAATTAGAGTGGGGGTCTCAACATATTTAGATGGCTTATAACTTTGTTGCCATTTGACATATGTGGACAAAGGTTTTCGGAAAGATTATAGACCCAACCTTGAATGTTTGTGCACAGTCTGAATGGATTTTATTGAGTGGGGGCTAAGTTATATGTCTATTTTATGTACATACATTTTGACACTTTTCAAAAAATAAAACATGGGCGGATTTGCAGCAAACTCGTGAAAGGAGCAATGGCAAGGACCTGAAAGCATGGTTTTGCAAATGTGTCAGTGTTTTATTTTTTGTAAAGTGCCATAATGTAGGTACAAAAAATAGTGATATACCTTTGGTGACTGAGGTATAGCCTGTGACCTTGGGCAGTGGCCTCTGGCTACTGGCCATGACCACAAGGGACTAGCAATGGGGTTAAAGTGGGCATGGCCAGCAGGGACAGACTATGTGGTAATGTTTTTCGAAATTGGGATAGGTTTGAATGGGAAAAAGAAATCTGCTCATGGGTACAGTTTGAAGTGCTGGATGGGATTGCAGCAAATATGCACGAGGAGGGTCAGCAAGAACTTGAAAGCATGGTTTTGCAGATATGTCCTGTGTTTTATTTGTTTGAAAGAGTGAACATGTAAGTACACAACACAGTGATACCATTGGTGTCTGCACACTGGGCCTGCTGTCTGCAAGGATAAATGTGTACTGTAATTTGCTTATTGGGGCATGCAGCATGGTTTGAATGGGAAGAAATATACTGCTTGTTGTTACAGCCTGAAGTGGTGGACTAGATTACAACAAACTTGCGCAATGAGCATTAGCAAGGACCTGAAAGCATGTTTTTGGAAATATGTCTTGTGTTTTATTTTTCCAAAGTGTAAGAATGTAAGTAGAAAAACTAGTGATATACATTTGGTGTCTGGGGTAGTGGGCCTGGTCCTCGACGAACGGAAATGCGTACTTTGATTTGCTTATTGGGGAATATGGTATGGCCTAAGCGCATGTCCCATGAATTTGGAGACTGGCCATGACTGCAAGCCACGAGCGCTAGACATTGGTTCAATTATTAGTGTATAGTGGACACTGAGCTACGATGCAGGATAGGTGCAGTGAATAATAGGGGTGGTTTGGTTTGGCTGGGGTCATGGTCATGGTGGAGCCTCATGCGGTAGGCAATTGAACAATGATTTGCATCTCCAGCATGCACTGCTGATAACAACAGACATAAGTTTGTGTTGCAAAAAATATGTTTCTTAAAGGTTTATTGTACTTTCATATAAATGAAAAGAGGAATTATGAATAACTTATATACAGTGATGTAACACCATGAAACATTTTCCCTTATAAAAACCTAGAAAAGAAAAAACATTGTTAAAGGGATGTTACGGTTAAGGTCTCACCCTTGGGACTCCTCTGCTCAAGTCGTTAGCCAGTGGCATTCCACCTTGGCATCCCATGGCACTTTCCTCCTGGGTTCTCATGAGCACTTGCCCATCCGTACTGCCCCTTCTATTTATGCACCTTTCTAACTGCACAATGCATCTGTGCATTTATATGAGCACTGTGTACAATTATTTTGTGTAAGTAAAGGAAATGCAGATGCAAAAGATTTGTAGAAGATTAAGTGGCAGTTGGTGTGTGGAAGCTTGATATATTCATAGGGTTATATTTATAGTTTTGGAAGTGATTGGTGGATGAATGTATGACTGTTTGAAATCAGGCATTGGTGCAGTGTTACAAATATAAAATTAAAAAGGGTAGAAGGACTGCCCTGTGAGATGGTGTGCATGTGCCAGTCAGGTCTTTTAATGATCCATGGCCTGGAAAAGGGACTGTGGAGACCGCAGAGAGTTATAAAGGTCCATCAATTATTGTCCTTATTGTATACTAGAGAAAAGTATTTGGGACAGCATTTATTTTTGTCCTTTTATATTTTTCTCTAGTATACAATTGTCCATTATTCCCATTAGCATAACACAAAAGGCTAATGGAAATGTTGGAGAATCTTATTGAGTCTATCTACTTTACCGAGAAATGTAAAGTAGACGGAGCCAATAAGATTATTTTTGTTGTTCTATTTTTTAACTGTGAAAGGTGGTTCCTAAAGGAACCTTTTTTGGGGTGTTTCTTGATTTTCTTTTTTTGTGTGCAGGGGTGGTCAGAAGGTAAGGTGGGGAGGGAAATGAGTGAAGAGGCACCCATCACAAATATGGAAGGGCAGGTGGACAGGGGAAGATGTTGCACCTGTGTTACATCTAAGGTAGGGGGCAGTGTTTCTCATGCTCCTTTATTACAGCTTCAAAAGCACTTTGAAATTGCTCCCTCCTGCAGATTGGTGTGTTACAGCATACACAGAACCGTTGTCTTCGAAATATATGGATCAACAGCATCTTTTATCGCTTGCAAGGTTGCTGGTGGGATTTTGTGTCCCACAGAAGTAGGCTGTGTGGTTACAGTATTGGTTGAGGAAGATGAGGTAGAGGAAGACTGCCTACTGCTAGCTAAGAAAGGAACAACCTTTATGATTGAGGTGGTTGGATTTGACGTGGTGGCGCATGGAGGTGGTCCCGTAGGATTGTTGTCCAGGTAGTCCATGACTGAGTACAACTGTGCATTTCACTTTGGTACTTCCTAACAGTTGTAAAGAACTGCCACACCCATGATTCTCTCTGGGTGCTAGAGTTATGGTTGCTTAGCCTGCCACAACTGGCGAACTTCTGGGGGTTTTCAGTTTTACATGTAACTATAACATCCCTTTAACAATGTTTTTTCAGTGAATTTCATTGGTTTATATTAGTGCAACTTAACCATAACTTAACCATAATGTCCCTTTGACAACGTTTTTTCAGTGAATATATATATATTCACTGAAAACACTGTGCTCTTCTTATGGGATTAGCAACTTAACCATAACTACCATGGCTGTGTAGTTATGGTTAAGTTGCTAATCCCATAGGAAGAGCACTTTTCGGGTGGCTTATAACTTCACTCTCCCTGGACGAATCCTCACCAAACTTTGCAAAAACAGTACATGGCCCACTCTAAAGTTCTTTGCAAAGTTTGGTGAGGTTTGGTCCAGGGGGGCAAAGTTATAGGGGGGTCCCGAAAAGGAGCAGCGGCTTGGTCCCGAAAGCGTGCTTTTGTAAATATGGTGAAAATCCATCAGGTATTTTTTTTTTTTAATTATCAAAAAGTAGGTCTAAAAAAATGAGTGATATCTATGTCCGCTCCGCGGACACACTTCCCTGTTTGATCCGCGGACAGGGCACTGATTGGCTAATCGACTCGTGTCATGTGCGCGGACAGTTGACGCGTTTGCTGATTGGATGGCGAAGGGCGTGAAGTGCGTCAGATTGTTCCGATGTGCCCGCCATCTTGGATCCGTGTTTGGTGTCCGTGGACATCGCAGCAAAAACATATTAAAAAACACAACATTGCACTTGTTAAACTTATCAAGTAATCTCTGGGGAGGTGAGGGTTGATGAGGATGGGATGGGATATGGCTGCAAGAAGCAAAAAACAGGTGTTTTTTTCTGTCGCGAAAGTCACACGGTACATTTGGAGGTGTTCCACAATATGTGCCTAAAGTACAGGCGAAAGAGATTGCATTTTGGCCTTTATGGGATAGAGACGTATATTCATGGAATTGTGGACTTGTAAATATAGATGGTTGGTTCTGTAGTCTGCAATCCCAACTTTATCTTGTGGTATTACAGAGTAATACTACATTCCGAATGCCCGTTTCTCTATATTGTTTATATTGGTTTCCCAATATTTATTAATATTAAATAGAAGCAATTTCGGTTTATTTTACACTCTTAATTAAAACGCTTGATGTTTATAAATTGTTATGCTTTTGGTACACCCAGAGCGTGGCAAATAAAGGACTAATGTGTCTGTGTTAAAATGTAATTAAAATAATAATGGAGTCAGACTGGGGCCCCGTAGAGTCTGGCATCTCAGGCAGCCACCTGCAGTGCCTGATGGACGTGGATGAGAATAAGAGTTCTCATGGTTGCGGTGAGGCAAGTTGTTGCCAAGTTCGAATGTATTTTGATTCTGAGTGAAGGTCATCAGCTTTGAATTTTTGGTTGCGAGCTAAGGAAGCCCACGCATCGGACACACAGTATAAGGTTCAATTGTTTTTTTGTCCTTGAGAGAAAGGGACCATTCCGAAAGGAATTCAATGAGAGGAGTTTTGTAATAATGAAGATATGATAAGGTTATGCATTCCAAACGTGTGTGAGGAACATGTAAATTTAGTTCATGAAGAATCGTTGGTGCGAAAGCAGTGAGCGTTACGGTCTGACTTATGCCAAGAGAATGGAAATGGTGAATATAATGATTTTCGACGATTGTATACCGGAACAAGCATTAACTTATTATTATCTGAAGATTATTTTTGGGTTACATTCTATTTGTCTGTTCTGTATGGCTTATTGCAATGAAACACAAGTACAATCTTTGTGTGTAGTTGTCTTTTTAACGTGTTTGTGGGGAGTGCAGCATCGAGGTGCATGTAGACCACCACTCGGTTCACCCAGGTTCAACACTAATATTTCATTAAAATGTCATGTATGACCATATCGAATTGTGTATCACTTTCCACATTGTTTTCTCTTTGTTGAGATTGTTTGATGTCTGTGCTAATCGTTAGTTTAAACTCTATGCCGAATTAATAAGTCAATAGATAAATTGTAATAAGGTTCGGGTATTGAGACACATTTTCTGTTATGTTTTCGAAACAGATACAGCAAAAACAAAGAGGTGATGGCTGGAAGGTTTAGCATTAATCTTAACCACTGGCATTGCTCTGGGCAACCCTCCAGACCATCGTTCTTCGCCTGCCAAGCCCTTACAGAAGGGGAAAGACCATATGCAAATCAGACTTAGCCCCACCCCAAAAGGGGCAGTCCAGCCCGAACTGCTAGGTCACATCCCTTCTGCACGAGACCACAAGCATCCCCAAACATGTTTCGGCCTGGTTGGGCCTCATCAGTGAGGAGTAGCTTGGGTCTCTAGGCCCAGCAGGCACGGGACCCACGTCTGGGCATAGCCGTCCCACTCGGGGTGACATAGCAAAAACAAAGAGGTGATGGCTGGAAGGTTTAGAATTAATCTTAACCACTGGCATTGCTCTGGACAACCCTCCAAACCATCGTTCTTCGCCTGCCAAGCCATTACAGAAGGGGAAAGACCATATGCAAATCAGACTTGGCCCCACCCCAAAAGGGGCAGTCAAGCCCGAACTGCTAGGTCACATCCCTTCTGCAGGAGACCACAAGCATCCCCAAACATGTTTCGGCCTGGTTGGGCCTCATCAGGGAGGAGTAGCTTGGGTCTCTATGCCCAGCAGGCACGGGACCCACGTCTGGGCATACCCGTCCCACTCGGGGTGACATAGAAAAAACAAAGAGGTGATGGCTGGAAGGTTTAGAATTAATCTTAACCACTGGCATTGCTCTGGGCAACCCTCCCGACCATTGTTCTTCGCCTGCCAAGCCATTACAGAAGGGGAAAGACCATATGCAAATCAGACTTGGCCCCACCCCAAAAGGGGCAGTCCAGCCCGAACTGCTAGGTCACATCCCTTCTGCACGAGACCACAAGCATCCCCAAACATGTTTCGGCCTGGTTGGGCTTCATCAGCGAGGAGTAGCTTGGGTTTCTAGGCCCAGCAGGCACGGGACCCACGTCTGGGCATACCCGTCCCACTCGGGGTGACATAGCAAAAACAAAGAGGTGATGGCTGGAAGGTTTAGAATTAATCTTAACCACTGGCATTGCTCTGGGCAACCCTCCAGACCATCGTTCTTCACCTGCCAAGCCATTACAGAAGGGGAAAGACCATATGCAAATCAGACTTGGCCCCACCCAAAAAAGGGCAGTCCAGCCCGAACTGCTAGGTCACATCCCTTCTGCATGAGACCACAAGCATCCCCAAACATGTTTCGGCCTGGTTGGGCCTCATCAGTGAGGAGTAGGTTGGGTCTCTAGGCCCAGCAGGCACGGGACCCACGTCTGGGCATACCCGTCCCACTCGGGGTGACATAGCAAAAACAAAGAGGTGATGGCTGGAAGGTTTAGAATTAATCTTAACCACTGGCATTGCTCTGGGCAACCCTCCAGACCATCGTTCTTCGCCTGCCAAGCCATTACAGAAGGGGAAAGACCATATGCAAATCAGACTTGGCCCGACCCCAAAAGGGGCAGTCCAGCCCGAACTGCTAGATCACATCCCTTCTGCACGAGACCACAAGCATCCCCAAACATGTTTCGGCCTGGTTGGGCCTCATCAGTGAGGAGTAGCTTGAGTCTCTAGGCCCAGCAGGCACGGGACCCACGTCTGGGCATACCCGTCCCACTCGGGGTGACATAGCAAAAACAAAGAGGTGATGGCTGGAAGGTTTAGAATTAATCTTAACCACTGGCATTGCTCTGGGCAACCCTCCAGACCATCGTTCTTCGCCTGCCAAGCCATTACAGAAGGGGAAAGACCATATGCAAATCAGACTTGGCCCCACCCCAAAAGGGGCAGACCAGCCCGAACTGCTAGGTCACATCCCTTCTGCACGAGACCACAAGCATCCCCAAACATGTTTCGACCTGGTTGGGCCTCATCAGTGAGGCATAGCTTGGGTCTCTAGGCTCATCAGGCACGGGACCCACGTCTGGGCATACCCGTCCCACTCGGGGTGACATAGCAAAAACAAAGAGGTGATGGCTGGAAGGTTTAGAATTAATCTTAACCACTGGCATTGCTCTGGGCAACCCTCCAGACCATCGTTCTTCGCCTGCCAAGCCATTACAGAAGGGGAAAGACCATATGCAAATCAGACTTGGCCCCACCCCAAAAGGGGCAGTCCAGCCCGAACTGCTAGGTCACATCCCTTCTGCAAGAGACCACAAGCATCCCCAAACATGTTTTGGCCTGGTTGGGCCTCATCAGTGAGGAGTAGCTTGGGTCTCTAGGCCCAGCAGGCACGGGACCCACGTCTGGGCATACCCGTCCCACTCGGGGTGACATAGCAAAAACAAAGAGGTGATGGCTGGAAGGTTTAGAATTAATCTTAACCACTGGCATTGCTCTGGGCAACCCTCCAGACCATCGTTCTTCACCTGCCAAGCCATTACAGAAGGGGAAAGACCATATGCAAATCAGACTTGGCCCCACCCCAAAAGAGGCAGTGCAGCCCGAACTGCTAGGTCACATCCCTTCTGCACGAGACCACAAGCATCCCCAAACATGTTTCGGCCTGGTTGGGCCTCATCAGTGAGGAGTAGCTTGGGTCTCTAGGCCCAGCAGGCACGAGACCCACGTCTGGGCATACCCGTCCCACTCGGGGTGACATAGCAAAAACAAAGAGGTGATGGCTGGAAGGTTTAGAATTAATCTTAACCACTGGCATTGCTCTGGGCAACCCTCCAGACCATCGTTCTTCGCCTGCCAAGCCATTACAGAAGGGGAAAGACCATATGCAAATCAGACTTGGCCCCACCCCAAAAGGGGCAGTCCAGCCCGAACTGCTAGGTCACATCCCTTCTGCACGAGACCACAAGCATCCCCAAACATGTTTCGGCCTGGTTGGGCCTCATCAGTGAGGAGTAGCTTGGGTCTCTAGGGCCAGCAGGCACGGGACCCACGTCTTGGCAAACCCGTCCCTCACGGGGTGACATAGCAAAAACAAAGAGGTGATGGCTGGAAGGTTTAGAATTAATCTTAACCACTGGCATTGCTCTGGGCAACCCTCCAGACCATCGTTCTTCGCCTGCCAAGCCATTACAGAAGGGGCTTGGCAGGCGAAGAACGATGGTCTGGAGGGTTGCCCCGAGCAATGCCAGTGGTTAAGATTCAGTCTAAACCTTCCATCCATCACCTTTTTGTTTTTGCTTTGTCACCCCGAGTGGGACGGGTATGCCCAGACGTGGGTCCCGTGCCTGCTTGGCCTAGAGACCCAAGCTACTCCCCACTGATGAGCCCCAACAAGGGCGAAACATGTTTGGCGATGCTTGTGGTCTCGTGCAGAAGGGATGTGACCTAGCAGTTCGGGCTGTACTGCCCCTTTTGGAGTGGGGCCAAGCCTGATTTGCATATGGTCTTTCCCCTTCTGTAATGGCTTGGCAGGCGAAGAACGATGGTCTGGAGGGTTGCCCCGAGCAATGCCAGTGGTTAAGATTCAGTCTAAACCTTCCATCCATCACCTTTTTGTTTTTGCTTTGTCACCCCAAGTGGGACGGGTATGCCCAGACATGGGTCCCGTGCCTGCTGGGCCTAGAGACCCAAGCTACTCCCCACTGATGAGCCCCAACAAGGGCAAAACATGTTTGGCGATGCTTGTGGTCTCGTGCAGAAGGGATGTGACCTAGAAGTTCGGGCTGTACTGCCCCTTTTGGAGTGGGGCCAAGCCTGATTTGCACATGGTCTTTCCCCTTCTGTAATGGCTTGGCAGGCGAAGAACGATGGTCTGGAGGGTTGCCCCGAGCAATGCCAGTGGTTAAGATTCAGTCTAAACCTTCCATCCATCACCTTTTTGTTTTTGCTTTGTCACCCCGAGTGGGACGGGTATGCCCAGACATGGGTCCCGTGCCTGCTGGGCCTAGAGACCCAAGCTACTCCCCACTGATGAGCCCCAACAAGGGCGAAACTTGTTTGGCGATGCTTGTGGTCTCGTGCAGAAGGGATGTGACCTAGCAGTTCGGGCTGTACTGCCCCTTTTGGAGTGGGGCCAAGCCTGATTTGCATATGGTCTTTCCCCTTCTGTAATGGCTTGGCAGGCGAAGAACGATGGTCTGGAGGGTTTCCCCGAGCAATGCCAGTGGTTAAGATTCAGTCTAAACCTTCCATCCATCACCTTTTTGTTTTTGCTTCGTCACCCCGAGTGGGACGGGTATGCCCAGACGTGGGTCCTGTGCCTGCTGGGCCTAGAGACCCAAGCTACTCCCCACTGATGAGCCCCAACAAGGGCGAAACATGTTTGGCGATGCTTGTGGTCTCCTGCAGAAGGGATTTGACCTAGCAGTTCGGGCTGTACTGCCCCTTTTGGAGTGGGGCCAAGCCTGATTTGCATATGGCCTTTCCCCTTCTGTAATGGCTTGGCAGGCGAAGAACGATGGTCTGGAGGGTTGCCCCGAGCAATGCCAGTGGTTAAGATTCAGTCTAAACCTTCCATCCATCACCTTTTTGTTTTTGCTTTGTCACCCCGAGTGGGACGGGTATGCCCAGACGTGGGTCCCATGCCTGCTGGGCCCAGAGACCCAAGCTACTCCCCACTGATGAGCCCCAACAAGGGCGAAACATGTTTGGGGATGCTTGTGGTCTCGTGCAGAAGGGATGTGACCTAGCAGTTCGGGCTGTACTGCCCCTTTTGGAGTGAGGCCAAGCCTGATTTGCATATGGTCTTTCCCCTTCTGTAATGGCTTGGCAGGTGAAGAACGATGGTCTGGAGGGTTGCCCCGAGCAATGCCTGTGGTTAAGATTCAGTCTAAACCTTCCATCCATCACCTTTTTGTTTTTGCTTCGAAACAGATACATTCTGCCTTTCTGCGATTGTCATAGATTCCACATGCCAACTGACAGCTTCTTCAATCGGCAGCTGAACATAGTTGTCAACGCCTGGATCACAGTGACTCTTTTTTGGGACAATTGCCCAGGGCCCATATGCCCTTACACTGTACTAGTGATTAGGAGTAGCATACCATCCTTTAAAGTGGTCTAGCCCCAAGTTGATGCAGAAGTCCTGGAATTCACTGTGCGACCCAAGCGCTTCTTTTACCGAAAACAATCACCTTGTGTATGCAAAAGGAACAACGCGTGCCTCACGATAAACATTTTGGATCACGAGCGAAGAAACATATTTGCAATTTGATTGAATATGCCAAAAGTCGGATGTTCTCGGAGCGTTTATTGTGAAATTAAAGTACTTTACAAATTGTACAGTGTTGTTGTTTTCTTTTAAAGTACAGTTTAATATTCCGAATTGTGACGTGGTGTGTTGTGAGTCAGTGTGTATTGATTTTCGGGTTCTGCGTCATGTCACATAGGTGATTATGGGCGCATTTGGGTACATCAGGGGTGCACAACATACGGCCCGCGGGCCAGTTGCGGCCCGCCATGCCATTTTGTCCGGCCTGCCAGCAACAAAGACTTTCCTAATGGAGGGTGGCCTGCAAGCAGCATCGGCCGCCCTCCATTAGGAAAAGTCTTTGTTGCCTTCTGGGCCGGACAAACACTGGCGCTCATTGGCTCAGGGCACACAAACCACATAGCTCCTATGAGCCACGTAGTGCGTGTGTGCTGCACCAATCCAGGGCCAACACTACGGCTGGCGTGGCCAGTAAGGCTTGATGCCGGAAGGCATTTCAGCCTTGCCCCGCCCACACCAGCTATAGTAACAGACTTTGCCAGCGTTCCAGCTAACCTGCCTTCCAGCACGTCGTCCGGTAAGTACAGATTTTTTTGGGAGGGGGGTTGTTTGTTTGTTTGTGTTTGTGTGTGTGTGTGTGTGTGTGTGTGTGTGTCTGATCTTTGTGCTGCTTGTATGTTGAGATGCGGGTGTGGGGTGTGTGTCGGGTCTGCCTGAATGTGTTTGTGTGCAAGTGCAGTGTCTGTTGAGATGCGGGTGTGGGTTGTGTGTCGGGTCTGCCTGAATGTGTTTGTGTGCAAGTGCAGTGTGTGTTGAGATACGGGTGTGGGGTGTGTCTCGGGTCTGCTTGAATGTTTGTTTTTGTGTGCAAGTGCAGTGTGTGTCGAGATGCGGGGATGGGGTGTGTGTCGGGTCTGCCTGAATGTTTGTTTTTGTGTGCAAGTGCAGTGTGTGTTGAGATGCGGGTGTGGGGCGTGCCTTGCGTCTGCCTGAATGTGTTTGTGTGCAAGTGCAGTGTGTTGAGATGTGGAGGGGGGGTGTGTGTCGGGTCTGCCTGAATATGTTTGTGTGCAAGTGCAGTGTATGTTGAGATGCGGGGCTGGGGTGTGTGTTGGGTCTGCCTGAATGTGTTTGTGTGCAAGTGCAGAGTGTGCTGAGATGCGTGGGTGGGGTGTGTGTCGGGTCTGCCTGAATGTGTTTGTGTGCAAGTGCAGTGTGTGTTGAGATGCAGGGGTGGGGTGTGTGTTGGGTCTGCTTGAATGTTTGGTTTTGTGTGTAATTGCAGTGTGTGTTGAGATGCAGGGGTGGGGTGTGCGTCGGGTCTGCCTGAATGTGTTTGTGTGCAAGTGCAGTGTATGTTGAGCTACTGGGGGGATGGAGAGGGTCGGGTCTGCCTGAATGTTTGTTGTTGTTGTGTGCACGTTCAGTGTGTGTTGGTTGAGATGCGGGGGTGGGGGGTTCCGGGTCTGTATGAGTGCATGCTTGTGAGTTTGTTTGGTGAGTTGGGGGATTGAGAGGGTTCAGGTTTGTATGTATGCATGGTGTATGCTTGTGAGTTTGTATGGTGAGTTGGGGGTGGGGGTCTGTATGGGTGCATGGTGTATGCTTGTGAGTTTGTGTGCTGAGTTGGGGGGCTCGGGTCTGTAAGGGTGCATAGTGTATTGGTGTAGGCTTGTGAGTTTGAGTGCTGAGTTAGGGGGTGGGGGTTCGGGTCTGTATGGGTGCATAGTGTATTGGTGTATGCTTGTGGGTTTGTGTGCTGAGTTGGGGGTGGGGGGTTCGGGTCTGTATGGGTGCATGGTGTATGCTTTTGAGTTTGTGTGCTGAGTTGGGGATGGGGGTTCGGGTCTGTATGGGTGCATGGTGTATGCTTCTGAGTTTGAGTGCTGAGTTGGGGGGTGGGGGTTCGGGTCTGTATGGGTGCCTAGTGTATTGGTGCATGCTTGTGGGTTTGTGTGCTGAGTTGGGGGGTGGGAGTTCGGGTCTGTATGGGTGCATAGTGTATTGGTGTATGCTTGTGGGTTTGTGTGCTGAGTTGGGGGCTCAGGTTTGTATGGGTGCATGGTGTATGCTTGTGAGTTTGTGTGCTGAGTTCGGGGGTGGGGGTTCGGGTCTGTATGGGTGCATAGTGTATTGGTATATGCTTGTGGGTTTGTGTGCTGAGTTGGGGGCGGGGGGTTCGGGTCTGTATGGGTGCATGGTGTATGCTTGTGAGTTTGTGTGCTGAGTTGGGGATTGGGGTTCGGGTCTGTATGGGTGCATGGTGTATGCTTGTGAGTTTGTGTGCTGAGTTGGGTGGTGGGGGTTTGGGTATGTATGGGTGCATAGTGTATTGGTGTATGCTTGTGGGTTTGTGTGCTGAGTTGGGGGGTGGGGGTTTGGGTCTGTATGGGTGCATAGTGTATTGGTGTATGCTTCTGAGTTTGTGTGCTGAGTTGGGGGTGGAGGTTCAGGTCTGTATGAGTATGTAAGCATGGTGCATGCTTGGTGGCATGGGCCATAGTGTTTGGTTGGTGGGTGGGGGCCTTGGGGCATAGTGTTTGCTTGAGGGGTGGGTGTCTTGGTGCATAGTGTTTGCATGAGGGGTTGGTGTCATGGGGCATAGTGTTTGGTTGGGGGTTTGTGGCCATGGGGCATAGTGTTTGCTTGAGGGGTGGGTGTCTTGGGGCATAGTGTTTGCATGAGGAGTGGGTGTCTTGGGGCATAGTGTTTGCATGAGGGGTGGGTGTCATGGGGCATAGTGTTTCGTTGGGGTTTGGGGGCCATGGGGCATAGTGTTTGGTTGAGGGGTGGGTGTCTTGGGGCATAGTGTTTGCATGAGGGGTGGGTGACTTGGGGCATAGTGTTTGCATGAGGGGTGGGAGCCATGGGGCATAGTGTTTGGCTGGGGGTGGGAGCCATGGGGCATAGTGTTTGCTTGAGGGGTGGGTGTCATGGGGCATGGTGTTTAGTTGGGGGTGGGGGCCTTGGGGCATAGTGTTTGCTTGAGGGGTGGGTGTCTTGGGGCATAGTGTTTGCATGAGGGGTGGGTTTCTTGGGGCATAGTGTTTGCATGAGGGGTGGGTGTCTTGGGTCATAGTGTTTGCATGAGGGGTGGGAACATTGGGGCATAGTGTTTGCTTGAGGGGTGGGTGTCATGGGGCATGGTATTTGGTTGGGGGGTGGGGGCCATGGTGTTTGGTGGACGGTTAGAGGCCTTAGGGAATAGTGTTTGCTTGAGGGGTGGGTGTCTTGGGGCATAGTGTTTGCATGAGGGTGGGTGACTTGGGGCATAGTGTTTGCTTGGGGGCTGGGTGTAATGGGCCATGGGGCATAGTGTTTGGTTGAGGGGTGGGGGCTATGGGGCACAGTGTTTGGTTGGGGCGTGGGGGCCATGGGGCATAGTGTCGCACTCCAATAGTGAACCCAATAATAAAGCTAAAACAGGCACACTTTTTGTGGAGACCTGACTCAACAAAGGCCATCCTCCTCTTGGGCATCCCAAACAGCAAAGTATAGCAGACCAAAATAACGGAATGTCTAATCAAGGGTCAATAAAATATATATAATTTAATTAAACAGACAATATGCAATAGCTAAATAGAAATAAATAATAACAATGGAAAATATGTAGTACAAAATGTAAGTTTGAAATACAAATAAAAATCGTTACGCCTCAAAAACGTATTCTTTTTCCATGTGTTTAATAAAAATTGGGGATTGAAAAAGCCTTCCGCCATGCCACGCCTGCTGCGCCTACCGCCCCGCCCACATTTACTTTTCGGCCCACTATAGCCATCATGTAAGGTACTTTCGGCCCTCTGTCAAAATCAGTTGTGCACCCCTGGGCTACGCTGACGAGGACCGTCACAGAGAAAGGTGTAGAATATCACTGGGTTTGGTGATGTGAGGCTCAGGGGCGGGGCGCATGATTTAGTGACGTCAGGGAAGTTTAGCTTAGGCAGATGCAGCAATGGATAAGAATAGCACAAGATGGACGCGCCCTGCTGCCAGATTTCATATGTTTATAAAAGAGGAAAAGTGAGGTAAGGTAAATTGGAAATGTTTGTGATAGATCAACGTATGTATAAAAATACATGTCTGAACCCTCGGGACAATAATATTTTCTGAGCATTGAACTTGTGAAATTTATGAAATAATGTCTGGGGAGGTGAGGGGTGATGACGATGAGTGGGATATTTCTGACCTGATTTCGAATGAGTTTACAAAGTTTGGTGGGATTTTGTGCAGAGCTTATATGACGATTGCATGTGCATTCATTTGACAGTTTTGAAAAAATAAAACGTGGGTGGATTTCCAGCAAACTTGTGTAAGGCACATTGGCAAGGATCTACAAGCATGGTTTGGAAAGGTGGCAATATTTTCTTATTTGACAAGTGTCATAATGTAGTCATTAAAAAAAAATAGCGGTATAGCTTTAGTGACTGAGGGGTAGCATGTGGCCATGGGCAGCGTCTAGAATGTCCGGGTCATGGAATAAGGTCATGATCCGGACAATCTGGCTACTGGCCATGACCTGAAGGGGAAAAACATAGGAGTGAAGTGGCAATGTCCACCTGGGACTGGCTTTGTGGTAAAGTTATTCGAAATTAGGATAGATTTGAAAGGGAAGAAAAATGTGCTGTGGTAATATGGTCATAGAGTGTTCTTTTTGCCTTCTGCAGGCTGCCATGGAAAGCGAAGAGGGGCCCTGTATGGAACCCCTGCCTTCCCTTTCCATGGTGGCCATCTTGGAAAAGGATTTTCAGGCGTCCCGGTGTAGGACAAACAATCCTCTTTTTTTAGTACCACGGGCTCCCGCTTTGGGAACCTAGGCTGCTAATGGCCTTCATCTCCCATTTCAGGGGCTGGAATGGGGGGATAATGGTCCAGAGACCTCGTTATCCACACTCGATTCGCTTGTGCTGATAACTTGGGCTGCTGGGCCAGTATCCATCGTTCCAGTTCCTGGAACAGAGGATGAACGGCCCAATATTGCCATTAGTATAACACAAAATGCAAATGGAAATGTTGGAAAATCTTATTGAGTCTATGTACTTTACAGAGAAATATAAAGTAGATGGAGTCTATGTTTTTTTTTAGTTCGATTTTTTAACTGTGAAAGCTGGTTCCTAAAGGAACATTTCTTTTGTTGTTTTTGGATGTATTTCCTTTTTTTGGCAGGAGAGCTAAGAACGAAAGGTGGGGAGGGAAATGAGGGAAGAGGCACCAAAACGGGGAAAACGTTGCGCATGTGTTATTTCTAAGGTAGGGGGCAGTGTTTCTCATGCTCCTTGATTATAGCAGTGGAGGAGGGATGGCCTTAGCTGATGCCATTTTAAGATAAATAGCAGTTTTGTTGAAAGTATGTACTGAGTACTAGATTGTTAATGGATGAGTAGGAATAGCTGTCGGAGCTGTGCAAGGGACATTTTGAAGTTGAAAGTTCCTAGATCAGTAGATAATGCAGTTCCAAACTCTCCGTGAAGCACAGATCTTACTGTGAAGTGCGTACGGGTTCTTGGACACGTCGTCATTGTGCGCGCCAGCATATGTTCATGTGGCACTCTCTGGAAGGTCTGCAATGAAGTCAGATGTTCGTAGACATCATGGTTAAGTTGCACTAATAAAAATCTATAAAATTCAATGAAAACACTTTGTTAAGGGGACGTTATTGTTAAGTTGTGCTACTAAAAACATATGAAATTCAGTAAAAAAACGTTGTTAAAGGGTACACTATGGTTCCAAGTAAAACCGAAAAACCCCTGAAATTTGCCAGTTATGGTAAGCTGAGCAACCATAACTCACGCCACAACCCTGTGCACTGCTAAGAATAACACCCAGGACATCAAAGATGACATCACAAATGTCATTGATGACATCACTGATGACATCACATGTGCATTTACCTTTCATGCAAAGTCTGTACAAGGGATTCTTATTGTAACATTAATAAAAAAGTGTCAGGGATCATTGGAATAAATATCATGAGGTACGGAGTGCATTAAGTAATGCATTAATCCAAATACCATTGTATTATGACACTTTATCCAATATACTAAAGTACACATGTAGTAACATAGGCATAGTGTGCAGCAGACATGATGAAGACGCAATATTAATAATCTTGCAATGTTAAATACTAAAATTATTAATGCTTTCTTATTAGAGTCTTGCATACTGTGACACATTTAATAAGTACCTAATCAAACCCACTTACTACATTATTGCATTACTGCACACAAAACACAAACAGACAACAACACATACAAATAGAGCATATACAGGGAAAGTGAAGTAAACAAAAAAACAGCAGTGTTACCCGACAATCTTCATAACCTAACTGATTATCTTCATGTACAGAAATTATTGCTCTGATTCAAAGCTACTACTTCCCTATGTATAACTATCACATATTGTGACTAGACCCTAAAGAAAGTAGTGTAAGTGCAATGTGTACAAATATGAGCATATCCAGGAAAAGTACAGTAATAAAAAAAACAACAGAACTATAACACAGTGTTGATAACCTTACTAATCATCTTCATAGATAGAAAGCATTGCTGTCTTCCAAGTCTGTGTTTTCCCCTTTGTATATGTTTCATATGCTTTGAGTGGACCCTAAGTGAATTATTGTAAGAACATATTTGAAGTATACGTCTACAAATATAGTACTTTGTACTATAGTATAGTGAATTTTTAGTTCCTGACTGTTACTGTACTAGATATATTAGTAAAGGAAAAAAAGAGTGAGCCAGACATGTGATGTCATCAGTGATGTCATCAATGACATTTGTGATGTCATCTTTGATATCTTGGGTGTTAGTCTTAGCAGTGTGCACGGTGGTGGCACGAGTTATGGTTGCTTAGCTTACCATATCTGGTGAATTTCAGGGGGTTTTCGGTTTTACTTGGAACCATAACGTTCCTTTAACAAAGATTTTTTACTGAATTTCATAGGTTTTTAGTAGCGCAACTTAACCATAACGTCCCCTTAACAAAGTTTTTTCATTGAATTACACAGCCACACTAGTGGCTGTGTAGTTATGGTTAAGTTGCTGTTTCCATAGGAAGAACCCTTTTTGGGTGGCTTATAATTTTGCTCTCCCTGGACGAATCCTCACCAAACTTTGCAAAAAATAGCATATGGGTCACTCTGAATTTTTTTGCAAAGTTTGTTGAGGTTTGGTCCGGGGGGGGCAAAGTTATAGGGGGGGTCCCAAAACTTCTTTTTTTCCCATAGACTGAATGGGGAAAAAACTTTGCTCACGCCTACAGCCCAAACCGCTGGACGGATTTTCATCAAATTTGGACCAGGAGCAGCGGCTTGGTCACGAAAGTGTGCTTTTGCAAATTTGGTGAAAATATGTCCAGTAGTTTTTTTCAAAATGACCAAAAAGTAGGTCACAAAAAATTAGTTATATCTATGTTCGGTTCGTGGACACACTTCCCTGTTCGCTCCGCGGACAGTGTCCTGATTGGCTAAACGGCTTGTGTCATGTCCACGGACATGCAACGTGTTCGCTGATTGGACGGTGAAGAGCGTGAAGCATGTCAGAGTTTCGGGAACGCCCACCATCTTGGATTGGCAGACATCCGCGGACAGCGCAGTGAAACTTGGTGGAAAAATACTATTTAGTAGAGTGTGTTGGTGTGTAAAACTGTTTGGGGAGGGTGGGGGAGTAAGAGATGGGTTAAATGTTGTATTTATTTAGGTGGTAGACCCCCCTGTTGTGTTCGCTTTGTCCGTGGACAACGTGGATGTCCTGAATGTTCTAAATAAATGAAATGGGGGTGTCCCGAGGACACTATGTCTGTACGTATGGTTCGTACGCAAGTTGAAATTGTTCTTAAACATACGCGGTGTCCTGAAATGTTCGAAAATAAACGAAATGGGTGTGTCCTGAGGACGGTAAGCCTGTCCGTTTTGTTCGCAGGCAAGTTGAATCTGTTCTAAAACATACGCAGTGTCCTGAAATGTTGGAAAATAAACTAAATGGGTGTGTCCTGAGGACGGTAAGCCTGTCCGTTTTGTTCGCAGGCAAGTTGAATCTGTTCTAAGAACACATCATGTGTCCTGGGATGTTCATCAATAAACAAAATGGGGGTGTCCTGAGGACGGTGGATGTTCGTCAATAAACAAAATGGGGGTGTCCTGAGGACGGTATGCTTGTCCGTACTGTTCGCAAGCAAGTTCAAATTGTTCTAAGAACAAATGAAGTGTCCTGGGATGTTTGTAAATAAATTAAATGGGGGTGTTCTGAGGACACTACGCCTGTATGTATTGTTCGCAAGCAAGCTGAAACTGTTCTAAGAACACTCGCGGTGTCCTGAAATGTTCAAAAATAAACAAAATGGTGTGTCGTGAGGACGGTAAGCCTGTCCGTTTTGTTCGCAGGCAAGTTAAATCTGTTCTAAGAACACATCATGTGTCCTGGGATGTTCATCAATAAACAAAATGGGGGTGTCCTGAGGACGGTGGATGTTCGTCAATAAACAAAATGGGGGTGTCCTGAGGACGGTATGCTTGTCCGTACTGTTCGCAAGCAAGTTCAAATTGTTCTAAGAACAAATGAAGTGTCCTGGGATGTTTGTAAATAAATTAAATGGGGGTGTTCTGAGGACACTACGCCTGTATGTATTGTTCGCAAGCAAGCTGAAACTGTTCTAAGAACACTCGCGGTGTCCTGAAATGTTCAAAAATAAACAAAATGGTGTGTCGTGAGGACGGTAAGCCTGTCCGTTTTGTTCGCAGGCAAGTTAAATCTGTTGTAAGAACACATCATGTGTCCTGGGATGTTCGTCAATAAACAAAATGGGGGTGTCCTGAGGACGGTGGATGTTCATCAATAAACAAAAAGGGGGTGTCCTGAGGATGGTATGCCTGTCCGTACTGTTCGCAAGCAAGTTGGAATTGTTCTAAGAACACATGAAGTGTCCAGGATGTTTGTAAATAAACGAAATGGGGGTGTTCTGAGGACACTACGCCTGTATGTATTGTTCGCAAGCAAGCTGAAACTGTTCTAAGAACACTTGCGGTGTCCTGAAATGTTCAAAAATAAACTAAATGGGTTTGTTCTGAGGACGCTGTCCGTATTGTTCGCTGGCAAGTTGAAATTGTTCTAATAACACATCATGCGTCCTGGGATGTTCGTAAATAAACAAAATGGGGGTGTCATGAGTACGCTATACCTGTCCGTACTGTGTCCTAAGAACACATGCGGTGTCCTCAAATGTTCAAAAATAAACAAAATGGGTGTGTCCTGAGGACAGTATGCTTGTCTGTTTTGTTCGTAGGCAAGTTGAAACTGGTCTAATAACACATGCAGTGTCCTGAAATGTTCGTAAATGGACGAAATGGGGGTGTCCTGAGGACGCTGTCCGTATTGTTCGCTGGCAAGATGGAAGCATTTTAAGAACACATCATGTGTCCTGGGATGTTAGTAAATAAGCAAAATGGGGGTGTCCTGAGGATGCTATGTCTATCCGTACTGTTCGTAGGCAAGTTGAAACTGTTCTAAGAACACTCATCATGTCCGCGGACATTAAAAGTGCCCATATGGCATAGTTAAAATGTTTGACTCTATGGGTGTGATATGCTGCGGTGGTTGTGGTCAGGGCATAGAGTTTTGGGAGCAGTTTCTGTGTTTGTTGCTAAAATCATTGGGTCTGCGGGAGAAAAAAAAAATCCATGTTGGATTAAAAAAATACTTTTTTTGTTATGCTACAGTCTATTTGTTTGTTTGTTTTCAGTGTTCACTTGTTGTTTCTGGCTAATGTTCTATATATTGGCTTGTTGCAGATTTTTGTAGCAGTTAGATACCTGTTGACATATTCGAACAGTCTATATTTTGTTATAATGAAGTGGTATTGGTTTATCTGTTTGGATATAGTAAAGTTTTGGGGCAGTTAGATACCAGTTGGCGTATTCTAGCTGTCTGTTTTTTGTTATAATGTAGTGGTATTGATTTCTCTGTTTGGTTATTGAAAATCTTGGGGTAGTTAGATACCAGTTGGCGTATTCTAACTGTTTATTGTTTGATAGAATCTAGTGGTATTCATTTATCTGTTTAGTTGTTGTAGAATCTTGGGGCAGTTAGATACCTGTTGGCATATTCTAACAGTCTATTTTCTGTTATAATGAAGTGGTATTGATTTATCTGTTTGGATATTGTAAATTTTTGGGGCAGTTAGATACCAGTTGGCGTATTCTAACTGTCTATTTTTTTATATAATTCAGTGGTATTCATTTATCTGTTTAGTTGTTGTAGAATCTTGGGGAAGTTAGATACCTGTTGGCATATTCTGTTTATAGTTTTTTTATAATTAAGTGGTATTGATTTATCTGTTTGGTTATTGTAAAATCTTGGGGCAGTTAGATACCAGTTGGCGTATTCTAACTATCTATTTTTAGATATAATTTTGTAGCATTCATTTATCTGTTTAGTTGTTGTAGAATCTTGGGGCAGTTATATAGCTGTTGGCATATTGTAACAGTTTTTAGTTTTTTAATAGAAGTTTAGTTAATGTTTAAGTACAGTTTAGTTAATACATTTTGGTTTTAAGAAGATTAAATAAGCGTTTGTAAGATTTGCAGGAAATTTCTGCTTTAGAGTAATGGTACTATCATTACATTCGGACCATCCACATTTTTTTATATATATGCAGTATAGTGACCTGCATTGGTTGTGGCTCCTGTGTGGTAGATTATACCTATTGTTGTGAAGGTTTTCTTACCAAGTGATACTTGACCACGTGGGAATCCAGTCAGCTTGCAGTTGTTTTTGGTACCATCTGCATTGTAACGTAGAAGCATTAGTATTACGTATTGACTATGTGTTTTTATTAGTAAGGTGGAGTGATTATCCGAATGGCAGGTAATACATAATCTACCATGGTTTGCATTTCGTACAAGTTGCTGAAATGGAACGGATTCACAATTAGGTATTGAGACATACACAAAGCGCTCATTGGGGATTTGTTCTTGTGTCACATTGTTGCAGAGAGTGCATGTATGTTTCTACATGTATGAAATCTGGAAGATTTCATTTATATGTATGTTTTTGTTTTCCAGTACTTGTAGTAAGTACATTAGAAATTGTTGTGGATCTTCCTGTGAGTTTATAGTGAATTTCACCATTCCAGCACAGTAGTCCAATTGTTGTCTTATTCCATAAACACTATACTATAGTACTAACATTTGCAAACACAATTGGTCTGTACTGTGTAAGTACATGTTGTCATTAATTGGTGGTAATGGAAATAGAATATTCATTGCTACATTTGCATAGCAACTTACACTCATTACATTTGAAAGTTTAAATGGACCAGGTAGTTCTGTATCTGAGTGCTTTTTTTGGAGTTTGTCTTCCTTCTTTGAAGAAGTACCTGGTCTACTTTCCCTAATAGTTTTTTTTTTATTGTGGTACTTGATGAAGTATTAGTTTCTTTTAATCTCTTTGGAGGATTTGCAGTGACATCCTGTTGCATTTCTGTTTGATTTAGTTTTCTTTTAGAACATTTTACTTTTTGTGGAACAGGATATGTTTTTAGATGGGGTGTGTATAGTGAACGTCTATTGTATTCTAAAATGCAAGGAATATCAGCGTATACTTTACTTGCATCAAAGTTGATTAGAAATAGACCGTCAAGTGTACGTAAGCGTGATAGTGCTATGTAGCTCATGCCTTCTTTAACCACTGTGTTACCAATGTCTATCAATGCTTTGTCTACGGTAAGACCTTGTGATTTATGAAAGGTGACTGCGTATGGAAGAGTTAGAGAAAATTGTTCTCTGCGTACATACATGTCTTTGAAGAAAAGGAATCGAGCTGTTGAGCGTCCTATCCTTTTCACTTCTGAAAGTTTGTCAAAGAGAGTATTGACAAACTGAATGTTGTTGTCACGTGGGTATGTTTGAAAGCCAACAACTGTACCCAGTTCTCCATTAACTAGTCCTTGATCCACGTCAAGGTTACGTTTAAGCATTACTCTGCAATTTAAGGATAATTTTAATATTTTTTCCAATCCAGCTGTGTTGGAGATTGAATTTTCTAAACTATTTAGTCTCGTTGTAGCTTGTTCACACATGGGTAGTGTCATACCATGTATGTCTAGTTTGTCTGTGTCGCTAATTTCAATTATTGGTTGCATTCCTTTTTTTAACATTGTTTCATTGAATTTGAAACAGCTTGCAAGAGTTGGCATTAAGGCCATACAATTGACATTGTTCAATTTTGGCTAATTGTTCCATAATATCCGTAGCACATTGACAAGATCTCCACCACACACCGGTAAGAGTGTATAAGCTCTTTATTGTAAGGACCCCGCAAGCGCTGCCTCCCTCCTCCAGCGTCCCTGCTCAACTGCCACTATGGAATGTTGATTGATGAACATGCATCAACATTCCACATGCGCTCGTGCCCATTACAGGTGCCCGTGCACATTACAACATATCCTCTTCCCTTACATAACAAAATGTTAACAACCTGTAAAACAGTTAAATGCAAAACATGAATTGAGCAAATGGAAAGATAAACAATAACTTGCATGTGACTTTCATACCTACTAAATGCATTTCAATGATGCAGGATCAATGATCAACATCACTGCACTTGACCAAGTAAAATTTCACATTTAACAAACATAGTCTCTAAACCTTATGGGGGGCCCACACCGCCTGACAAGACGGCCCCATTTTTGCCCCACATCAGGTTGCTGATTGGAAACATTCTGACACTCCACATTCGCATCTGAGCCCGAAGGGCCTGGAACAACCTCTTCCTGTTCGCACCTGACCGCTTGTGAACCCACAGGATCATAGTCAAGGACTGTTTCCTGACACTCCATATCAAACTCTTCCTCTGACCCATCAGCACGCTTGCAGCTATCCACCACTACCCGTCTCGTACTCCACACAGAGCCATCCTCCAATTGCACATGGCCCTTTCCAACCTTAACAACTCTCCTTGAGGGCAAAAACGTGCTGTTGCCTTTGTGAACCATCCTGGGATTTTTTATGTACACATCATCCCCAGGCTTAACACTCAATTCCTTCCTAAATTTCTGGTAAGAGACCATGGCCTCCTGGCGCGCCAGAATACTGCGATGTATATCCTGCAGATCCATATTACATGGCCCACCACCACCCATAGCCAGGGTCCTCAACATTGTCCCACCTTTCCTGCCCCTCATTAGCTCAAATGGAGATCTCCCCGTAGCCACAGCGGGGGTTCTTCGATATGCAGCCAAATACTCTGTCACAACTTCCTGCCAATCCAAATCGTTGGCCAAAGCCAATTGTATAGCCGACTTAATCGTGCCATTTGCCCTCTCAACCAATCCATTTGCAGATGGATTATATAAAGCCGTCCGATAATGAGAAATGGCATGCTGCTCCAAAAAGTCTCTCATAGATCTGGATGTGAACTGCACGCCATTATCTGTAACTAAACTGGCAGGTAATCCCTAACGATCAAATACTTTCCTCAAGAAAGCAATAACAGAATCGGTAGTAACGGTAGAACAAGCCACCACTTCAATCCACCTGGACGTATAGTCCACCAACACCAACAGATATCTAGACTCAGGCTGTAAGCATTCAAAAAGACCCATGATGTCCAAAGCCAATTTTGTCCATACCTGCTCAGAGACCTCCACAGGATGTACAGGTTGGGGATGCAGTACCTTGCTCTTATCACTGACAGCACATGCCTGACAGTCTTTCACCACCTGTTCAACCTCCTTGTCCATGGACGGCCACCAGTACTCCTCCCTAAGTCTCCTCTTGGTCAAAGACCGACCCAAATGACCAACATGCGCCAATTCCACCATTCTACTTCTTGGACTAACAGGGGGTATTAACCTGCCTCCCCTGGACACACCCCAGAGACCATCAGCCACATCATGCAGAACTTGGGCATACCCTTTCCCTTCAGCCCTATCCTTGACAGTATGCCAACCTTTGACTAGACCTTCCCTAATCCATTTCAATTCAAGATCGGCCTCAGACTCCACATCCCACAACGACTTCTCCACAGCGGAAGCCATGAAAGCAACCTGACACCCCTGCAAGTCCTCCTCTTTCACCAACCGTGCCTGACTGTCCGCCTCCATCACAGGCAAGCGGGATAAGCAATCCGCCACAACATTAAACTTCCCAGGAAAATATTGCAAAGAAAAATTGTAATCCTGTAGCTCCACTGACCACCTTGCAATCCTCGGGGATACTGCCATGACACCTTTGTTAGAAAACACTTGTACCAACGGTTTATGGTCCGTCCTGACAATATACGGTATACCCCACAGAAATGTCCTGAAATGTTTTGAAGCCCATAACACAGCCAAGGTCTCTCTCTCAATTACTGAGTACCTGGTTTCCACATCTCTCAATGTCCTTGAGGCAAAAGCCACCGGCATCCATTCACCATTTATTCATTGTTCTAGCACTGCACCCAAACCCACCTCACTCGCATCCACAGTCAGAACAGTTTTGTTTTTCGGGTCAAATGACTTCAGGCAAGGAGCATTTTCCACCTCCCTCTTGACCAACTCGAATGCTACCGGGACTCCCCTGACCTTATGTAGCTTGGGAACTGCGCCCTTCTTCAAGACAACGCGATGAGTAAAACCTCTAAGCTTACCAAGGGTGTCTGAAAATACCTCTGGAAACTCCCTCATGAGCACTGTCGGGGTAACCATGTCACTCTGCCCCGCTGCCTCCCCGACACTGAGAACCGGCACTTTCTCACCAGGATGAATCTGTATTTTTAAAGCAGCCTGCTCATCCCAACCCAACACACTCGTGCCCTTTGAGGCCATATACAGTTTACCCATGGTTTGCCTCCCCTTGAAGGAAAAATTGGACCAATTGTATCCTAGTAGATCAACGGGACTTTGCCCGTTTGCACATGGATTGATGTCCGGAGCCAACAAAGTTGAAACCTGTTTACCAAATACTTCCTGATACACCTCCGGAGCCACCAATGTATAAGGTGACCCTGAATCCACCAGCATATCCACGGGATGCTGATCCACCAATACGGGAACCCATGGACCCTTCCGCCCACTTCCCTCCACATGCAGTATGACACCTTGACTAAATGCTCCTCCTGATGCACCTTCTAGCGACATGGTGGAATCATCTGGAGCCACACTAGCCAACATCTGCCCCTTACACATGCGTGCAAAGTGGCCCAAACGCTTACATATCCTGCATTCGACATTGCAAGCAGGACAGGACTTACGATCAGCAGTATGACTGGACCAGCCACAATTTTTGCACCCATCCTTGCTCTTAGATCCCTTACTCCCTTGACCAACAACTTTATCCAAACCTTTCTGGTTCCTTGGCATTACAACATGCACCATCTCCCTAGACATATCCCTTTCAGTAACAATTTGCACGCTTGCCTTAGAAGCTTCAATTGCTCTGGCAATCTCCAACACCTTATCAAGTGATGGATCACTCTCAATCCACAACCTTTCTCTGATTTTCTCATTAGATGTCTTCATCATAATTTGGTCCCTGATATGTTCATCCCCATTACCAGGAAACCCACATGTAGCCATGAGTGCATGTAATACCGTCACACAAGTGTCTATGCTTTCCGTGGAACCTTGCGCCCTAGAGAAGAACTTATACCGCTCTAAAACCACATTAACTCTTTTACCAAAACGCATTTGCATTTTCCTTAAAGCAGTCTCGTAAGCACTTATAACCATCTCTCCCTCACCGCCCCCTTGAACCATTACATTCTCTCCAGGCAGGTGACGAAAAACTCTCAACCCCTCAGTACCAATACAATTGAGCAATGCAGCCTCCTTTTCATCATCATTGAACTTTGCACCACCAGCAGCCCTCAGGTACACCTTGAAGGCATCCACCCACTGCTCCCAAGGGGCAGCAGGTTCCCCAGGGTTTGGCAAAAAGGCAGGTGGAGGCCTGGCAGCTGTATGCAACATGTCTAAAACGGATGCCTTGTTCACTAGGCCCCCTACAAGAACCTGCCCACCACTCTCCGAGCCTCGATTATTCTTGCCCCCAACTGATGAATAGGTGTCGCCACGCTGTCACCTTTTTTATGTACACCCACATGTTAAATGCAGTGCAGCCAACCACGATTGGCACCGGGTGAGTCAACACGGGCCGCGATAAACACTCCTTGTAGGAAACGATCCAAAACCATCCACGGGTGAACCCTCCAAGGAATCACAGCCCAGCCAACATGCCCCACCTACCAGTGCTCTTCGGCATGTGCATGCTCCAACCTCACTGTCAATGGCCCCTTCAGGTGGCACAGCAAGGTGGGTTGGCGCTTATTACTGCTCGATCCTCCGAGATGCCTGTGGGGCTTAGGATATACCAGCCGCTTCCCGCGTCTTCCTTCCTCTTCCTTCCTCCAGAAGAGACAAGCCACGGTCAGCTGACTTGCAAACCGCGCTACGCAGCGCCACCATAGCCCCTCCTCCTTCCCCTTAGAAGATGGGCCGTGTATTGCCGGCAGGGTAGCTGCACTCAGGAATCCAACGAAGGACCAAGACAAACACGCCCGCATCCGTGTCCTGTAGCGACTGCTCCTTCCCCAATGCCCCGACCGGACACCTGGGCAGCCTCCGGAACCCCCCGCCAGCCACCTCAGATCGTGATATGTGTGGCTCGGGCAGCCACGAAACCTTGGAGGAAACCGCTCACCTGCCAGCGGGGGCCCGCCCGCAACCGCCACTGCCCTGCCATAGTGCAAGCGGCGAGCGGCACCAATCCTCCGGTGCCCACGGGGCCCGCAGCAATCCTCCGGCGCCCCAGAATGCCACCGGGCCTCTGCAGCTTGTCCACGTAACAGCGCTGACCACGCTGGAGGCAGGCCTGCAGCACAGGGGCAGCCGGCCAACGCACATGTGAGATCGGGTCCAGACAAAGCCTCGTCGCCAATGACAAGATCTCCACCACACACCGGTAAGAGTGTATAAGCTCTTTATTGTAAGGACCCTGCAAGCGCAGCCTCCCTCCTCCAGCGTCCCTGCTCAACTGCCGCTATGGAATGTTGATTGATGAACATGCATCAACATTCCACATCATGCGCTTTCGTGCCCATTACAGGTGCCCGTGCACATTACAACACACATGCATTATCGCCATAAAGTGCATGAATGTGCCAGGTTTTCAAAATTGCTTGTGCTTCTTGAGATAATATACCAACTCTAATACCTTTTAAGATGTTGGCATAAGTGAGATCTGCAGATTGCTGCATGTTTTCTGTTAATTCTCTGTATTGGGAATGTTGCCAAAGGTTGACATTTCCAATGCTGCCAACAGTTTTACGGCCGAGTTTGTGTCCTGAGGTTTTAACATTAGGCTCACCTTTCACTGGTGTCAATTGAAGAAGATCTCCGAAAACAATAATGTGTTTTCCTCCAAAGAGCTCTTTGTAGTTTGTTTTGAGTACTTCTTGCAATCTGAGGTAAATCAAAGCCAACATTAGGTTGGAGACCATGCTCACTTCATCTATTAGTAGCATTTTCATTTGTTTTAATACTCTGCGTAATTCCATTGCAGCTTCTGTAGAAAGTTTGTAATAGTCTAATTTGTTTTGGTGTTCTACTGGCAGGAGTAGTAATCGGTGTAAAGTGACAGTACCTATGTTGTAGGCAGCTAAACCTGTGGGGGCAGTGACAACAGCTGACAGTTTGTTGTTTGTCAATTGTTGAAGGAATTTACTGATGATTGTGATTAAGAATGTTTTGCCAGAACCAGCTTCACCACTGACGTACAGTAGAATAGGTTTGTAATTTTGGCAGGTGCATTCTTTGTTTTTATGTTGTACACCATGTGCAATTCCTTTTGTTACTTCTTCAAAAATGCTATGTTGCTTATTGTTTAGTTTTGATTGTAGTATAGTTAAGACTTCTTTATCTCCATACTGACACATGGTGTTTTCTACTTCTGTAATAGCTAATTCTGCCTCATTTTTTATTAGTGTCTCTCCCAGTTGTTCCTGGCTTCCTCTTACAGAAGGTTGACTACTGTCAGGAGTATCCATATCTAGTTGGGCTTGGAGTTCTTCTTCATGTTGCTGTTCATTGTGCAACATTGTTTTGTACTGTGTAAAGTTTACATCTGTTATAGTGCTTTCATTTGCTTTGAAAGCATCTTCATAGCCGTCATAATTATCTAGTATTTCTTCTTCTTTTCTCCATGGTTTAAAGAGTAGTAGCAGGGACATGTAATGACAATTTGATATGATTAATTAAATTTGGTTTGGTGAGTTTTACTAAGCTGCCTTCACAATTTGACACTCTGTATTTACCTTTTTTTTCATCAGCTTTTATATTATTTTTGTATGTGAAGTTTTGGGCTATGTGGTATAGACACATGGTTTCCAAAGTGGTACTTCTGTTTGGGTAGTATGTGTCCAGTAAATTGTTTTTAAAAATGTCTTGGCTGTTGGGATCATGTTTGGCTATTGTTTATATATCTTCGTATGATTTTAGAACTCTTTTTCTAGATTTAGCAGGACCAAGACTTAGCCATACTATATTTTCAGATTTTCCATACAAAGCAGTACCAGTTAAACAATCTGCTGCTTCATAGGGTTCACATTCTCTATAGGAGAGCATTTTTATGCCCAAGCTGTATAATTTCTGAGACAGTGTTTTGTCTGATGACAGGTCATTCCAGAGGTCTTGGAGCTCTGTTTTTTCTGCTTTGGTTAAGTATGCTGTAACATATCGTGCAACTGCAGTGGAATTGTCTGCAATGTACTGCACATCTATGTTTGCATTACATAAGTGGGCAATGATTGCATTATAATCATTGATATATTTTTCTTCTTCTTTTCTTTTTATGTAATATGTATTTTTAGGTGACTTACCTTTAACACTATGTCTAACTGAAGACATGAGGTTGTTCACTTGACCTGTATTTGTAACTGGTCTAGGGAAACCAAATCGGCATTTGGTGTAGTATTTCCCTTTGTTTTTGTATTTGCGACGACAATATTTGCCACATTTGTGTCTTTGAAATTGTAAAATTTGTGCATGAAGATCACTATTTGTTGCTTCTGATGGAATTTCACAAGTGACATATTTTTCAATAAACTGCAACACAGTGGCATCATTGTCTTGTCCAGATTTAGGAGCATCTTTAATCCATAAAAGCATGTGGATATGTGGTGCTCTTCTGGCTTGGTATTCTTTTCTCCAAAAGAAGTGTTGCACTTCTCCGAGGGGAGGAACAGTTTTATTACAAATAAATTGTAGCATAGCAATGGTGAAAATATCTTGAAACATTAACAGAATCTAGAGAACAAAGTTCTCCAGGTGTTAGTATATCTATGTTTGTTCTGTTTTTGTTTGATATGCGTAGGAAATCATGTAAATCTTCCCATGCATATTCTGCACAACTTAATGTAACAAACCAAGTGGGTGGGCCAAGGTTTCTTATAATACAACGTACATCGCCATGACGTTGAAACCAGTACTCTTTAGTACCACGCATGTTTGCTAATAGATTTGTAATATTTAATTGTAAAACCTCATCTTTTTGTTGCACTTTTTGTAATAATTGTGTAGCTGACATATTTTGAAAGTGGGATCCTGATTTTAATGTGTGTGCAACTCCGTAACATAAAGTTGCTAGTTCACTTTCAAAGAGTAGGTGGAATATGTATTCCACATTTTGTATAAATCTGGGATCTTCAGAATACATCCTCAACGAGTGGTATTCTGATGCTGTTATTTCAATAGGTCGATCATCGAACCTTCCTCCTTTGCCAGTAGGAAAGAGTAGAGGAAAAGCACGTGCTTCTATACTTTTTTCCCATATGCTGATTGGTGATCCTTTTGTTTGTCGTATTTGGTACGTTTCTAGTGCATCTTCTACGGTGTCATTTGAGTGCAATGGATGAATTGTATAATGGTCTAAAGTATTGGATACTGTAGCAGGATCTAGGAGCTCAAATCGACCAGCTTCTTGTGACTCTTGAATTATTTCAGTGGTATCCTTCACATTTTCTTCAATATTAATTTATTTGTAGTATTCATTATTGTCTTTTAGATATTGCAAGATTTGTCTAACTTTTTGTAAATCTACCAGTTGTTGCCATTTTTTTGGTCTTTTGTAGGTACACCATTTACTAACATAATTAAAGATTGCTCCAATGGACGTTGCACTCCTAGAGTGTGTACATTTTGTTTTAGATCTAATGGTAAATACACTACTTTTCCACGAATACCTTTTCACTAATTCAGAGGAAGATAATTTTGCTGTTTTTGGTTGAAGGCGTATTATTGCTTGAAAGGGGTGCACTGTTTGAATTATGATGCTCTCATATAAATTGAGTTGTTGTAGGGGTTTTGGTAGTGGAAATAATTCCAAATTAATTGTGATAGCACGTGAAGGAGTTTGGTTGTTGTCAAGTTTTGTAGTGCAGTAACTGCAAAGTATTAAGGGGTCAGTAATTTCGTATTTGTTTTCTGCCATAAGATAGAGAGCTAATTCAAACCATTTAGAATCTTCATTGTCTTCTATTTTGTATGTTAGGTCTACAGTTTTTGTGTTACTTTTACAAAAAGTTATGCGGCAACATACACACACATGATTCGGTACTTCAGCAGATGTACTTTTAAATTTCAGTATTTCTTTTTTGTATGTGTGTAGTAGAAGGTTGCCATGCATAAATTGTTGCTAATTTGCTTTAAAGCTATTTCATTCTGTAAGTGGCTTTCACTTCCAAAATATTTCTTCTGGATATAGTCGATTTCTTAAAGTAGGTCTTTTGCTGTACCATGTAGAAGAATGTTATTTAAATTGGCTAGTGCTAAAGCAGGACTTTTAGTATAGTACAGTTTATAGACTAGATTTCTTATAGTTGAATGCTGTGTTGCTATCATTTTGATATAATGGAAGGTGGTTTTGCAAGTAGGTCCTGAAATGCAGGCCAATGAATGTCCTTGTAGTCCTGTGTACTTGCGCACTGGAGAGGTATCCATATTTTGCAGTAGTTTAATTTTGATTTTGTCTTTGCCTTTCACATATTGATTGAGGAATTGGCGTAAAGACTTGAAAGATTTTTTGGGAATGTTACACATTGACGTGCATGGCCATTTGTATACTAGATGTTTTGATTCAGTTGAATGGAGAGGTCATTCTAAGATTTCTGGGGATATTTTTGTAAGCAGTATTTCTTGTTTCATTATGGTATTATTAGCTTTTTCATAACCTCATCCACTTCTATGTATGGCAATTGTATTTGTTTGCTTTTGTTTGTATGCTTCTTCATTAAAATATGGTTCTGTGCTTGTAGTGTGACTCCACTCACCTCCACAGAAATTTATGAAGTTATTTTTGTTGACATTTCGTTTATTGAGAAGTCTTTTTTCTAATTTAGTCATTAGTTTTGTTAGTGGTTTCATTTTGTTTAACACTAAAATAAATAACTTTCTTTTGAGAAGGATTGCACTGTCTATCAACGCTTCTAAGATTAATTTCCTACGAAAGGTTTTAAGGGTTGTACCTGATTTCTCTCCTGTTTTTATAAGATTTTGAAGGACTCTGTGGCGGAACATTTTTACTAAAATACTTTTTTTGGTATGCTTACTTGGCACTATATCAATATTTATAGGAGCAGTTTTATCAGTAGTGGTAGCTGAATTTTTGTTAATTGTTTTCTGGTTCGTTTTACATTTTGATAGAGGATGCAAAGTTTCTGTATTTGAAGATTGTTTTGTTTCGTTAAATGACTGTATTAGCTGTTTTGTTTGAACTTTTTTTTACAAATTCTGCTAGAGATGGATGCTTATTTTGGACACTTCTATTTTGATTTGCTCTGCTTCTGCGTTGCTTTCTACAGACTTGATTTTTGGTAGGCATTCTTTAGGGTCTGTTGAAAAAAATAAAGAAGGTATGGGTTGGGGTGTTCTGCAATGTATGTGTGCTGTGTGCATGAGTGTCTGAGTATGATGATAAAGATGTATGTGATGGTGTGTGAATGTGCATTGGGCAACTACAACTAGTTGGGATGGGTATTCGTGAATTTATGTGCTACTAAACTGGGGTTCAGATGACAGTAGAAAGTAAACTAGTGGTGTGGAGAAGTACAAATAGTAAATCTAATGGTATACAATTAAAACAGTTGGTTGTTCTATAATATCAAAATTCTAGGGGCTGAGTTGGGTCATTTGTGCGCCGAAAAATAGCAATTTGTGCGCCATTCTACCTGTAAATCTCTGTTTAAGAAATGGCGATTTTTGGACAGAATGGGCCACAATCTCTATTTTTAGGCACAGAAATAGCATGAATTAACCTTACAGTGTGATTGATTAATATTATAAATATTATGGTGGTATTTAACTTACTTTTTTTCTGGAATGAGCAGGTTTCTTCTTAGTTATTCTTTGTACTTCAAATTCGGCTGCTTTTTTTCAGGACAGTGGTCTTCACTGCAATTGTAAAGGAAACAAATTAGTAATTTTGTTTGTATATAGCAATGATTTTAATTTAGACATTGATTTTTTATGTTTTTGTACAAGTATTGTTGTTTGATATTTGAACATACTGTGTGCATGCAATTTTGTTTGAGTATGTTAACTCTTTGTATTGTATTTTAAATATGTTAGTTCTACATGCTTTGCAAATGTGTGTGTAAAAATAAATTAAATAGCAGATAGGTTTGGAAGTGACAGTTGATTATAGGAGATGGAAAACATTACAGTAAGTTCATTTTATAGGTTATACATGCTAAATGTCAGTTAATCTGTTTATATGAATCTATAAGAATTGTACATGTACTATACAGAAAATATGCATACCTGTAGTTTGTGTTCATGCATATGGGTATGCATGCAGCTGCAAGTAGAAATTTTGGAGACTTGTACAGTATTTCTTTTAGAAGGTGCTTTCCAATGATATGACACTTGAACTCAGAGAGATTAACAGTACATTTGAAGTGCTGATCTATGATGATGCAGTTAGATTTAGAGGTCTTGGATGTGATTGGTGGATGGTCGTGTGACTGCTTAGCTATATCCAATGAGGGAATGGCACAGAAAGTGAAATGGTAGAAGGACTGTCCATGTTACGATATGTCCACGGACATGGCGGTAGTCTGCGGACATCGCGTGTTACATCCAGGGATTTTGGGGCGGGGAGGCATGCAAATGAGAATGAGCAGAGCAAGGGATTGTTCAATAAAGTTTAGTGGGTGTGTTGTGCCAGGAGAGAGTTTCTCAGATACTCTTTTTGCTGAGAGAAGAACAGATAGCTATGGCTGTGTGTTTCAAAAAACAGATTGTTTGGATTTTGGGAGACTCGTGGATACATTGGTTGAAGGTGCATGCAGAAAGCTGTGGAGTAGGTGTAGATCTTGGATACCCACATGTGGCAGTGCACTGGCATGGAGTACGTGGAATGAAGTGGTTGGACTTGCTACCTCAATGTGCTACTTTGGAGACAGAGCAACATCCAGACATAATTGTAATTCATTGTGGAGGGAACAGTTTAGGACATGTGTCTGGAATTTCTTTGCAATTTGCAATGAAAGAAGGACTTGGGAAGGTCATGGACATGTTTCCAAATTCTGAAGTAATTTTTTCACGGATTGCGCAGAGACAAATGTGGCTTTGTTCTTCTTCATTTGGTCCACAAATGGAGAAAGCAAGGTGCAATGTCAATAAGGCTGTTTGTGCCTTTCTAAGAGATGTTGGCATGTCCTCTTTTCACAATGAAAATATTATGTTTCGTAGCACATACATTTTTCGGAGAGATGGAGTCCATCTTACTTATGCTGGCAATCAGATTTTTCTGAGAAATGTACAAAATGCATTGCAACCTTTTTTGGAATTACAGCATCCATTTTGTAGTAGGTGTTGAGCATTTCAAATTTTTCAAACACAAACAAACACCACCAAAAGGCTTTTTTCAGAGCCACCACTTCCTCCCAGACAAAACTGCAATGGTTATGATAGGGCAGCATCCCAAATTTTTAGATGTTCGCGAACTGTCCGCGGACTTCTAAAAAATACGCAGGGCCCTGCTTCATTTATTTTCACTTCTATTTTTAAACTGTGAAAGGCGGCTCTGAAAAGAGCCTTTATTTTAGATTTTTGTTGTTTTATATTTTTTTGGGTTTTTTATACACGACACACTAGGAGAGGAGGGAAAAGGAGGGTAAGGGGGGGACACCAACCAAAGGGATAAGAAAGGGCGGGTGGAGAGCAGAAGATGTAGAGTGGGTCTTACTTGTGTACTGAGCAGATCTTCTCTTGCTCTGAGACCAGAGCCTCAAAAGCACTTTGAAGTCTCTCCCCCTGCAGAGTACTGCGCGCAGTACACACACACAACTGTGACCCTCGAAAGGTAAGGGTCAGCAGTTTTGCGTATGGCCTGTTAGGCAGTTTGAGGAATACGCTGTCCCACAGGAGTGTTCCTTGTGGTGACAGGATCGGAAACGGAGGATGTAGTAGAGGAAGTCAACCTACTACGCTCCTCGCAAGGTACAACCTTGCGAATGGCCCCAGTGTGGAATGACTTTAGGTGTCGCTTCACGGTAGTTGTCCCAAAGCTGTATGAACCAGGCATCCCGTGACTGAGTACCATTTTGCACTCGTTGCAGGTGACTCAGTTCGCACGCACCTTAGGTACATTACCATGAATAGTAAGTAACCGCCACACCCAAGACTCACGCCGAGTGCTGGTAGTAGGGAGTTCCTCTACCTCATTCTCGTCATCCTCTTCATCCTCCTCTGCATCCTCTCTCCTGTTCCCCTCTTTAGGCCCTTGGGGAGATGGTTGTGGTGGAGGGGGTGGGGGTGGGGGTGGTGCTGAGGCAGATGAAGCACCAGGTGCAGTACTGCAGCCATGGATGCCATCAGGTTTCAGATGAAAATCTGGAAAGTTGGCAGCAAAATGCACTGTGTTCTGTAAGATAGCCAGAAACACAATGAGAATGAGCTGTAGGGTGTGGCCTTTTATAGGGGTGCTTGTGCGCGGTTCGCGGACATGCGCGCTGTCCGCGGACAGATTGAACACCAGAAAAAGGTTCAAAAAGTATGTAGAAACTCAGGATTACTATGTGGGACTTGTGCTATGGTGAGTTATTATTGAAAAATATTGTGGATTGCTTGAAAAGGTAGTTTTAAATTGTTCGGGGACACGAACAGTGTTCGCAGTCAGAACACACGCTGAGCGTGGGTGCGGTCATATGATAGCTTTGCGAACATGTCCGCGAAAGGAGCGGGTGTCCGCAGGACATCAAATGCACTGAAACTGTTTTGCTCATGCGCTTTGGTGTTCTACGGACACTGTTCGGGTCCTGAAACTAATTAAAAGTGTGTCACAAGTGAAACGAACAGTTACGAACAGGCGTTTGTTCTTAGAACAGTTTCAACTCGCTTTCGAACAATACGGACAAGCATAGAATCCTCAGGACACCCCCATTTCGTTTATTTGCGAACATCCCGGGACACTTGATGTGTTCTTAGAACAGTTTGGACATGCTTACAAACAGCACAAACAGGTCTAGCTTCCTCAGGACACCCCCATTTTGTTTATTTATGAATATTTTAGGACACCGTGTGTGGTCTTAGGGTAGTTTCAGCTTGCCTCCGAACAATACGGACAAGTATACCGTCCTTACGACACCCCCATTTTGTTTATTTACGAACATTTCAGGATACTGCGTGTGTTCTTAGAACAGTTTCAACTCGCCTGCGATCAATACGGACAGGTCTAGCGTCCTCAGGACACCCCCATTTTGTTTATTGACGAACATTTCAGGACACCGCATGTTGTAGTTTCATTGCGGACACCCCAAACACCAGCTGTGTTCTTAGAACAGTTTCAACTTGCATTCGAACAGTACGGACAGATATAGTGTCCTTAGGACGCCCCCATTTTCGTTTCTTTACGGACATTCTGGACACCCGCGCTGTCTGCGGACACCTGAACTGCTTTTAAAAAAAAGACAAGAAATTAATTAGGACACAATATAATAATCTTACTTTATTTTATATGGATGTTAAATTTATGACAGAGAAGGTGAGGCAGAAACTGAAACAAAAACAGGAGAATTGTGGGTTTCAATAGGATTTATATGAGGTGAAGAAGGGATGGAAGTCTCATCAAAACGTTTTGGTTCATGGAGAGGGTTTGGGGATAATTGACTAGGATATGGTGAGGGGGGACAGGTACATGTGGGACAATGGCATCTAGTTTTTTGTTTCAAGTGATCCTCCCCAAATTAAAATTGTTGAAATTTGCCATGTTTTTGTATGGTCTGTACAAAAATAAATATATATGTTAAATGTATATAAAATAATATTTATTACTTGGTTTATATAGCAAAGTGTCTACCATTAGGTTCACTATCTTCAGACATTTCCTCACGTGGGAAATGCTCCTCTAGCCACTCCAGAGTACTAGACATTTCTGTGAGAAAAAAAAACATAATATCACTTTTTTTTGTATCTAATACAGAAAGTTTACAAATATATGAGTAAAATGCAGTACACTTACTATCTTCTGATAAGGTGTGTTCTTACTAGTCTGTAGATCTGCTGTTGCTCTTAGTTGCAGAGTTTCTGTGAGGTAATCATGTTGGAAGACTATCTTTCTTCGTTTGGTATATTCCATTTTAGAACATATTGTATTTAAATGAATGGTTAATGTGTTATATATATGGGTTACACTTCTTATTTATTGCTATATATAATGTGTAAGTGTACTGGTTTGTGAATTTGTAAAATGTTCATATGTTATGATATAACAATTAAACATACCCCCCAGACTTTTTGGGTAGTGGCGCTGTTGTCCGCATATGTCCGCTGACATTAGAAGAGTTTGCGGACATCAAATTCAGTAGAGGGGGTTCAGTATGTTCCATGTTACATGTACATAAAATCAGAGATATTATTGTTAAGTTGCGCTACTAAAAACCTATGAAATTCAGTAAAAAATCTTTGTTAAAGGGACGTTATGGTTACGTTGCGCTACTAAAAACCTATGAAATTCAGTAAAAAAACTTTGTTAAAGGGACGTTATGGTTAAGTTGCGCTACTAAAAACCTATGAAATTCAGTAAAAAAACTTTGTTAAAGGGACGTTATGGTTCCAAGTAAAACCGAACAACCCCTGAAATTCGCCAGTTATGGTAAGTTAAATCCCCATTTCCCATTGAGCCCATTCGGGAATGCCCCATTCCCCATTGGGCTCAATGGGGAAAATTTGCACTCTTACTGCCGGCGGATTTCCCGCCGGCGGTAATAGCGCAAATTTTCAGTGGATTTCCTCCCAGCTCAGAGCTGGGGCGAAATCCGCCGAAGACCTGATTTGGCAGACCCTTAAATCCGGCGGTAATAGTGCTACCGCCGGATTTAAGGGTTACCGCCAAAGTCGTGATGAGGCCCTATGTCTTCCCTTATGTATATGTTTCATAGGATATGACTGGACCCTTAGAGAATGACTGTGAAAAAAAAAGAACTTGAGGGATAACTCTACTAATATAGTACCTTTTCAATTGTTATTTCCTGCCTCCTACTGAAGAAAACCATGTGCCCGAGATATGTCAGTAAAAGAATAAAGGGGGAGCCAGACATGTGATGTCATCAGTGATGTCATCAATGACATTTGTGATGTCATCTTTGATGTCCTGGTTGTTAGTCTTAGCAGTGCACAGTGGTGGCGAGAGTTATGGTTGTTTAACTTACCATAACTGGCGAATTTCAGGGGGTTTTAGGTTTTACTTGGAACCATAACGTCCCTTTAATAAAGTTTTTGTACTGAATATATATATATATATATATATATGCATGGAACGTGCCTAGTTCAGCTGGTCATGACTTCCCACGTCTGCTGAATTTCAAGGGTGTTGTTGCGTTAAATCTGCTCAACCTAACTACACCTAAACTAAGGTGTCTCAGTGAATTTCAAGGGTTTTGTTATACCATCGTTTTTCTACGGGCCACTAGTGGCAATGGACTTCGGCCGTGTCCACTGTACATGTTCCCCCAATATGTTTATTTTGGACCTATTATACATGCCTTTCAGCCCCTTTTGCCAGGGTGTTTGGCCCTGGCCAGTGAGCATAGCCTTTGACCATGCTCACTGTATATTTTAAAAAAATGCTGGGCTACTAGAAGGCCATGGCCAGTGGGCACGGCCTTTGGCCGTGTTCACTAAACGTGTTTCCCCAATATATATCTTTTGGATCCACTAGGTGGGCACAGCCTTTGGCTGTGGCTACAATACATTTATTTCAGGCCCACTAGCCATGGCCTTCAGCCCTGGCCAGCCAACTGTATATTTTAAAACACTACCAGGCCACTAGCCAGGGCCTTCGTTCATGCCTGTCCACTTTTTATCTTCCCCCCAATATTTTCTTTTGGTCCCAATAGGTGGCCACAGCCGATTCCTGTGGCCACTAGACATGTCTGCCAGGCTCACTAGCCAGGGCATTCGGCCCTGGCCAGTGAGCATAGCCTTTGCCCGTGCACACTGTATATTTTAACGCACTACCAGGCAACTAGCCACAGCCTTCGGCCATGTCTACTGTAGATTTTCCCCCAATATATTTCTTTTGGACCCGCTAGGTGGCCACTATACATGTCTTTCAGGTCCACTAGCTAGGACCTTCAGCCCTGGCCAATGAGCACTGCTTTCAACGGTGTCCATTGTATATTTTAAAACACTACTGGGCCACTAGCCATGGCCTTCGGCCATGTTCACTTTCCATATTGCACAATTTGGTTCTTTAAAGTAACCCAGTAGCTATATCCTTTAGTGACACACATTATCCCCCACCTCACTATAGCTGTAAAATTCCACTTTTTCATATGAATCCCTTTTTTTAACATTCTCTTTTTCAATGTTTTTCCTCTATAACCATGTTAATATTAGGAGTGTAATACAAATAACTGTGTTTATCTGTAGGTGCCCTCAAATAACCGCAGTTATCCATAAAAGCATTCAAAATCGAAAGCTTGTACCTGCTTTCCTAGGCACTTACCAAGTACCCCTCTCTTACCATGCTCCCCCCCAACCTCCTCTCCTTTATCCCTCCCAAGCCCTCTCCCATTCCCCCAACACTCGTTTCATGTGACGCACTTTCATTCTTCATCACCTTTACTTTTATAACCACGTTTATCCTGTCGAATAACCGCGGCTATTCAAATTAATTTGAGCTCTGAACTTGGTACCCAGACCCCCAATAACTCCCCAATTTCACATGGTGACCTCTTCCCCCTCCCCAACTCTAGCCTGATGTTCCTCCATATGGAATTTGTTCTACTTTTCATTTTTGACAGCCGTAGTTATTCACATTATAGTCACGGTTATCTCTCGTAACGAACAAAAAATAATGGTGAATTTTCATTTCGGAGAAGGGGGCAGTGTGAAGGCATTATGAGTTAGAAACAGATAACAGGTTCAAGTTCGTCAACAACGTTTTTTTTAATTCAAAAGGCAGGGCAGATTAATCACTTATTTGCCCTATTCAAGGGTAGAATTTCCCTCCCTAAAGAAAACTAAGTATAGTCTGTATTAGGAAGTCCAAATAAAATGTCTGTCTGTGTCCAAAACCTATAGTTGCCCTCACAATTAATTGTATACAATGTGTAGAGATGTCAGCATCAAAATTAATAGTGTTCAAGATAAAGTTAAATGCTTCTTCTAGCTCTTCGCTGGTAATCGACTCCTCTTCCCAAAGTTCAAAGTAGTTCAAAAAGAGCAGGGGTTTCCTTCCCCCAAGAGTTCAAAATCTTTCAGGTTCCAACAAAACAACACAAGGGGTTTCCTTCCAGAAGAGTTCAAATCTTCCAGCTTTTCAAAACAATACAATTCCTTGGGACCCTTCCCAGCTCCTTTGACACCAATTCAAAACAAAACAATTCCTTGGGACACTTCCCAGCTCTTTTGACAGCTGTAATTTTCACTGGTTCACAAATATATGCAAGAATTGTTCAGGGGTGGGCACCACTTAATCATTAAACTATTTTACTATCTCAGTTCACTAGACATAAGCATAGTGGGAATACCGTTTTTGGACCTCTTGGTAAATAAAACCCTTGGCACAAGGATATCAGTAATGCAATACAAAGGGGCCAATTCATAGAATTCAGCGCAGAAGTAGCGCACGCGCCTGGTGCATAGAGGGAGCATGCGCCACGCGTGTGCCAGGTGCAGCGCAAAACAGCATTTTGGCACAACGTGTATTCATGGATTTCTGGAGCCATTTGCAGCCGTGGCGCAGCGTAAATCCAGCAGCGCCAGTAATGCCCCCAAGAGCTCCCCTTGCATCAGAAAAAGCTGTAGAAATCCTCAATATAGTGCAAAGGGCCGCGTTAACTCTGGACCAGCATACAGCCCCCCTACACCGTATTCAAGTGAAAAACAGCGCGTACCCCTCACACGGTGGCCAAATTGTGTGAAAATGGCCTTGCGAAACCCCGCAAAATTTTGTTCCTGGCTCGCGCCAGCAATATCGCATAAAAATCTGCTTGCACACCTCTTGAATACGCGTACCCCGCTCGTGCCTGCCAAAACGTGTGAAAATCTATCCATGCACCCCCTTGAATATCCGTACCCGGATCGCGCCATCCATGAAAAATGCCTACCGTAACCCCTTCAATACGTGTAGCCCATACGCACTAGCCAAAACGCGTGAAAATCCCTTGCGCACCCCCTTGAATACGCGTACCCTGCTTGCGAAAGCCAAATCGCGTGAAAAAGGCCTACTGTAATCCTGCGAATATGCGTACGCCGCTTGCGCCAGCCAAATCGCATGAAAACTCCTTGCGCACCCCCTTGAATATGTGTACCCCGCTCGTGCCAGCCAAAACGTGTGAAAATCTACCAGCCTTGAATACGCGTACCCTGCTCACGCAAAATTAATCATGTGAAAAGCACCTTGAGTACAAACGTGAACTCGCGTACCCCGCTTGAGCCTGTCGAATCACGTGAAAAATGCCTTGCATGCTGGCAGCACCTGCGAACACACCCTGCAGGCAGGCCACACCACAAGGGACCCCCATCACCCGTGACCATGCCTGCAGGCAGCTCACACCACAAGGGACCCCTCCATCACCCGTGACCATGCCTGCAGGCAGCCCACACCACAAGGGACCCCCCATCACCCGTGCCCTTGCCCACAGGCAGCCCACACCACAAGGGACCCCCATCACCCGTGACCATGCCGGCAGGCAGCCCACACAAGGGACCCCCCATCACTGTGACCATGCCTGCAGGCGGCCCACACCACAAGGGACCCCCCATCACCCGTGACCATGCCTGCAGGCAGCCCACATGCAGGCAGCCCACACCACAAGGGATCCCCCATCACCCGTGACGATGCCTGCAGGCAACCCACATGGCACCATACACCGCATGCAGGCCCCGACACATGTCCCACAACCCCACCAGTGACAGCAACCTGCAGGCAGGCACGACTCATGTCCCCCCACCAGTTACAAGAACCTGTAAGCAGGCCCTGACTCATGTCCCCCCACCCCACCAGTGACAGCAACCTGCAGGCAGGCCCCGACTCATGTCCCCTCACCAGTGACGGGAACCTGCAAGCAGGCCCCACCTCATGTCCCCCCACCAGTGACGTGAACCTGCAAGCAGGCCCCGACTCTTATCCCCCCACCAGTGACGGAAACCTGTAAGCAGGCCCTGACTCATGTCCCCCCACCCCACCAGTGACAGCAACCTGCAGTCAGGCCACGACTCATGTCCCCCCCCACCAGTGATGGGAACCTGGAAGCAGGCCCCCGACTCATGTCCCTCCACCAGTGACAGGAACTGGCAAGCAGGCCCTGACCCATGTCCCCCCAATAAACACATTGTCACAACATACAATCATGCAGCAAATGTCTACCCAAATGCCATACCACTCTTCCCCTCCACAGTGCAACTCCACACCCATCCATTGTCCCCACTTTCCAGTACAGGCCCCATGATCTGTTATTCACGAAAGCACACAAGCATGCACCCAAAGACATGCCGTACATGGCCCCACATCAGTGACACATGACTGAGCCAATGACGATTGCCACATGCCCCAAACAAATGAGAGCAGACTACACATAGTTTGAACTGCATGCAAATGTTTTAACCAAAGCAAAATACACCAAATGAAAATCAAACATGAGAATGAAAATGAACTGAATGCAAAGAGAAATGAAAATCCAAAAACGTGAAAATCCATAAAGTGGACCTTGTCCAAAGTAATGTTTCCCGTTCCAAACCATAAAAAAACATTACTCCATATGAGCAAAAAAATCCAAAAATCAAACGAAGCCCAACTATTTACAATGAAAGGATGAAGGGTCCATGATCCCAAATGTCTGAATAATCCACGAAAAAACACCACAAAAAACAAACTATATACAAAAAGTGGAGCAATGTCCCTGGAGTCCAAATAAAAAGAAAAAGAAAGGAAACCTAACACTAAAGAACTATTTACAATGGCGGCAGGCTAGTCCTACGGCTCACTGTTACCAAAAGTTTTGGCCCGGGCATCATCAAACTCTGTGTCTATAGCCCGGAGGCAGGACTGTGCTCTATCCGCGAGGGCTCGCAGGGGCACCGCCATGCTCTCCACCAACTCCCTGCGAGTCTTCTCGAGGAACTCCGCCCGCCTCTCTGCCCACCGCATGGAGTTCTCCGCACTGACCATGGTGAGCCATGCCCTCTCTGCCCGCCGCCACTATGCACCTATTTGCCGGCCCATCTGCTGCCACACGGAAGACACACTTTGTCCAGGGTCCTCCTGCCCTTTGGTCGATGCCTGCCTCTGTGATGTAGTTGGCCCGAGTCCTGACGCCTTCTACGTCGAGCCTGCTGCTGCCTTGATGACATCTGGCTGTGCCACCACGACAGCCACCGGGATGATTCCAACCCCCAGGGCCATCATGCACATGCCCTGCTCGAAGGTGCCTGCACAACATCCATTGCCTGGGGTCCTATTACTGGGCCGACCACCTCTGCTGAACCTCCGACTCCCAACTGTGGCAGGGATGGGATCTCCACCAGACTGATGCGGCACCAGTCCCTTCGCTCGCGGAAAATGTTATAGCCTGGGAGGGGGACTGGGCCTTGCATCTCCGCCGGGTGGAGGCATCTCTGCTGCTTTGCTCCACAGCACCGTCTCCGCCCTCTTCCTCAATCGCCACTGTAGATAGGGAGACATTGAACACAAGCATCAGGGTACTGAACAATAGTCTGCTAGACACAAAGCAAATGCACATGAGTGGCATGTCAAATGTCACAACCATCATCACCATCCACAACACACGGGTCAGTGCAAGCAACACACATGCACAATCAAGCATGGCACGGGAAACAGACATTTGGATCCATCTCCAAGGCATCAGAAGGGGGGGCTGAAACTCACATGCATCATGGGATATGCCGATCACATGCACACACACCACCGGACAGTCATGCATTTGGGCATGTCTATCTCCTATCATAGAGCACTCATTGTCAACTGTGCCGCATCAGTCAATCAGGCATCGAGATGGCCATGTGTCATGCACCCATGGTGTTTCACAGTCACACACTCACCACTCAGACGCACGCACATGTACACCGTGCACGTCCATGAAGGTGACATAAGCATCCATGTATCACACCCCAAACATGGCCGAGTACAGACACAGGCATGAAAACATGTGTGCATGGTCACATGCTGGTGCACATCATGCATTACAACATCCACACCATTGTTGTGGAACACGCTTGACTGTACTCACATGCAGCACCGTCATGTCCCTGCAGACAGACATCCATAAATGGGGCATACCAGACATACAGCCAAGGTGAACACTCCAGCCACACCTCAACATGCACAACGCTCAACAAGAACACATGGACACTTACCACTCGACTCCAGATGGGTCTGCAACTTGAGGACCTGGTAGTAAAGTGCTGGGTGTATGCGCTACAGGACCCTCATCTGGATGTTGCTCAACTGGGCCCGGCGCCCCACTTCATACTCAGCCTCCACGAGGCATTGTGCTTTGTAGAGGGTCCTGGACCTGAAGTTCTCGCAGCTCTTCAGGACATGGTTGTAGTTGCGGGATGCCACTCCCTCCGTGTTGATGGCACCCATGATGTCCTCCCAGATCCTCCTCCGTCCTTCCTTGTCGGAGCGTGATGTTGGAAAGAGGGCATCATAATGCCCCAGGACTTGCTCCACCATGATGCCAACTCTGCCAGGAGGTTGCCACTGGCCCCAGATGGTGTTTGGTCTGACATGGCAACCCCCGAGACAGGTGTGGGTGAGCAACTGGGTCCTGGGGCTGGGCTTTGGAGCGATGGTACAGCATTCAGGAATCTTGTGTTTCAGCAGGGGTGGTCGCAGCAACATGATCCCTGGCAATGTCTTCTGTGCAGGCACCAAATTGCAGGGTACGTTGGCAGCAGGCACACTGACTTGGCTGGCAGCAGCAGATGGCTTTTAGGAGGCAGCTCAGGGAGTTGGGGGCAGGTAAATGGCCTTGTGGGCAGCAGCGTGGTCTTCAGTGTGTTGTCGTGTGGCCAGCTTGATGCAGAGTGACTCTGCACGTGTAAAAACCACGCCTTAGGGTGGAATTTGAGGAAAGGCCCTTAGCGCGTAAGCGCATAAGTAACGTGACGTGCGCGGGCATTGCCTTCAGTAGCGTTTAAAAGTCTGCGTAGGATGCCATTTTGCTGTATGTGCTTTTTGTGGGGACCGACGCGTGTGATTCTTCTTCTTCTTGTGGGTTCACATGTGATTACTTCACAACGGTTGCAGTGCATACTTCTTGTTTACTGTGGCAGTGCTTAGTTCTTGTTTTGGCAGAGGAAGGTTGCTGTGTTTTTTCTTAATTTTTCCAGGCAGACGGTGAGTCGCGCACGTATTATTCCAACTGTGGTTGCCCCGTGTGTCGCGTACCCCATTTACGAGTCATAGTAGCTTGCGTGTTCCATGTGTATGCATTTTTTGTGTTTCTGGGTGCAACAGCGTACCGCGGGATGTTAATTCCACGCAAGTAGGCTAACGAGGGGTGGTGTGCATGTTTGTTTTTGGTTTTGGAATGCCTGAGCATTGCGTAAGCCATCATTTGTGCCCAGCGGTCACAGACAGCCTTGCAGGAGCACATGGGTACCTATTCCATCTAATACCCTGCATCCTTCACCCCAATTGCCCATGACAATTGTTTTCTGCACCTCCCAATCACACAAGTACATCAGTGCCATGGTTGGGGAGCCACCAAGTGGTAAGGGAGGCAAAGCTGGTTGACCTCCCAGAGGTGTCCCTGGTAGGGTACGTGGTCAGGGTGACTAGGGTGGCCAAGGCGGCAGCAGTGGGCAACGTGAGCAGAGTGGCCACCGTGGGCAACGTGGGCATGGTGGCCCACGAGGGCAGTGTGTCCAGGAGCCTTAAGGTACAGCTATTCCCTCCCCCAGTGGGTCAGGGAGATGCAGCTGACACCACCCCAGCTCAGGGCCTGCTAGCCTGGCCCGGATTGGTCACGGAACAGGCACGGGATGACTCACAGGCCGACTTCTGTGTCACGAAGTCCAAGCTATGTGTGGCAGTGAAAGTTGCTGTCACTAGGCCACATTGATCTGGGGCAGCAATGTCATCTGCTGCTCCGAGCAGCCAGGGTGTGGAGGCTGCAGGGGCAACTGCAGCTGACACCACCCCGGCTCTGAGTCACTCAGCCGAGGCAGTGTTGGTCCTGACACCTCACACTGAGGCAGTTGTGGCGCTGGGTCCTGGCAACAGCACCCAGCAGCCAATGCCTGCAGTGAGACATTTGGCCATCATGCCATTGCCTGCTTCCAGTGGCCAGTCCATCTGCGCTTCAGCCCCTACTGACTGGAACAGCGGAAGCCACTCAGGGTCCGCACCACCTCTCAAGAGGAAGGCGTGTGCTCCTGTGGAACAGGCTGGGACCCCATACACAGCTCAGCCCTCTGGCACGTCAAGGAAGCAGAGTTTCAATAATGTGGAACTGGACGCACTTGTGGGCTACGTGTCAGAACCCGGCCGCGACATGCTGGTGATGGCAAGGTGCAAAACTATGCCTGCTCAGCGTAGGGCCCACTGGCAGTGCATCGTGGACTGCATTAGTGCCTTGGGATATGTGAAGCACACCTCTCATGATTGCTTGAAGCATTGGAATGACCTCAAACGCCGAACTAAAAACAAGCAGGCTTCTAATTACTCCTCTACTCTGGTGATTTGCAGTGGGACACCACCAGAGGATGATGAACTCACAGAACATGAGGAGATCGCTGGAGGGTTCATCGCAGAGGATCAGATCCAAGGTGTGGGAGACCTCCCGGATCTTGAGACAATGTCTGGTGAGTGTCCATGCGTGTGTGTCCAGGCCACGTGTATGTTGCTTGAGTGATGTGTTCTGATTGACTGCCAGTTCAGGCTATGCAGTCATGACTGGCATGTGTGACCCATGCAATGCTTCACTGATAACTGCTTGTTGTGATGCGGACTGCATGCAGGCCATGTGCTGCACACAGAGGCAATCCTCATCAACACACCTGCACCCTCCTTCCATGTCAATTACTCACCAGCCTCTCTTGTCCATATTATTGCTCAATGATATGTTTGCTGATAGCCTGTGATGATCTTCTACTCACCACTCACCCTCTGTGACATCACCCTGCAAGCTGATCCTACTCAGGGCCATCCTTCCTTGCCTCTCTATCCCCCAGCAGCTCACTGTCTCCGTGGAACTCGTGATTCCCATGGCGGACTACTGCAACGGCCTGTTCCCAATTTTCTGTGAATATGCACTCTCCCTTCTGAAACTCTGCCAGACCTGTGCTGTGTGGAACATCCTTTGGCCTTGATGCAGGGTCTGTCACTCGGACTGTGCTGATGGCATAGACTCACAATAGCCATGAGTGTTCATTCATGAACCATGTGCATTCCAAGCAAGCCCCTATGGGTCCGGGGCAAGCACCTCATCCAACTCCATCGCCAGTATTTACTCCTTCTCATGGTATTTCATCATCCCTTTCCTGCTCAGTCAGAGTCAGTTAATCGTCATGACCATTTGCTTGGGGTTGTCGTCTGTGTCGAGCGGATGCCTCCCTCTGGTATAGCCTTCCTGCCTCTATGCAACAGGTGTTGTGCATTTTCCAGGTCTGGGGGCACTTCTGATGCTTACTCATGTGTTGTCCTTTCTGTCCTCCTCTCCCCTGCTGTAGTCCTAGATGACTGTGAGTATGCAATTGATACCTGCCCACACTAGGTGCTACAACAGGGTACCCTTAGTGACCATTTTGACCCATGCACTGCCTCCAAGAGATCCCTCACCCTTGGGTTTGGGGTTCACTGTATCCCTACAACCCACTGCAAACACTTTGCACATGATGGCTGCACTTGCCCTTACACTGCCATCATGACACAACATTGTAATTACTGTTTTTGTCTTTTTATTGACAGTTGAAAGCACTGCACCCGCTCACCTCTGAGCCCTGTTTCAACCTGTAACATGCCTATTCACTTGTGTGATGTCAAAGTGACCTACCATTGATGTATCAATGTGCCTCCCATCACTGTATTTCAACACACTGGCGGTGTTGCATCGTGTGACACGTGTGTTTTGTCGTAGTGATTTCCATGTACTGTCTGATGACAGGCATTTTACATGGATGGTGGACAGTAGTGATTCACTCCCATCTGAGCCTGCTTGTCAGTTCTGCCATGGCTATTTTACGTGCCATCTGTGTGGCATCTGTCATGTTTGTTGAAGGTCCATGCCAGTCACAGGCTTCTGTGTGATGCAGGTGCTGTGCACCATGCAGCACATGTGTTATTTTTCCATTTTAGACTCGTCCGTGTCTGCTTTCAGGGTCCCCTTCCACTTCATTGGCACTGCATGCATGGGTGAGTTTGTGTCATGTGTGACATGTCTAATTAATGTGCTGGATGTAAACATTGTAATGCCTATGTGTGTGTCCTATGCTGTTAACATGTGTGCTCATGGGTTCTTTTTGATTTTGTGCAGGTGATGAGGCACTGGAAGCAGTGGAGGAGGAGGAGATGGTGCAGGGGGAGGAGTATTCTGAGCCCCAACCAGGCACCAGTGGAGGATGTGGGGTGGTATCACACAAGAATCCATTGTTGCTACAAACCATCCTGTCCATGGGTGTCTCTGGGTACACCTGTGATGAACTCTATGCCTCTGGTGCAGAATTGGTATTGGCCCATATGTGCCGTCGCAGGTGAGTGATTCTGGCATGGATGCTGTTCTGTCCAACACACCTGCACTGGGGGTAGACCCCCTCAAGGGCCCATTCAGTGTTGGAATGTCCGCCTGTGTCAGTTATGGGTGCAGGGTCACGCTCCACAGTACTTGCTCCTGTTCTTGTGGCAGCAGATCGAAGGAGGAATGCAGTCCTGCATCCACAGGCAGCGCCAGCACAGCAAGGTCCACGTCTCCTTGGGCCTGACAGGTGTGGTGTCGGCAACGCGGTGGCTGTGAGCCACCGGGTAATACTGTGTCAGAGAATTCAATTTATGCCATTGCACAGCAACAGGTGGCATCATGTGAGATGATGGCTCAGGCCGTGAAAAGGGTGGCCACTTCCATTCTCCCCCCATACGGCAGGTGGAGCTCCAGCAGCAGGCAACGTGGTCCACGTACCGCTCAGACAGGCAAGGCATGGCGGCTGCCAACATGGATCAACGGGCTGAAATGGGGGCTCTGCACACAGCCATGGCTGCAGAGGCACAGGCCCACAGGGATGCCCTGAGGGAAGATAGCACCGCCCTCAGAGCTACTCTCGGTGCGGCAAATGGCGCAGCTAACACACATCATCTCGGCTGAGCTCCAGGCAACCTGTGAGGAGATCCGTGCATCACATGAGGGCTTGCAGGTGGAAGTCTGTTCAACAGGTGAGGCCTTGCAGGCAGAACTCCGTGCTACATGTAAGGTGCTGCATGGGGACTGCACCATCATCCTGCAGTACCAAACGTTTCAGACCTGCATGCTTGCTACCATGGAGGAGCATGCCAGGGCTATGCATGGTCAGCCTCCCGTACCACGCACACCTTCTCATATTGCACCAGAGGGTGACGACAGCAATGGCAGTTCTCCCACTATAGGCTAGCCGTGCAGGATATGAGCCCATGGAGGTTTTTTTCTCAACATCCACGCATGTGGGTGTTGAGGTGCACCCTGCACCTCCTCCCTCCTGGGTGGTACCCCCCTGGTCAACCATGGCCATTTTTTCTTTTTTCTTTTTCTTTTTCTTTTTAATTTGTCACTTTTTTGTCTATTGTGCATTCATGTAACAGTGTGTTGCTTTGTGTGGCATGCAAAGGCATCCACTGTGTGTTCCGGCTGGGACCATACAGACTTGTCTTGTGTTTGTGTTTGAGGCTTGGGGTCCAGACATATATGCCACTCCTGCTTCCCCTTTCCATAGGCTTGCAAGGAGGGCACCGTGTGACAGTAACTTACACAGAGACATTGGGCTTCCATCAGTTGTGTGGTCAGTCTGAAGTCCAAACTGTGTATACACCCCTAATGGGGATTCATGATGGTTTCCAGTGCATGGTTGACATGTATATTGGTTTTAATATTGCTCATTGTGCATATTTACATGTTTCATCTTCATGTGTTACCTTGCCTGTCTCCATTGTTGATGCACTTCAAGCTGTATGCGGTACCCTGCCACATTTAGCTACCAGCAACACACTGAAGATGGGAGGGGTCCATGTGGTGGCTTTGCGACATTGAGACACTTGGGCTATTGTGATTGGTCACTGTCTGACGTTGCCATTGTTGGGCCCTGTGTTCATGATTTGTCACGGTGCACTTTGTGACAGTTGTGTCATGTGTTGTGCATTTATTTGTTTGCTTTCACATTGCATGCCATGGTGTGTCAGGCAGGTGACATGAGGTTTGGGAGGGTTTACATGACATACCAGTATTTGGATGTGCTGGTTTGCAAGGGGTAGTGGATTATGCACCATGAATGTGTGCCTTTATGATCACATGGGATTGAGTTTGTTTAAGTAGCTAGGGATGCACACAATGTAGCACTTCCAGGGACACATTCTCAGGGTGGTAAGGTTGTGACAGTTGACTGTTCCTTTGTCATCATCGATTGTCACCTGGTATGTGCCAGGCCTGTGTGCACTCCACAGGGGTGGGATTTTAGGTGAAAAATGTAGCTCCAAGCTGGGTACGGGCTGCCTTGCCACGTGCCCTTTCCCCTCCCATGAGCAGTGGGCGTGCATGTGGTTGGGGATCTGGGGGCACCACCATGTCCACCAGTACACCCCCCACCGTGTTGCAATGTTGTGCAGGACACATGCTGCCACAATGATCCTGCACACTACTGGGGGTGCATATAGTAGCTGTCCACCAGAGTGGTCAAGGGAGTGGAAATGTGACTTCAGCACTCCGAATGTGTGCTCCACTATGGCCCTGGTTGCAATATGGACTGCATTGTATCTTACCTGGGGTGGTGTGGTAGGGTTGCGTATTGGCGTAATCATGTAGGTGCTCAGAGGGTAGGCACTGTCTCCTGGGGAGGTGATAATGGTGGTGATTAGTTGGGTTTGTCTGTTTGTTTGTTGGTGACCTGCATGCATGTGCACAGGCATTTGTACTCACCAATGAGCCATGTGTCGCCACGCCTCCGAGCTTCCAGGACCTGGTTTAGGGGTGACATTCTGAATATGAAACTATCATGGGTGGACTCTGGATAGTTTGCGTAGACAGAGGTGATGATTCCCTTGCCATTGCATACCACCTGCACGTTGATGGAATGCCAGTGCTTGCGGTTCGGATAGATGTGCTCAGTGGCCCTAGGTGGATGTAGAGCCACATAGATGCAATCAATGGCACCAAGCACTTTGGGGAAGTGTCCCACCCCGTAAAAGTCCTGGACCATAGCCTGCCTTTCAGCGGGTTTTCTGGGCATGTATATGTGCCTGCGGACTGAGGGGCGTGTAGTCATGATTGCCAACACCTGGTGTAGGCAGCATGACTGTGTGGGTTGTGAGATGCCACCCAGTGGCCAAAAAATGCTGTATGTTGAGCACCTTTTCCAAGGGGCTAATTGCTTGGGAGAACAGGGTGGGTGATGTGAGGTCATCCTCCCACTCTTTGACCAGGTCTAGGATGATATGAGGTGGAAACCTATACCTGCCATAGACCTGGTCATCAGGCATCCCAAAAAGGCTGGTCTTGGGTAAAAAAAGCAGGGCCTGGCTATCCTCCTCCTCCTCCTGTGTTGTCCCACAATCACTGCTGCGAGGAATGGTACATTCATCGTAGCTGTATGAGCTTGTTTGTTGTTTGCGTGCACTTTTATGCTGCGCTGGGGCGCTTCCGCCAGCTTCCACATGGTGTATGTGTTTCCGGCTTTGTGTGTCTTTTGGCGCACGCGGGTTTGCCCTGTTCGATTCCATGAATACGTGTTGTTAGCGTGCATGTGGACATTGCGATTATTTTGCAACCGTACTTCCCCCGTAACGCCCACATTTTTGCGTGTTGTTCCCGATTCCGTGTGTTCCGCCCCCTTTTTAGGTGTGTGCGCTGGACGGTGTGCGCCTTCACTGGGCGTCTCGCGCACAGCCTTCTGGATGTCACAATGACGTGTGAGACACGCGCAGATTTGGCGCCGGTCCCAGGTAAGACACTCCCAGTGCCTTCCATGAATCGGAAAATGTGCGCCTGCGCGGGTTTCGCACACGTGTGCTGCGATTTTCACTCTTGCGCCCCCGTTTTCAGCGCACATTAATTCCATGAATTACCCTGAAAAAGTTCACCATTGCCCCTGAACCTACCAAGCGCTCTCTCTCTCCTCTGATCAGAGGTTGAGTCAAAGTATATAGTCACAAATGTAATTTCCCAGCTCTTTTGACATTTGTACTTTTCACTGGTTCACATAAGTAGTTCTCTTTCTTAACTTAAAAATCACATAAGTGGCTGTTGCAAAACACAACCTTCTTTATGGATACTTTCATTGGCTTTTTCATACAGGAGGGTACTCAGTCTAGGCACAGTTGTCGGACCACACAGTCCACCCATTACAGGTCACGCAACCAATACCCCATCTTGACTGCTTTCTATCAACAATTGGCCATGGCCTTCCTTTGACAGTGAAGCTTGGTTCTTTCATCAGTGTCAAACTCTTCTAACATGGTACCATGGCGTATCTGGCCACCATGCACTTTGTTACCCTTTTTGTATTCTTCTGGCTCTTGCCAATACATGTTTCCTCTTAACCTGCGGTTCCTTGAACTCTTTTAGCTTTGACAAATTCTTGGATTTTCATTTCATACACTTCTTGGTATTCTTTTGGCTGTGCATATATTCCGTAGTATCTGTTACATGCACCACCTTTCTCTTACTCCATCCATAAGTGCTCAAAATCTGGCTTTTACTCTGTATGGCATTGAAAATTGCTCATAATGTCTTTCAGTTTGTTTGGTATATAAAAAGTACTAGTTTTGGCGTTCTCAAAGTACTTCCGATAACTTTCAGTTTGTTCGGTATTTCAAAAGTACTTCCAAAAACTTTCAGTTCATTCAGTATTTCTAAAGTACTTGTTTTGGCATTTAAAAGTACTTGTTTCATGTCCCTGGAGCACCTCCGTATGATTGTTTCCCTTTTTCCCACTCACTGGTTGCATAGGGCAGCTCCCTTCTGTTTCGTTGATCCCTCATTCAGCTTTCCAGCTTCCACAAGCTTGGCCTCATTTGAGGCAGCCACAGAAAGCACTGCTCGCTCTTCTGGTTTCCTGCAGCTGCTGGTGTCATCAGGTGTACCACAGCTCTTGCTGTGCATACATGGAAAGGAGGGTAGTAGCACTTCCAGACACTTTTGCTGCCGGCCTCAGCCTCAGAGTCTCTCTCGCTCCTGCTTGACACGACTCCCAGCTCCAGTGTGTCCAGCTTCCTTCTCTCCAGCCTGTTCCACTTTGTGCTGTGTAGCAAGGATTTTTATATCCATTAGAAGTGTTAATTGACATCATGTGAGGGTCATTAAGTCCAATTGCCCGACTATGGCAAAGCCCATTAGGTGGATGTGCCTGGCTGTTCCACCTGTATGCTCCATAGCCCTCTTCTTTGTCACAGTACCAGAGTGGTGTTTGAGGGTATCTGAATGAATAAAGGAAGTGTGTATAAATATGTGTTGTGTCCTCCTCGTCTTGGTACCTGATTTATGTGTGTCTGTATTAACAATATGAGGCTGATATGTGTTTGTCTGACCCAAATGAGGAGGTGTCTTCCTAGTTGGTCTCTTCCTCGTCCCAGTGTTGAGGTGGTGGTTCTGGGGGACATTTTAGAGGGGAGAAAAGGGAAAAGGCTGACAGCCTACAAAGGCTTGAGGCATAGAGGGTTCATTCTGAAAAGGGAATGAGGGATACCATGCCTCCCCTACGGATATCTTGTCCCCAATCCACAAATTCCCTCCACCCAGGTGATCCTCCCTTGCATATTCACCCCCAGGGTGAGGATCCAAAAGCGGTGGCCTTTCCCTGGCCACCTCAGAGGAGGATACTGGGAAAAAAGAAGTGGGGGATGCCCTCAGGTTCCTCGCAGCAGCCCCTCTCTGTCAAACATTTTATAAATGACTGGACACAACAATCCCAGACCCATTCTGAAATCGAGTCAACGCTTTGTGTCCAAGTTGTTTCATACGTGGTCCAATTCCATCAAGTGGTTTTTGCTGTGCGCTGCACAGAAATTTTGACTTTTTTCTCTATGGGAAAATGAATAGGGAGTAGGCCGCAAGAGCATTTTTTGCTTTCTTTACAACGTTCTCATTTTATAATGAATCTTTCCCAAAATTAACAGTATGGGGGAGGGCGTCACAAACTTTGAGTTTGCAAAATCTATAGTGCAGCGACAGATGCACTAGAATATATATATTCAATGAAAACACATTGTTAAAGGACTGTTATGGTTAAGTTGCAGTAATAGAAACCTATGAAATAAACTGAAAAATTTGTTAAAGGGGTGTTATAGTTATGTTGCACTAATGACCTATGAAATTCACTGAAAAAAACTTTGAAGGGACTTTATGCTTAAGTTGCACTAATTATAACATATGACATTAATTGAAAAAACTGGTGTCCGGTCAAATGGTCGAAAATAAATGGTCGAATGACCATTTGATCGAATCAAAATGGTTGAAAAAAAAGGTCAAATTTTTTTATTTATTTATTTTAAGTTTTGGTTGCTTAAAAAATATTTTTAATAAAGAAAAAGGGGGGTTGGGGGGGAAACCCCCCATAAAATAAAACAAAAATAAAAAAAATCGACCTTTTTTTTCGACCATTTTACTTCGATCAAATGGTCATTCGACCATTTGGTTTTCGACCAAATGACTGGTAACCGAAAAAACTTTATTAGAGGGACGTTATGGTTGCAAGGTAAAATGAAAAAAACAAAGAAATTCACCATTTATGGTAAGCTATACAACCATAACTTGCGCTACTGCCATGCACTGCTAAGACTAACACCCAGGACATCAAATATGGAGGAGAGCCCCCATTGGCCAACTGCAACTACAGAAGGCCAATCAGGTGCCGGCAGGAAAACGTCAGCCCCCTCATCCAAAGGATCCTCATCACAAGGAACTTTTCCTGTCTGGAGCCTGTCCGGAGGCACCTGAGGCCTGGGCTAAGGATTCTGCCCTTTTTCTGGTAAGCCTGCCCTGACCCTGCAGCTTGCCCACACCTCCCCAGAACCTAACCTTTCCACCTAATCCCTTCATGCAGTACACCTCATGGATGCTTCTGCTTTTCACTGACTTTGAACAATTGCTTACTAGCACCTGGTCTATTGTTGATATATAATATCTCACTATACTATTTAGTGTATTTACCAGTATTGCTTATCCGCTTGTACTGTATCCTCTTGTGCAGCCAACTGCTACCTATTATGCCCTTCCACCATTTAGCCTCTGCCTGCCCCACTGAGAAAATCGAATTTAGGCATTGTATTTTGTTGACCTGCTACCTATTATGCCCTGCCACCATTTAGCCTCTGCCTGCCCCACTTAGAAAATCGAATTTAGGCATTGCATTTTGTTGAACTGCTACCTATTATGCCATGCCACCATTTAGCCTCTGCCTGCCCCACTTAGAAAAACGAATTTAGGTTATGCCCTGCCTCTGAACTACCTAGCACTAGTCGCACGATCCCCCTGTCTTTTCTGTCATATAGCAGCAGCACACACCAGCTGCACACACACACACACACAGCCACTCTCCATGATCATGATGCCCAAGAATGCACCTCCCAATCATAGCATAGTTTCACTCTCCCTGCCACACTGCGCTCAGCCAGCCTAACAGCCCTCCTTATAGCCCTCACTATAATGGCCTCTATGCCTCCCCACATATTCCCAGCCCACCTCACCCAGCGCCCGGCACTAAATTCACATGCCGCAGCACCAGACTACAACATCACACAGTCTCTGCCACCTAGCCTAGCCACCAGGCTCCACAATCTCAGAAATCGATCACTTCCTAGGTATTTACTCTGCTCACCCACACCCATCACGACTAGGAACACCAGATTAGGCACCCGCACTGCACCACTACCCCATGCTAAAATGAGCATAGGCACTGCCCCTCTCCACCCCACCACCCCAACATGCCTCTACACTACTTCACACTAAGCTCCTCACTACCACACACCACAACAAGCACACTTCACCCCATACTAGTACAAACAAAAACATTAAAGGCACACAACACTCACCTCTTCAATGTGCAATACTGAACGTATGCTCCCTACATGCACATGCCCTTGAGATAAAAGATCTACTATCCACACTTAATCTGGATTTACTTTGCATCACCGAATCCTGGCTCAATGATGCCTCCTGCCCAGCCATCGCACTAGCCCTACCCACAGGCTACACCATCCTTAGGCAAGATAGATGTGATAAGATTGGAGGGGGAGTCGCCCTTATCCACAAAGACTCACTATCTATCAGATTAGCAGATCATAGTACATGGGGTGGTAATGCTGATATGCTATCAGCCAAGCTCACGCTCTCCCCCAATAGTCTAATCAACATCCACATCCTATATAGACCTCCCGGACTCTCAGCTGACTTCCAAGAGAACCTCTCCCACTGACTCAGCAACAACATTAAAAAGTCCTCCAAAATCCTTCTATTAGGAGACTTAAATTTAGGATACAATGATCCTAAGGATAAATCCGCCGCAACCCTAGCTAAAGAACTCGGAGACAGGTTTCTCCCAAAGAGTCCTCACCCCTACTCACTCCAAAGGCTGCACCCTTGACTGGGTCATGGATCACAACTGTGCATCCAACATTACCTTAAACACTGCCCTTCCTTGGACGGACCACACATGCATCGAATTCCTCATCCCCACCAACCCTAAACCTAAGACTCTCACCCACGCACCACCTTCCACAATAATAAGTTCTAAAAATCTCAACGCAGACAACTTGCGCCCCCACCTTAAAAGCCCCTGCCTAGCACCACCTTTCTCTCAGGATCCAAATATACATCAGCTATCTTCAATGATACTCTCACCAATGCCATAAACTCTATAGCCCCACTTGAAAGCAAGAAGGAAAAAAATAATTTCACTGCAACTCTTGGTTCTCGGAAGAACTCCAAACCCTCCGGGCTCAAAAGCGGCAGTCGCTTATAAACTGGCAAACGGATCTGAGTGATCCGAGTGATCTAAATAAGAGCCTCTTCAAACAAATAGCCCTCCAAAATAAAAAAGCCATTTAGCAGCAAAGTCTAACTCCTTCAATGATAGGATCTCAAAGGCCAACTCCCAAGCTAAAGAACTATTCGCAATCTTTAATGAATTAGTCACTCCTCCGGCTACCGCTGACGAGATAACTAAAGACAAAGCCTGGTGTGCCCGCATTCAGTCCGCCATGCTCAACAAAATAAAACTCCTCCAGAACAAAATCCAAAACCACTGAAAAGCCCTCCCAAACCAAAAAACCAAACGCCCTACACAAGACAAGCGTAGTAATCTCAATCACTCTCAATTCTCCTTCAGAAACGTCACTGAACCTGAGGTCCTTAATCTCATCAAAAACCTCAAACCATCCCTCTGCAAAGCAGACATTTGCCCTCCCAAAATCATTAAGGAATGTGCCAATGACCTAGCACCCCCGATTACTGCCTTCATTAACACATCTTTCCAAACAGGAACTGTTCCAAACAATCTCAAGGAAGCCTGGGTGCGGCCACACTTGACCCAGCGCAACCCAACAACTACAGACCGATAACGAAAGTCCCGTTCCTCCTAAAAATCCTGGACAAAGCAGCTCACATCCAGATCCAATCATACATAGAAGCTAACTCCATACTAGGCAAAAGACAATCTGGCTTCTGTGTCGGGCATGGAACAGAATCCGCCTTATTAGACCTAAAAAATCAAATCTCACAGATCATAGACAAAGGCAAACCTGCCTTACTCCTCCTCCTCGATCTATCAGCTGCTTTTGACCTGGTAGATCACCAAACACTCACCACCCACCTCACCCATGCAGCCCATTTCTCTAATCAAGCAGCATCCTGGATCACTTCCTTCCTTGGCGGAAAAGCCATGAAGGTCTACTCCGACACAGCTACGCAGATCCTACCACTATAAACTGCGGTGTCCCCCAAGGATCTTGTACAGCCCCCACCCTCTATAACCTCTTCACAAAACCCCTCTTCGACCTACCTGACTCCATGGGTGTTGTATATACAAGCTATGCAGACGACACTCAAGTACTTTTACCGCTATCTGGACTCTATCACCAAGACGCCACGGCCCTTCACAACATCTGTGCCACTATCCAAGCTTGGATGGCAATGAATGGCCTCTGTCTTAATGGGGAGAAGACTGAAATTCTCATCCTGGGCCAGACAAACACATTATCAAAACTAAGTCCCCAATACAACAACTTCAACATAGACAACTCAACCATCTCAATATCATCCTCTGTCAAGACTCTAGGTGTTCACATTGATGCAAATCTATCGATGAACAAACAAGTCAGCGCCATAGCCTCTGCATCAGCGTTCCGCACCAAACTCATCAATTCCATTAAACCCTACTTATCAACCCCCAACCGCTTGGCAATAGCTAGAGCAACTATAGGAGCCAAACTCGATCATTGCAATGCCCTTCTAGCTGGCACCTCCGCCAAAAACATTCACAGACTGCAAACCACACAAAACAATGCCCTCAGAGCTGCCATGAGCATCCCTAGAAGAGACCATATATCCCACGCCAGACGTGAAGCACGGTGGCTCCAGGTCAAAGACCGTATTACTCTGAAAATCCTCACCATCACTCACAGGTGCATCAACAAAACCGCTCCAGCATACCTATCTGAAGCAATATCAAGGACCACATTCACTCGCCCCACCAGAGCTCAGTACACCAACCAGCTACACATACCACGCATAAAGAGAGCCACAGCGGGAGGTCTAGGCTTCTCCTATATTGCACCGAAACTCTGGAACTCACTCCCTGCCACCCTTAGAGCTGAAACTTCCATGTATATTGTGATATAACACAAATGTAATATAACTGTATTGTAACCTGCATATATACTGCTAATGACTATGTAACTATATTGCAAACTGTATATATATTGCTAATGACCATGTAACTAAGTAACTAAGCTTTGTACTGTAAGAAGTGCCACGATGTCCTCTGGCTGTTGTGCGCTATATAAATACGAATAAAACAAAAAATATGATCCCTGTCACCCCTCACTTCCCCAGAGATTGTTTCATTTGTTTGACTAGTGTAATGTTGTGTTCTTAATGTGTTTTTACTGTGATGATTGTGGACTATGCGCACAGTTCACAAATCCAACATGGTGCCTGTTTCAATTGTTTTGACGCACCTCACATGTTTTATTTGACGAGTCAGCAGCCAAGTATGATGTCTGTGAATGTTATGTGGCTCCCTGTTTGGTCGAGAGGCGTCCACAGGCCCCAAACCAGGAAGTGGGTCCGTGGACCGGGCAGAGATATACACATTTTTTTGGACCTACTTTTTTGGCATTAAAAAAAAATCTACTGGACGGATTAACACCAAATTTGCAAAAGCACACTTTCGGGACCAGGCCGCTGTTCCTTGTGCATTTGGTGTAAATCCGTCCAGTGGTTGGGCTGTAGCTGCAAGGAAAATTTCCATTCATGTCTATCCAGATTTGTAAACTTTTGGGACCTCCCCTATAACTTTATCCCTCCTTGACGAAATCACACAAAACTAATTCAGGGGTGGCTGTATATTGTTTTGTGCAAAGTTTTGTGGAAATTGGTTGAACGGCCCCAAAGTTATAAGCTGCCCAAAAACTGCTCTTCCTATGGATTGAGCAACTCAACCAGAACTACAGGGTCACTACTGCATGCCTTGTAAAATATATATATATATATATATATATATATATATATATATATATATATATTCAGTGAAAAAACTTTAGTTGAAGCACCATTAAGGTGAACCAAACTGATGCAACAAAACCCTTTAAATTCATTAAAAAAACACTTTTGTTGAAGTGCTGTTAAGATGTCGATTTGATGCAATAAAACCCACCGAAATTCTCAGGTATTAGAAGCTACACCGCATTACCTGGGGCCCCCATTGCGCAGCCCCTAAGCACACTGATGACATCACAAATTACATACATCACTGATGACATCACAAAAGACATCACTTAAGACTTGTCATATACCATCAGTGATAACATTATATGAGAAATCAGGTAGAAAACCACCTATACCCTCCTCAGAGACTTTACTGATAAATACCAGGGATTGGGAAACATTTTGGACTGTATTTGAAGATATATCACAGATGCAATATTGCCTGTTTTTATGAAGGCCTGAAAACATTTGTCAAACATTGTTCATAGTGTTAGGGAACTACAGAAAGGTAGTCTTTGCAATATAACATTTCAGATTGTAAAAAGCGGGAGTCTGTAAACTTTGCATCTCCAGAGGTTTTTCTGTACAACTTCCGCTAGCCCCATCCAGCCGGGGCAATGGTGAGGGATCAAGCGAGTCATAGCTCAAAACATGTAGTGGAATGCAGGCTTCACACCCTGTAACTAAATGATTACAGCATTCGTACGTCCAGTACATTAGCAACTCTAGTCCTGACAACCATGTGTTCTCACAACATGAAAGTGCTTTTTTAACATTGTTGACATTGCCAGGACACCTTCCCTAACCTTTACCATTTGACATGCTCAATGCCTACCCTTTGACTTGTTATACAAACTTTAAGCAGTCTGTTATATATAATATATATTTTTATTAAAGTGTTTGTGGTTAAAAACATAAACCTTAAACACTATGTAATACCCTAAAGATTCTTCATGAAAAAGAAAAAATGCATTACATTTTTATCCTTTACAATTCAGAGTTCTTATCTAATCACTAAACACCGTATATGAACATACATTAAATTACAATAAAATTATTAAAATCCACTGTTCTCCTTTACAATTCTCTTAGTCACATGTAGCCAAATGTAATATAGATTATAACTCATGTATGTATGTTGTCCAGAGTACATATGTGGCCATGATTGCTCTCTCTTCATGGTATTAATACTCTTGTAACCTCCAAAACTTTTCGATGGATGTCTGTGAGTCTCTGCCTCTCTATGACATAATCAACAGAGTCTTTCGTGTCTGGGAATTGCAAACCGGGTGCCAGAACCTGACCAAGTAAGGAGTTGCTCTACTCTGAACTGTAATCTGTTATATAAGGATACAAAGATTTCAGAAATGTTTCCTTCTCACATATGTTGTATTCTTTGGTGGTCTGGTGCAAAGTCATAGTTGGAGTACCTAAATGTCTTTGCATAAGGGAATGATTTTAGAACAGAGTGATAAAGGTACTAGAGAATGTTATCATGGTTAATGTTCATTGGGGGTCATTACGACCCAGGCGCTAATTGTGCCAACTTTACCACCATGGTGTAAACTACGTTTACACCATGGTGGATGGCAGATTTACCGCCCCATTCCAAGGTGAGTGGGGCGGTAAATCCCCATTTCCCATTTTCCCTTCCCCATTCCCATTTTTGCCCCATAGGGCATAATGGGAGTGGGGAAGGCGCTAATTACGCCACCGTAAATTACGGTGGCTTAATTAGCATCATGGCAGGTTAGCGCCATGGATTTTAACGGCTGCTAAGAGCAGCCGTTAAAATCAGAATAGGCGTTAAGGGTTAACGACGGCGTTAACCCTTAACGCCTGTGTCGTAATGAGGCCCATTGAATACAGAATATGACTGGTGTGGAAGGATACAATGGTTGTAAATGGACAGTGTTTTTAAATGCAAACTCCCATCAAGCTGTGCACTTGAATCCACCGTTATATGCAGAAACGTGCTTTTAAAATATTGCTCTCTTGCATGCATGATAAGCTGTACCAGTATTATCATTGATGATGCATCCAGTGATGTCATAGTTAATATCACATGTGTTCTTAGTGGCTGCACAATGGGGCCTCATAGTTAAGGTGTAGTAGCTTCCAAAAGCTGCTGAATTCTAGGGAGTTGGTTGCGTTAAATTGGCACCTTAATACCATTTCAACTGGAGTTCTTCCACAGAATTTCAAGGGTTGTGTTGTGCTGATCTTATTCACCTTAACTGTCCCTTAACAGAAGTTTTTTCACTGAATTCCAAGGGCTTTGTTATGCCATACCTCCAACCCCCTGTAATTCCGTCTTTTTTCCTGCTAATATAACTGATTTTATATCATTTGTTATCACTATCTGTTCTTCAGCTTCATAACATCGGGTTTATCAAGTATTTCATTTTTTGTGGCCACTAGATAAGAAGGGATTAGCAATGGTGTACTGTGATGAGGAAGTGTGAGGTGGGGGTAGTGGGGAACTCTGATGAAGAAGAGTGAGTTGGTGTTAGTGAGGACGGCGTCGAGGAAGAGTGAGTTGGTGGTAGTTGGGTACTGTTATGAGGAAGAGTGAGTTGGTGGTAGTGTGGTACTATGACAAGAAAGGTTGATGCAGTGGCAGTGGGGGACTGTGATGAGGAAGAAAGAAATGGTGGTAGTGGGTGACTGATGGGGAAGAGTGAGTTGGTGGTAGTGGGGCCTGTGACGAGGAAGAGTGACGTGGTGTTAAAGGGGGCATGTGATGAGGAAGAGTGATGTGGTGGTAGTGGTGGACTGTGATGAGGAAGAGTGGGACTGTGATGAGGAAGAGTGAGGTGATGAGAAAGAAGAGGAAGATAGTCTTTGCATTATAACATTTCAGATTCTAAAAAGCGGGAGTCTGTAAGCTTTGCATCTCCAGAGGTTTTTCATTACAACTTCCGCTAGCCCCATCCAGCCTGGGCAATGGCGAGGGATCATCCGAGTCATAGCTCAAAACATGTAGTGCAATGCAGGCTTCAAACCCTGGAAATAAAGGATTACAGCATTCTTGTCACAACCACTAGCTCCATGGGAAACGCCAACCCCAATCCTTGCATTCATGCACACCCACCAAGAAACTCCACTGGGTCAAATGGGCTCCATGGCCACTGTTTGATGGCTCATACCAGTTTAGATGTCGGGATTGGGAAACATAGTTGGGTGCAGGCATGGCGCAACTGGAGCCACATCCATTTTCCAATGAGTAATGTTGAGGGTTATTCACTTCCTGTCTACCCAAACATGGAGGAGGACTACACACACAGCATTAGATGCTGCAGACTAGCTATTGGATATGTCAGGGAGACTTTGGGCATGGTCAGGAGTGGCCAGGTATATAAACCACACCCAGATCGCTTCTCCTTGCTTCGCGTTACTCTGGCTGTCGGCGTAACACTCACCGGTACCAGCTCCTGGAAATAATAAGAAGAAAACGTTACTCAAGGGTCAGATTATCATTTCGCTTACCTGCGGATTCTCCTGAAGAACGCCCCTGCATCTTTAAGTCTCTGAGTCCCGCTCCGGTCAGGAAGCATCATCGCACCGCATCTGTGGAAGAAACAAAGAACAGCAAGTGCCGTGCACATATCGAGCCGCTCGCACCAACCAGGAACCCCACGCACATGCAAGGCAGCACACAATAAGCCAAAAACACTGCGCACATGCAAGGCTGCATTTAACGAACTACAAAAGCCATATCAATACGGAGAGAGAAAGAAAGCAAGGAAAAGCACATGCAAAGAGAAAGAAAGCAAGGAAAAGCACGCACAAAGAGAAGGAAAGCATAATAGAATACTGCAAAGAACAATCTCATGCAAGGGGGAACTCAAGCAGCTAAGGAACAGCATATTCAATGCAGAAGTATGCATTGTACATGAACACTAACTGAACTGAAAGAAAAATGTACACAGCGTAGAGGCACGCATTGAGACTTTGGCAAAGACTGGTGGAAGCACTACCACGTTGCCAGATAAAGACCACACCACAGTAGGTTTGGGCGGGAATCGAGTCTATGACCAGTGAGGCATCTGGTTATCTACATGCACACCTGTCTGAGGAATAGGCTGGATGGAGAGCACCCTTATCCTATAACACAGGTGAGCATAGTCCCAAGGGTTTTGGGGATCAGGGAGGGTGTGGGAATCGTGTACACTCCTCTCTAATTCCAGTGTTCCTATCACAGGGGAAGTTCCGGTCCAGCAGTTGCAGTTCTAGGAGGCCCATTTCCATGCCCTCGAGAGGTCCCAGGTGCTCCTGCAGAGCTAAGGTGAACGTAACAGGACTGTGATGAGGAAGAGTGATGTGTGTTAGTGCGGGGCAGTGATGAGGATGAGTCAGGTGGGTGAAGTAGGGCCCCTTATGTAGAAGAATGAGGTGGTGGCAGTGCAGGTCTGTGATGAGAAAGAGTGAGCTGGTGGTAGTGTGGTACTGTGATGAGTAAAATTGTGTTGGTTGTGTTGGGGTACTGTGACGAGGAAGAATGACATGGGGTAGTGGGGGATTGTGTCAAGAAAGAGTGAGTTGGTAGTGGGGTACTGTGATGAGTAATAGTGAGTTGGGTGCTGTGACGAGGAGGGGTGACATGGGGTAGTGGGGGATTGTGTCAAGGAAGAGTGAGTTGGTAGTTGGGTACTGTGACAAGGATGAGTGAGTTGACATGACAGTGGGGTACTGTGAGGAGGAAGAGTGACGTGGTGGCAGAGGGGGCATGTAACAAGGAAGAACAAACTGATGATAGTGGTGGACTGTGACGAGGCAGAGTGAGTTGCTGGTAGTGGGGTACTGTGACTAGGAAGAGGTAGATCATGGTAGTGTATGACTGTGATAAGGAAGAGTGAGTTGGTGGCAGTGGGTGCCTGTGACAAATGAAGAGTGAGTTGGTGGTAGCGGGGTCCTGTGATGAGAAAGAGTGACATGGTGGTGGTAGTAGAGCACAGGGATGTGGAAGAGTGAAGTGGTGGTAGCACGGACAGTGATGAGGAAGAGTGAGGTGGGAGAAGTGGGGGTCTGTGACCAGGAAGAGTGAGTTGGTGGTAGTGGGGCCTGTGATGAGGAAGAGTGATGTGGTGATAGTGGGATACTGTGATGAGGAAGAGTGAGGTGGTGGTAGTGGGGGACTGTGATGAGGGAGAGTGAGGTGGTGGCAGTATTATGGGACGGTGATGAGGAAGAGTGAGGTTGGGAAGTGGGACCTGTTATGTGGAAGAATTAGGTGGTGGCAGTGCAGGACTGTGATGAGAAAGATTAAGGTGTAGTGCAGTATTGTGATGAGTAAGAGTGTGTTGGGTGTGTTGGGGTATTGTGACATACAAGAGTGAGATTGTGGTAGTGGAGGACTGTGATGAAGCAGAGTGACATGGGGTAGTGGGGGATTGTGTCGAGGTAAAGTGAGTTGTAGTGGGGTACCGTGATGAGGAAGAGTGAGCTGGTGGTAGTTGATTACTGTGATGAGGAAGAATGATGTGGTGGTAGTGGGGTACTGGGACGAATGAGAGGGAAGCTGAGAGGAGGAAGAGTGTGCTATGGGATACTCTGACGAGGAAGAGTGGCGTGTTGGTAGTGGGGGACGGATGAGAAACAGTAAGGTGGTTGTAGTGGGGTACTGTGACGAGGGAGAGTGTGTTGGCGGTAATGGTATACTGTGATGAGGAAGAGTGATGTAGTGGGGTACTGTGTCAAAGAAGAGTGAGGTGGGGTTAGTCGGGAACTGTGACAAGGATGAGTGGGATGGGGGGTCATAGGTAAGATTACTATTCAGTACAGTGACGAGGAAGAGGGATGTAGGTGTTCACGTAGCATTACCAATTAATTACTGTTGTGAAGATGAGAGAGGTATGATGATGTAGATATATTTCCTGCTGACATCAGGTGTGACTCAGTATCTTCACTGTTAAGTCACATAAAAAGCTTGCCCAATGAAATAAAAGGACAAGGTAATCATGACACAGCTTTCATTGCATCTCAGTGACACTTGTATTTCAACTAATTCATTTATTTATACATTTATGGCAGCTCAGGGGCATCTAAGCGCTAGTTATTGTGTCCACAGGGAGACGAAGTGCAGTGTTGATAAGTTAAAAAAGTTGGATTTCAGTTTCTTTCTGAAGCTCAGGTAAAAAGGTTCTCATTAAGCAATTATAAGCTTGTTAAAATAATTTAACACCCCCAAAACACGAATAGCCCACTAATAGCAGCCTCTCACATGTCAAATTAATTTAGGAAGCAATGCCTGTAAATATCTCTGGGCATGCATAAAGCTGAAAGACTACTGGGCAGAGGTTTGTACAGCTCTGGGTGAAATGGCAGACCAGCCCGTGGAATGGACACCTAGATTGTGTCTGTTGGGCGCAGTGGGGAAGATGAACCCGACATGGCGAACACCTTTGAACTTGAGCCTGTTAATAGCCAAAAGAGCGATACTAATGAAGTGGAAGAACGCTGCCCCACCAAGGCAGACTGGGACAGAGATATGTTATGGAAAAATGACACAGAGGAGATGTATAAACCCGGTACTACCCTCTTCCAGACCCAGAAACATATGGGCCTGATACAAGCAGTACCTATCGGACAAAGCCAAAACCGAAGATCCAGACACAAACTGAAAGTGATTGTGTGTGGTTTATTGATAGAACATTTGAATATGTATGTATGTGCTATTCTTGTGTGCAGTAATAAATAAAGTTTAAAAAATATATATATATTTTATATTAAAAAGTAATTGCTTCCTCAATAGCAATCACAATGATTCCAACATCTCAATATATTAAAGTTTTGAAGTATTTACATTATCCATAAGCCCCAAACCTTTACAAATCACCCTTTCTTACCCTGTCTACATGCACCCTCGCCTCAAAACTACCATAGCTACAACCCTTATATCAGTTTAGGGCACTTTCCAAAATCATACTTGATTCTCGAAATGCTTAATAAAAACCTTGGCACCAGCAGTGCATCATTGGAGATAAATCTAACCTTTTGGGTACTGGGATACCCCTCTTTACTCCAAATTAAACAGAGAAACTCCTGGTGGGATATAAACCAAACCAACAAAGGATTTTCTTTGAGCGCTTTGTTTCCAACTTGTTTCTTATTTGGCGCAAATCCGTCCAGCGGTTTGGGCTGTGCGCTTGAGCAAAAATATTCCCTATGGGAAAATGAATCGAATAGTGAAAAACAAAGCCTTTTTTGACCCTTTTTATCTTTTGGGTGTCACATTTCTCCATCCTCCGAGAAATGGAAAACCCAATAGCTCCCACGGACAATGTCCCTAAGGACAAACAATGGTGCACCAGCATCCAAAATGCATTAGCAAATAAAATAACAACTTTACAATTGAATATCGCAAAGAAGAAGGCCACTTTGAGTTCCACAGAAACTCAGACCACCCCTCTGACAGATACACTAAGTACAGAGGTACCAAGTAGCTGTAGACCATTTAGGTTCACGAACATCTCCATACTGTAAACAGAAAAGGTTATTTTATCTTTGAAACCCTCGAACTGTCAGGGTGACAGTTGCCCGGCACGAGTAATTAAGGAGGTAGCTAGAGATTTAGCACCCTTCATTTCTAAGCTAATTAATTCCTCCTTTAGATCAAGCAATGTGCCCTCTAACCTCAAAGAATCATGGGTACTGCCTCTCCTCAAAAAACAGACCCTTGATCCAGCTATCCCCACCAATTATAGGCACATTACTACTGTCCCGTTCCTCCTTAAAATCATTGACAGAGTAGCCTACCTCCAGATCCAAAATTACCTGGAGACGAACCAACTACTGGGATCACGCCAATCTGGATTCAGACCACAACATGGTACTGAAACGGCATTAATTGACCTGAAGAAACAAATCGACGAGTTGAAGGATAAAGGTAAAACAGCTATGCTCCTCCTCCTCTACCTATCAGCGGCCTTCGACCTGGTTGACCATGCAGTGTTATGCAAGCATCTAGCGTCTGCCGCCCATTTCTCAAGGGAAGCTATAGCCTGGGTACAATCCTTCCTAGCCAACCGTACGATGAGAGTGTTCTCCCCCATAGCTTCAGCGGACCCAATACAAATCACCTGTGGTGTTCCACAAGGTTCATGTGTCTCTCCTACAATGTACAACATCTTCACTAAGCCACTCTTCAACAAAACTTGACAGATTGGGGGTAACTTATACAAATTACGCGGATGACACGCAGATCCTCATACCACTATTACTTTGCTGCAGACAGCACTAGTAAACAAGGGTTACCTCCCCATTCAGGCATGGATGGGCTCCCATGGACTCTGCCTGAACGACGACATAACAGAGATACTGATCCTGGGCTCCGACTCTAACCTCAAAAAACGTAGCCCCAGCTACACAGCCTTTAATATAGATGGTAATGTAATCAAGGTGGTAACCGAGGTAAAAACACTAGGCTTCTACCTTGATTCCACACTATCTCTTAAAAAACAAGTCAACTCCTTGGCCTCATCTACAGCGTGCACCTGCAAATTAATCAGGGCCTGTAGACCCTACCTCTCCAAAACTAACTGCATCACTCTAGCCAACGCCTTAATAATGTCCAAATTAGATTATTGCAACGCCCTATATGCAGGTGCCAATAAAACTATCATAAATAAAATGCAAATACTACAGACCAATGCTCTTAGAGCAGCCTTGGACATACCGCGAAGAGAGCATATATCTAACATCAGGAAAGACCACCACTGGCTAAACATCAGTGACAGAATTCACCTCAAGACGCTGTCCATCACCTACAAAGGACTAAACAATACCGCGCCACCATACATCTCGGCAAGACTGACCAGAAAATCTTCCACTCACCACACCAGAGCCTCTAACCATCTTCTGCTAGAAACACCCAGATTCAGACTCACAAAATCGGGCGGTGCGAACTTCCCTGTTAGAGCTGCCCGTGCCTGGAATGCACTCCTCTCTGCGCTCAGACCTACTCTAGATTTAGATGTAAAGTGAAAAGTTGGCTCTGGACTAACAACACCTACCAAACAGCTCCCCGGCTCTAGATAATGGATTTCTGCACGTAAATATCTTGAAACCTGAACTTCCTTGAAACCTGTACTATAGACTTGTGTGAAGTGATGTTCTGACAGATTGTATATTTGTACTGTAAATAATGTAATTACATGTTATGCATTCACTGTATGTAACTAAGCTTAAGTATTCTTGTTATCGCTGCGCCCGGCTACCCTAGGGTTTTGAGCGCATTATCAAATAATAAACTAAACATGGATTTGCAGAGAATTTTCCAATTTTAGGGGCGCAGGCCCCAAATTACAAACGTCAACTGTCACTTTGACCTGTCCTACGGTTCAAACATTATTAGTCATAGAAGGTTCACATTTCCTTTAAATGATAGGTTTCACCTTAACTATAGAGCATCTAGCATTGCCCTATAATATATATATTAAAAGATTTAAACAGAGACAAATGTGCTGGTTTTCACACATTAATTACTTGTTAGCCACTATGCTACAAGATGGCAACTGAGTTTACCAAAGAAAATCATAGAGAAAGGACCAAAAACCTGGGATAAACACATATAAGGTATATGTAACACACACGGTAAATGATACTGAGGTAGTCTGTAAGGGTAAAACGCATAAATCATGTTGGTCTTCCGCTTGATAAAGATGCCATATTTTGGAAATCGTCTGGACAGTAGATCATTATTGTATGAATTGGATGAATAGATCCTATTGAGTGCAGTGAAGCGAAGGTTCAGTCCTTTGTGGTTGAACATATGAGTGTGGCAAGCTTGGCCGCAGGTACCAGCACACCATGCAGTGTATGTCTTAAAGAATGAGCAAAGAGGGTTGATATCGATCTTTCTATATATATACATATTAAATAGGAGTGGGGATTGTAGCACACCACAATGTATGACATTGGAAGGGATATGTGCGGCAGGCAGCCGAAACTGAGGGGGTACGATAAGGTATCGCCACTAACCAACCCCACTAAAAAACATCCTTCTACATATACTTCTCAAACTCTGAGCTAAACACAACCATACCTCTTCAGAACAACAACATGCATGCAATTCACTGCACCGCAGCAATGAAACAAACCACACAGAGCCTTGCACACCAGAACATGATGGCTACCGACCGAATAATTCACACCTATGCTCAGCAAACGGTGTGAGTCGAACTGAAGCTGCCAACAGCACATCACAGCTCTCTTGCTCTTTTCTCCTGCTCAGTCCTACTTACCCCCCACCTTACCCTCGTGCTGTGCAGTTCCATTGATAAAAGTGATAGTGTGCGGTATAAAAAACCTTTAAAAAACATTTAACATAATATATATATATATGTTGCATATTCTATATGTAGCATATTCTATCTGAGCCAAGTCACAAATGCCATAATGCCACCTAGTAACCATCACTGGAGGTTTACCTCCAGTTCACAGGCACATAAGCAAGGCATTCTGGGTATGCAAATTAAAACACACCATAACTTGACAGGCGTTTGTTAAACATGCCCCAATGCTCCAACCTCAAGGCTGTCAGACTATTAGATGAGGTGCATCTGTTACAATAAACTAATCCATGGTATTTGGAATGAAGGGAAGGTATACCTAAGGGTGATGCATTGATAATGAAGCATTCAATCATGTACTACCAGGTGTTTTATCTGAATTTGTGGCAGAGGGTCTGTGTGATGTCATTAATTCAAGATGGCCATCGTTACGGATATTCATTTAGTTTTTGAGATGTAATTGCTTTTAGGGTGGTTCTTTGAAACATTTGGTAACTAGGTTTTTTGTTAAACATGATCAAAGGAATAGAAATGTTCATATAAACTATGTTTTGATATATTTTACCATTTCCGAGATATAGCCTCATAAATTATTGCTACTTCATCACAAAACTTCTTCCTCATCACTGTACTCAACTACCGCCACATCACCAAATTAGAAAGTTTGAAATAATTAGCAACTTCGTTGAAATATACTATTTATGTGATATTAATGTGGTGCACTTACATGGATTGTTGGGAGCAGGAAATGAGTTGCATTTAGATATATTGTTGAGGGTAGGAAATGAGTTACACCTAGATGGATTGTTGGGGGAAGGAAATGTGGTGCACTTGGATTGTTGGGGTAGGAAATGAGTTGCACTTAGATGAATTATTGGGAGTAGGCAATGTGGCACACTTAGATGGATTGTTGGGGTTACTGGCCCAACCAAATGCTTAGGATAGCCAATGTAAAACACAGTGGTTATATGCAGGTATACTTGATATTGCACTTTGTAGACTCCCTTTGGTAGCATTTGTAGAATCTAAAAGATATGTAATAAGACTTTAAAGGTAACCTGCCTAATGCGCTTGGAGAACACCATTATCCTAGTTTCTATGCTAGCCTACCTGTCCCTCCTAGAAGATGTTCTAGGAGAACCAGTCCATTGCACTAAGTAGTCTTGAGGGTAGCCTTGTCCATAGTGCCTAGAAAAGTGTACGAAGGCAGACATCTTTTCCTTCCCCACAGAAAATCGGATGAGACAGCAACATCAAAGACAAGCTCCATCTGAGCTTAAGGTATATATAAATGCACCACTTTGGTGGACATCTGCCGCAGGCAAAGCTATCCATCCACACACTTTAGAATGCTGCTACAACTATGACAAATTTGGTCTAGCTGGTCACATAACCATCTGGCACTAAAACACCAGACTTGCCCCAAAACCTCTGCCATTAGAATACAGTGACAACCTACAACAACTTTGGTCTATCTGTGTACATATCGAATCTCCTGCACTAGCCTTCTATCATGACCTCCCTCAGCACCAGTCCACATGCCTGACCTCTTGGGTTGCTTTCTGGAGCCTAGCAAGCCCTCCTAAGTCCTAATCATGGCCAAATGCACTCACACATCTTAATCCCCCTCTCAGGACTTTCCCATACCTGGACCTTGTCCCTGTGGGCATTCCGACCACAAAGCACATTGAGGCCATACATATGGTTAAAGGCACTTTATGAATGACTACTACAATACAATTTATTACAGCTGCAATAACCATTACATTTGAAGAGAGAAATTAAGGTTTTGCAGGTCATCTTCTGAATCCCAGAGTTAATTTTCATCATCTACTAAAAGGTTATGACAGAGCTCTTTGTTTGCAAAAAAGTTACACAGTTCTGCTCACCAAAGGGACTGAGCTCGGCATTTGCAATGCACAGCACACTTTCCTTTGACACATGCACACCGTACCAGATGTTTGTTTGATTGTGGTGCACGTGGAAGAGTACACATAGTAGGAGAATACTGATTATCTGCCTTCTCCCCCCTGAATTGTGATGGCTCTGGGAGATTCGGGTGTTGATCAGCGCATCTGCACTCCATCACCGGTAATAAGACCTTAAGATGTATGGTATTAGAGAGGAACTTTTTGGTGGCAGATTTTCACTTTGCATCAATTTTTTGGTGAATATCCACCAATGCAGATGAGTAATGTCCGAAATCTTTGTTCCTGGCGAGTACACTTGACAAACGAATCACTCAATCATTCATCTTTCTTCTTAAATTGTTCTAGACATACAAGTCTTCACAAAGCTTCAAGGATTTTTTTTTCTGAGGTCTTGATAACTTTCCAGAACAATAGTTTTCATTTCTTCATAAAGCACCTGGTAACATCACACCCTGAAAGAGCATGCAGGTCTAGTAATGCCTGCCCTTTTGTAGACCCTAAGTAGGAGCACTCACGTTTGAGATCTAGCAATCTTCCATTAGTCCCAACTCCTGTGACAAACATTCTGTCGGATGGGAAAACAGTGACCACCCCAGTGAAAGGATGAACACATCGCTATTGGGTGAACAAATTTGAAGGGTAGTAGCATGACGGTGTGATACATAAAGTAAGTGTAGAATTATTTTTGTATCTGCCTTCTCATGTGTGCTTGCAATTTCTCCAACATCATTTCCATTTGATGACTTGGCTTAATTTTTCAACTGGCTACCAGGCTTTTATTATCATCTCTGCATGCAGATTTGCTTTATTTGAGAGGTGAGCTGTTAACTCATCTTTAGTTTTAGAATGTAATAGGAGGGTTCTTATGGAACAAACTTTCAGTATGTGTATGCAACAGGTGTTGCTTTTCCTGCTCTTTTCCTTCACATGGAGTTCTTGAGTGAATTGTCTAGGCAGGTATCAAATACTAAATGAGTCTCATCATATTTGAGCAAATAAGATTCTATTTTCTTGTTCAATTCAATTGCAAGGTCATGGCATGTCTTCACATATGACGGTTTCTGAAGTGCTTTCAATTTTGCCATTGATATGATATGATATGGCATTTATAACGCGCCTATACACAAGTGTTTCAAGGCGCAACGAGGCAAGGGAGGGGGAAAAAAGAGAGGACAAACAACGATCCTACTAGGCCAGGTATCATTCAGATCGCGTAAGTGCATGGGATGGGGAAAGGGAAAGTGCAGAGTGGGAGTTGACAGTGCAGTAAAAGGGAATATGTAATCACAAAATAAGTAACGGCCAGCAGGTGGCAAGTGTAAGGTAAGAGCAGAAGTCAGGCAGCAAGTGCTGGTGGTAGGACTGTAGGGATACAGGAACAGTCCCAAGTGTGGGGGTTGCCAGGCAGGTAGTGCAGGTGCGTATGACTGGCGGGGAAGGGACCTGGGCCCGAGGTCAGAGGGTGGCCAGGTAACCAGTGCAATTTCAGCCAGGAGGTCGGAAGGAGAGCGGAGGAGAGAAAGAATAGGCAAAGAGAAAGGTTTTGAGGTGCTTCCGGAACCAGAGGTGGTTCTCCTCGAGTTTCAAGGAGTCAGGGAGGCTGTTCCAGAAGGAGGCCCCAGCCAAGGAAAGAGATCTGCCAAAAACTCGTTGCTTGGAGAAGCGACTGACCCTGAGGGAGTTGGAGGCGGATGAGCGCAGAGCTCTAGAAGGAATATATTTAGGAAGAGAGAGTTGACGGTATTGAGGTCCCAGGCTCCAGAAGGCCTTGTGGACAATGCATTCCTTCAAGGACAGCTGCTGAATACGTTTGCTCTGGTACAGATAATCTATCCTCAGCAAATAAAAAAGACATCTGTCATGTTGTTAGAAACCTCTGTACATTACTCCTCTTCCCATATTTTTATCAGCTTGCCTTTGTTTGTAGCAAAATTCATTGTAGCTTCTAAGTTGAACACGCAAAGAGGTACTGCAGAGAATTCGCAATTACGCAAGTATTCCTGTAGATCAATGTCAGTTCGACTTTGGGAAGCAATTAGCAAATGTGAGAACAAAGAATGATCTGCCTTCAATCCACTATGCACTATGATGTCTGATACAGCTCAAGTTTCTCTTTCTTCATTGGTGCCCACAGGCTACAACTGTCTGATTCAATTCCTTCTTCTTTAAAGCTGTCGTACATTTGGCAAACTTTTTCTGTCGTTCTTGATGTGTCCTTCTCAATTTCTTCTTCAAAAACTGCCTTTGTTGAAATGTTGATGAGTTATTTACCATCATAATTCATAAGATTTGTCAGTGTCATGATCGAGTTGTAGATCTGTTGAACATCTTTCTTTTGGCATGTTGCTTTGGATGCTGTTAGGTGGTGATATTTTGATCATTCATAATCTGTGATTTCTACAAATTTATTTTGCTTCTGTAGACAGCCTTGACAGCTCAAGAGAGGCTAAATAGAATTGTGCTAGAGCCTGTTTCTTTTCAGTAATATTAACCACATCACCAAGTATTTTCATTGCCCTGTTTTGATGTTCCAGAGCTTCATATGGACCTAAAGCACAAAAGGGTACTTTTGTCTTACTACCCAATTGCCTTTCTGAAACTCTCTCCACAAGTGTTTGTTTGATGCTGTTTCATTTCTGCTAAGTACCATGCGATCATACTTGCATAGTTTATAAATCGGGGGCGAACAAGTACTTAACAAACTTTTCAAGTGATGCAAGGTGTAAATCCCAATTCGCAGTTTGGACGGATCTGATAAATAAAAACATTGTGTTCACTATGTGAATGTACTGAAGTGCAACTCTGAGAGTTGGTTTTTCTTATGATTCTTTAGCCTCAAATGCATCAATTTTGGCCATCATATTCAAATTTGTCAGAGCTTTCACAAAATAATTATAGACTGAGTTTGTTTCTTGGGAATCCTCCACTTGTACACTTAAGTAACTTCTTAAGCTCAAGTTCCATTCTTTCCTTGATTTCAACATGCTCTTTGTAGAATACATTGATGATGCATTAGCAAGCTTTAGTGACATATGTGCTTCAGCTGCTCTCCATACACACTTCCCTGATAGAATCTTTGACACAACATTTGCATCATAAAGTACAGTTAAGGTTGCATCCATGCCTGCACCATCCAAGAAAGAACACATAGCTGGAGGGATTGCAAATATTATATGTAGCCCACCCGGTCTAAGCATTAAGTTCTTTGACAAGTTTATTTTATCCATATCTAATTTGAAAAACAGACTTGTAAAGGCCAAGATTAATGTTACAACTGTTTTTGATTCTGGGGTGACAACAGGTGTTATTTTTTACACTTCTAGATGAATGTGAGCTGTGATTGTGAGCTTGTTGGGCTGGCATCTGTGAGTGGAGTACAATGACTCTTGTTTCTTTAGATCGAGCATCACTTATAAAGTAATTGTAAGTTTACCATGTCAAAACTTTAGTGAGGGGTTCTGACTCTGTCTCACATTCATCAGTCTTGGTTTCTTCCGTGAGATTACAATGTGTAGCCAGCAACTCTTCATAGAAACATTCTTGATAATCACTTAATGGGGGTCATTACGAGGTTGGAGGTAAGTACCGGTCATTACCGTCATGGAGCAAAGACCGTGTCCGTGCTGGTAATAGACCGCTAAAAGCGGCCTATTACGACTTCGCGAGCACGAGCTTTGTGCCATGCCGGTAAAGACCCTACCGCCATGCCGGCATTGCACGAAACGTAGATAGCTCCAGCGCCATCCAAGCCATCTGTATTAGCGGAACCGGAACCAGCGTCATCGCACAGGAACGGGAAGGAGCACGGCGGCCATCTTTAAAAACACAATCCATTGCCATCCTCCACAACCAGGAGACATCTGACCACCACAGCTGTACCACACCTCCACCACCACCTGCTGCATTTTACCATGCCGAAAGCAGTAAAAAAAAGCACAGATCGCCTGCGCAAGGAGCACTTCTCCTGAGAGGAGTTGACCATGCTGGCGGAGATGCTGCAGGAACATGCAGATGTTGTCTTCTCCTCTGACATGTCCCGCCCTGTAGTGCAGTGCAAGAAACAGATATGGGCGGAGGTTGCTCAGAAAGTAAGTGCCGTTGGCACCACACCCCGCACTCCCAAAGATGTCCATAAGCGCTGAGACGATCTGCGTTTACGCGCGCGGAGCATTCTCTCTGCCAACCGCCAGCTGGGGATGGCGACAGGTGGAGGGGCGGACTCCCCCATCAAATTGCAACCATTGGAGGAGATGTGCGCAAGCACAATAGGGATGGAGGCCATAGAAGGAGTGGGGGACATGGAGCGAGGAGCCCCGTCTTCGGCAGATGCAGGTAGGTGTCACAAAACAAACACTCAAAAGTACTAAACGATGATGTCCCCCTGAACTGACAGTGCAATGATGGGAGGCAGGGCCCACCAGACTCATAATTGCAAGACTGCCTACAGGCAGTTCACAGCACCAACTCGTCCACATTCCTGATGCACCCCATATATGTCTCTTCCCAGACGCATCCCTTGATTACCCACCTAAAAGCCAAGCAACCCGTATGTCACTACCCCAATGGCAATCTCCTGCCATTCCATAGAGAAACAGCAAAACCAATGCATGCCTGATGCACGTTGACCCATCACTAATGCCCTCCCTCTCTTGCTCCCCCACAGGCACGCAATCAGACATTGATGAACAGGACACCAGGGAGGATGCCGCAACGCCCCACAAGAAGGCCAGGGGCATGGAGGGAAAAGACTGCCCCTCTACATCAAGGGGAAGAGGGCAAGCTGCAGTTTTGCACAAGGGCAAGACAACCCCAGTACCTCCACCACCAATTACCATTACGGCCAACACCACAGGATCCACACCAGCCACCAACACCCAGGAGGCAGTGGCTGAAGGCCCTGTTTCGGGTGCCAGCAGTATTACTGGGGATACAGCTGCCACAGCAGCCGTGTCTGACGATGAGGCTGAAAGTCTCACACAAGGCACAACTGCCGCTACTGGGCCAATGCATTCGCCACAGCTCACACCAACCAGCATTGACGACATCAACAGGCAAGAGCTGTCTCCTGGGGAGTCATTGGCCGCCAGTTTCAGCCCCCCACAAAGCCTGCCTGAGGAACCACCGATGGTAGAGGCACATCATAGCCCCACCAGTGTCACAATCAGCCAAGAGGGGATGAGGGCGATTCAACAACGGCAGGATGAGCTGGCAGGGCTGTTAACCTAGCATATCACAGAATGTGGACATGCAAGGGATGAGATGAGGGAATGCACCTCTTCCAGCAGATCTGTTGTAGAGACAAGCTCCAAAGAAATTTGTATCGAATTGGCAGCTATGAGACAGGTACTGTCACAAATGGCAGCAATGCAGGCCATGGCCCCGGCACAGGTGGCTGAACAACCTGCCACATCGTCGAGTGCTAGCTCCACAAGGACCAGCCCCGTGCGTAGGTCTGGATGGAACCTGCGCAGGTCTGCCAAGGGTCCACCTGATGCCTGAAGAGAGGAAGGGGTGTGGGCTCTGGCAGGCATCCTGAACTCATGTTGACTCACGGTGCATGCAAGTGCACACCATGTGTGGGGAAGTTGAGGGGGGAGGGAGGAGAGGGTGTGTGGGGAAGTTGAGGGGGGAGGTGGGAGAGGGTGTGTGGGGAAATTGAGGGGGATGGCGTAATGGTTGTGATATGCCATGCATGTGCCCCACTGTGTGCTGGTAGGTGCCTGTGGCCAGGAAGTGGAGCACAGACGCTACCTTCAGTAGGGGTGGGATGGCGGTGTGTATTTCAATCTGGGTGACAATGTCTTCATGTATCATGTCCACAATGGTGGTGATGGTGTCCCGGTCCAGACGGTACAGGGTGTGGATCTGCTCAGGGGTTAGGTTGAATGGACTGGCTCTGATGCAAGGGATTGGGGCCTGCCTGCGTGGTGCCACTGGCTGCACTGGTGGGGCATGCTGGGCCTGCCTCACCCTCCTTCTCCTCCTGCATCTCCTCTGTGCTGCCTGTTGTTGGTGGTGTTGTTGTTGTTGCTGGATTTCCACTGAAATCATGTCCTCCAGCCCCAGCATTGCTAGTAGTATTGGAATCATTTTGGTGTGTGACTGGGTGTGGGAAGGGGTTAGGTGTGCTCCTCTTGTGCTGGCCCAGTCTATATTGCCTCCACCTGTGCTGATTGTGTGCACCTGTGGCAGTTGGGAACACTGCACATGGCCGTTTACGGGTGGTCCGCGATGCTGGTATTTGCTCCATGCCAGTAAGGTACTTTTTGGGCTTCAGTAAGGTGTTATTTGCATGTCCGCCTGAATTGTGATGTTCCCCTGTTTACGCCATGCCGGTATTGCCGGCATGAAGGGTCGCGTGCCCGCGCTCCTGCCGCTATTAGCGGCACCGTTAATTAACAGCGGGTTGGCGTGTCATAATCGTGTGGAGCAATAAGCGATGCCGGTAATCCTTTACCGGCATTGTTATTCACTTACCGCCCGGGTCGTAATGAGGTCCAATGACAAGACTTCCACCATTATTCAAAGTCAAGCATGTTGGAATCTTAAATAACCTTATTCTCTCTGTATAATCAATGATTTGATTGCTTCAGGATTCTTTGGTCTACACCCTTTGGGAATGTTGCAAGACATGACCTCAGAAAGGGACTGAGGAATCTCGTGCAGTGATCAAAGTGATGGTAGTCTTGATATTTATATTGGGCCTATTCCTCCTTCTTCTGATAGACCACCATAAATGTGCTGTGGCAAGTTCCTTTACCATACAGAGTATCCTTGAGGAAGTCATTGTTGTCAGCAGAACAATAGACAAAAGTGCCTCTGATCAACTCTGAGGGAATGTAAGATCCTCCACACTCACACATCCATGCATTGTATTACCTCTGCGACAATCTGTGTCTCAAAACAAAGGACTCTGGCATAATCTATATAAGCTCCCATGATATGCAGAAATTGAATGATGAATTTTCTGTGGGTGGCTGTGTGCATTGCGAGCCCAACTGCCACTTGCAAGGGCATTTTGCGGGTATGCCGAGTGGTAGAGGTGCTTGCGTAGGAAGCTTGTCATGGTGATAGTATTTCATATTTAAACATCTGTGACAATTTATGAGCCCTGTTAATTACAGTAGTATCCCACTTTTCTGAATTACTTTTCATATCCATCTGTCCTTGGCAGCACCAGTTGTAAAAAAAGAACAACTTCCTTTGGAACAGCATTTGCCAAATTTACTTCTTCAAAACCTCCACTGAAATTTCATTTTTCACAAGTTAGTACGGCTCTCTGTAAAATCATACCCACTTCAAGAAGGGTTCTCATATTGTTCTGAATATGCTCACATTCATCTTCTGCATGCAACATCTGCTGTTACTTTTCAGTAAGACTTCTTGTGGTTCATTTACCCTTTTGGGATTACTAAAGGTATTGCCAATACATTCAAGCTCTTCTTCAATGAAGCTTTTCTTGTTTTTATCTGCCCTTCTTCTAAATCATTTTTAGCTGCTATTTTCCTGCAAAACTTTGCAATTTTCCCCATTGTTGTTACCTTGCGTTTAAGGCGAAAATCATTGATTGCAGATACAAATTCAACATTTGCTGCTCCGTAAGTGAATTTGGCTGCATTTTCCCCTCTTAGTGTAGGCTTGCATTGTAAGACATTCTCTACATGTGTGTTCCAACATGGGTTGTGATATGCAATTTCTCTTGCATCAGGTTCTCCTGGATCTGCACAATCGTTAAGATGAATCTACAACGTGTCATTGTTAGATAGTTCTACTGCTCCCTTCAAATGGATGCCTGCTGAATCAGTTGCAATTGAATATAATTGATTTCTTCTTTTTACTTCTTTATTGCAAAAGAAGCATTTATTTCTGTCATGCATAGGTATTTTTCATCTTGTAGTGTAGCTTTGCTCTACTTGACTATTCTTCCTGCCTGGAGATAGATGGCTTTGGCTCCCATAACTGCCCTCCATACAATCGTTTGCTTCGATGCATGTTTGCCTTAGGAGTTCATTGCTTGTAGCATTCTGAATGCCATGATGCTTTTTCATGTGTCAGTTCTTCAGGTGTTACTTTTCCTAAACAAAAACCTCTAAACAATAGGTGATATCAAATTCTTTTAAGTGCCTTCTTTATTCAGTTTTTATGATGAACAAAAAAGGTCCTTAGAAAATATTTCATAAAATCACTCTGAAAGAAGTCATAGATCAAATTACGATTCATAAATTATAGCAGTGGCCATCTTGGATGAATAACATCACACAGCCCTCTGCCACAAATTCAACCACACATTCAGACAAAACATGAGGTAATAAATACATGATTATATGCTTCATTTGCAATGAAGCCACAGTATTCAGGACTTTCCTTCATTGAAAAGCCTCAAAAGCCCACGTTATTGCATTTGCCCCTCAACTATATACTATACTGAGGATCCCTATAAAGGATGAAACCAGCTATATTATTGTCTGCAGTCTTGGGTTGATTAAGCTATGTACAATGTAGCACTTCCCTGCCGCACAAAATACATTTTCTGGTGCAAAAGGCCTGCATTTGAACTAATGTGCATACCCACATTGCCTTGCTGACGTCGCTCTGAACTGGAGGTGGACTAACTGCAATGGTTCCTGGGAGTTGTTGTAGCATGTGTGACTCAATGTTTAGCCGCAAAGACAATTGCACCCCAATATTGAAACTAAAACACAAGATGGTTTTGCTTTGCAAATAGTCGCCTAAAAAGAATAATGTTGAACCGGTCCGATAGCATAGCGAGTAGAGCGCTCGCTTTGACATCTGTGCAGAGCCTGCTGACCGCAGGTTCGAATCCCGGCAGGGCCAAACTCCTTCCAAAGTTCCGAGGTCGATAAATGAGCACCACTAAGCAGCGCTCAGATGCCTGAGGGTTCGTAGCGCTATATAAATGCTAAATTATTATTATTATACTGTTTCTGACTTTTTGCTGAAACTAATATTTATGTCTGGATCCTGGGGGGTAGATACAAATTTGGCGTATTTGATGTGGACATTTAATCCAGGAGTGTCTCTAATAATGCAAAAGCTGGAGGGGAAGTAGATTTTTTGTTCCATTATTTCAAAATATTCAATGCACATTTAACAAAATGTGGGCATTACCAATTTGTGAAAAACAATTGTTTGAATTTTTTCCAATTTGTGAAAAACAATGGTTTGATTTTTTTTATATTGTGCATTGGTTTACAAGAAATGTTTTACACACCAATTCCATATTTACATCACAACAAAACAAAATGAAAATAATACCCTGTGATACTGGTCCAAATAATACCCTGTGATACTGGCCATTACAGTTACATGTTGTCATTAGTTTATTGATAGGGGTGACGACTAGTGATCTACTTTTTTATTGGAAAAATACTGTGTGAAAAGAAAAAGAGTAAACAGTAGTGAAGATGCCAGCGGTCTGGAATAAACAGAAAACATCACTTTGTTTCCTGTATTCTATCCACTGATATACAGAAGTCCCAGCAGCACTTTCTAGGGCTAGGTCTCTATAGGGCTAGGGCAAATTTGAAAACTTTCTCTGTCCCCTTCTTTTCTGTCCTCTGCCACATAAAGAAATCGAATTGGGAGAACCATAGAATAAGTGTGTCCAACTAGGATAAAAATAGGCCTGTACATCGGTAATTGTAAACTGTACCTTTCTCTCTCTCACATTGTATAGTAAATCTGTCTCTTCCAGTATCTGTATTTATTACAAACATCTTCCAGGCTGTGTAAGTCAGTAGTTGGAAGGATTGTCCGCAATCCTTTCTTAAAAACATGGACTAAAATAGACATCTCCTAATTTTTCGGGATAACACCTGAAAAAATAACATCAGTAAATCACTTCAATAAATACTTAGCCCAAAATAGAGGAGCTCCCTTAAGAAGAATAGTAGGGATACAATCTGGACCTGGGGCACTAGAAGACTATAATTTAGTTATAGTTTCCATAATATCAACTGTACCAAATCTCAAAATCAGGATTATAACTAATAGTGGTCTCCATCATCACATCAGGACCATCATAATAGATAGAATGTACATATTCTGACCATTGCACAGCTAAAATAGGGTTGATTTCAGAACTAGCACTAAGGTCAGCCTTGTGTTTGTTGTATAACTGCCAGAATTTCTCATATCATTGCCCCTTAGGCAATCAAAAATAATTTTCCACTGTGCATTCTGAAGCGACATCTTATGGATTTTTAGCTAATTGTTATATTGAGTTTTAAGGGTCGCTATTGAAGAAATATTATCCAATAAGTTAGTGCCATACTTTTTAGGTTTCCTTATATTATTCTTAAGCCTTTTTTATTTTCTCGATCCAATGGCAATATCGTACACACAGCTTTGACACAATTGACCCACTTCTGCCTAGAGAGCCAGACCTTTAAAACATAATCAATTCCCTCATTTACCAGATCAAAATTCATATTACTAAAACCTACCCTAGATAGAAAATGAGTCATTAAATCCTTTGTAACATTATTAATATTCTTTTCATTCCATTTTATAACTTTCCCCATCAGATGTTCAGAGTAATCTCTGGTTACATAACTAGAAACCTCTTGTTCATTAAAATAAAGAAATATGTTTTAAAATCCCATGATCACTAAGGTTATTATGAATAATACAAAATGTGCTTATCTTCACCCTAACATGCCTACTTACAAATAAATAATCAATGCAAGAATGGACGTTCCCATTACACAAAGTATATCTAGCAATGGTTGGGTCTAAAATATTACAATTAGGTTGTATACAATCGAAACTCTGTAATAGAAGAGATCATCTTACATCAGAGATAGTCATATCACTATATATAAAATCAGAAGACTCATCACTATAATCCAATTGTTGAGTTGATTCTTCTAAATCATAAAAATCATTAATATGATCATCAGATGTACTTAGGATACAATAAAGAGAAACTGGAATCACCCACAACTAAATATTGAGAACAATGGTGAATTAAAAGCCATTCAGATAAAATCTATTCAACATAATGTATCATTTCATCAATAAAACGGCTTCCTGGAGGATTATACACATTAATCAATAGAAATAGTTTGGACCAACGAGACAGAGAGGGAGTCATAATAACTGATATCACATGTTCATTTACCACATTTGGTAGAAATTCCTCCAAATTAATATTATTGCACGCATCAATTGCCAAATCCCCAAACGGTCTGCCTAAATGCTTTTACTTAGTGAACCTATATATCACATTAAAACCATGAAGATGGAGTTCCTTCATTAACCACATGTCCTGAAGTTCAAAAATCCCTGTACTCCTAAACACACAGAGACCAACAAGATTACCAACAAAGGAAGTAAAGCATCTAGTATTCCACTAAATAATAACGCATTTAGAGATATTCTATAATTTTTTTAATCATGAATTAGCCAAACAAGTCGGCCTTACATAAAAGATTGAAAATATCAACATAATTCATTACATAATTCATTTCAACCATAAAATAACAGTAACATGATAAAACAAATCAAACTAAGTAAATTGGCCTCCAAAACAGATGAACCAAATTGGAATGGACTCTAGAACAACTAAATCAAATTCATTCAACCCCCCAAAACCATCTAAAAAATGATCTTCCACAGAAACTCCAAGACAACACATGCATCAAACTTTAAAAAATATATATTTTAAATGATATCCAAGCTAATCAAGAAGTTTAAAACAAAATACAAATATTTACGTCATCAAATTTAATCAAAAATAAAAAGAACTACATTAAATGATTAAATAGGTACATTCACATGTACCTGATTAGACTTAAACATTGGTCCAATTCTACATTGAAGCGAAATATATACCTTCTAATTAATATATTGATAATTTTCTATAATCTTTAATTGGAGCAATTCCCACAGCACCAAGGAATTTCAGTACAGCAATAATTAGTCCTACTTCTTGGACACCAACCACTCTGTGTAAAGATTCTTCTGTTTTAGTCCTTTATTCTTCATGAATTGAAGTAATTCCTGACCGTGTTGCCACTATTTTCAACCAGAATCGCAAGCATTTTTGGTCCCAGAAAGGTTAGGGAAATCACTCAATCTATTTTGAGAGGGTAGTCACTGGCTTGTCAGTCCAAGTTAGACTCTTATACAGGGTATATGTTCTAACGTTTTGGATCATATCTATCCAATCCCCTCCATAAAGTAAGTTCTTAATCAGGAGGGTAGTAGTGATCAACAAGTTCATGCTTACTAAATTTTCTGCAAGATACTACATGCATAACGACAAAATCGCCTAATCGGGTTTGATACATTCATTTCTTATACTTCACTCTGAAAATCTGCAAAGGGTGAGACCCTACAAGGCAGAAGTAGGGGCCCAAAAAAGATAGAACTCTCCACCGATGCCATGCTTGCAGTGAAATAAGACACAATTCAAACTGCAGAGCACCAATAGGGACACATCAGTAGACTTAAAGTTTTACTTCAAATCAATCCTTCAATTAGTTTCCAATTTATATCTTGGGGAAAAAGGGGACATTTTCTGTCTGAAGACCATGGACGGGACAACTTTTAATTTGTAGTAATCCAGAAAGGCCCTAGTTGTGAATCTGCAGAACCTTGCGTTTAAGCATTTAAGCATTTAATCCCCCACTCAGGACTTTCCCATACCTGGACCTTGTCCCTGTGGGCATTCCGACCACAAAGCACATTGAGGCCATACATATGGTTAAAGGCACTTTATGAATGACTACTACAATACAATTTATTACAGCTGCAATAACCATTTACATTTGAAGAGAGAAATTAAGGTTTTTCAGGTCATCTTCTGAATCCCAGAGTTAATTTTCATCATCTACTAAAAGGTTATGACAGAGCTCTTTGTTGGCAAACAGTTACACAGTTCTGCTCACCAAAGGGACTGAGCTCGGCATTTGCAATGCACAGCACACTGTCCTTTGACACATGCACACCGTACCAGATGTTTGTTTGATTGTGGTGCACGTGGAAGAGTACACATAGTAGGAGAATACTGATTATCTGCCTTCTCCCCCCTGAATTGTGATGGCTCTGGGAGATTCGGGTGTTGATCAGCGCATCTGCACTCCATCACCGGTAATAAGACATTAAGATGTATGGTATTAGAGAGGAACGTTTTGGTGCCAGATTTTCACTTTGCATCAATTTTTTGGTGAATATCCACCAATGCAGATGAGTAATGTCCGAAATCTTTGTTCCTGGCGAGTACACTTGACAAACGAATCACTCAATCATTCATCTTTCTTCTTAAATTGTTCTATTTTTCAACTGGCTACCAGGCTTTTATTATCATCTCTGCATGCAGATTTGCTTTATTTGAGAGGTGAGCTGTTAACTCATCTTTAGTTTTAGAATGTAATAGGAGGGTTCTTATGGAACAAACTTTCAGTATGTGTATGCAACGGGTGTTGCTTTTCCTGCTCTTTTCCTTCACATGGAGTTCTTGAGTGAATTGTCCAGGCAGGTATCAAATACTAAATGAGTCTCATCATATTTGAGCAAATAAGGTTCTATTTTCTTGTTCAATTCAATTGCAAGGTCATGGCATGTCTTCACATATGACGGTTTCTGAAGTGCTTTCAATTTTGCCATTGATATGATATGATATGATATGGCATTTATAACGCGCCTATACACAAGTGTTTCAAGGTGCAACGAGGCAAGGGAGGGGGAAAAAAGAGAGGACAAACAACGATCCTACTAGGCCAGGTATCATTCAGATCGCGTAAGTGCATGGGATGGGGAAAGGGAAAGTGCAGAGTGGGAGTTGACAGTGCAGTACAAGGGAATATGTAATCACAAAATAAGTAACGGCCAGCAGGTGGCAAGTGTAAGGTAAGAGCAGAAGTCAGGCAGCAAGTGCTGGTGGTGGGACTGTAGGGATACAGGAACAGTCACAAGTGTGGGGGTTGCCAGGCAGGTAGTGCAGGTGCGTATGACTGGCGGGAAGGGACCTGGGCCCGAGGTCAGAGGGTGGCCAGGTAACCAGTGCAATTTCAGCCAGGAGGTCGGAAGGAGAGCGGAGGAGAGAAAGAATAGGCAAAGAGAAAGGTTTTGAGGTGCTTCCGGAACCAGAGGTGGTTCTCCTCGAGTTTCAAGGAGTCAGGGAGGCTGTTCCAGAAGGAGGCCCCAGCCAAGGAAAGAGATCTGCCAACAACTCGTTGCTTGGAGAAGCGACTGACCCTGAGGGAGTTGGAGGCGGATGAGCGCAGAGCTCTAGAAGGAATATATTTAGGAAGAGAGAGTTGAAGGTATTGAGGTCCCAGGCTCCAGAAGGCCTTGTGGACAATGCATTCCTTCAAGGACAGCTGCTGAATACGTTTGCTCTGGTACAGATAATTTATCCTCAGCAAATAAAAAAGACATCTGTCATGTTGTTAGAAACCTCTGTACATTGTTCCTCTTCCCATATTTTTATCAGCTTGCCTTTGTTTGTAGAAAAATTCATTGTAGCTTCTAAGTTGAACACGCAAAGAGGTACTGCAGAGAATTCGTAATTACGCAAGTATTCGTGTAGATCAATGTCAGTTCGACTTTGGGAAGCAATTGGGAAGCAATTAGCAAATGTGAGAACAAAGAATGATCTGCCTTCAATCCACTATGCACTGTGATGTTTGATACAGCTCAAGTTTCTCTTGATGCCCACAGGCTACAACTGTCTGATTCAATTCCTTCTTCTTTAAAGCTGTCGTACATTTGGCAACCTTTTTCTGTCGTTCTTGATGTGTCCTTCTCAATTTCTTCTTCAAAAACTGCCTTTGTTGAAATATTGATGAGTTATTTACCATCATAATTCATAAGATTTGTCAGTGTCATGATCGAGTTGTAGATCTGTTGAACATCTTTCTTTTGGCATGTTGCTTTGGATGCTGTTAGGTGATGATATTTTGATCATTCATAATCTGTGATTTCTACAAATTTATTTTGCTTCTGTAGACAGCCTTGACAGCTCAAGAGAGGCTAAATAGAATTGTGCTAGAGCCTGTTTCTTTTGAGTAATATTAACCACATCACCAAGTATTTTCATTGCCCTGTTTTGATGTTCCAGAGCTTCATATGGACCTAAAGCACAAAAGGGTACTTTTGTCTTACTACCCAATTGCCTTTCTGAAACTCTCTCCACAAGTGTTTGTTTGATGCTGTTTCATTTCTGCTAAGTACCATGCGATCATACTTGCATAGTTTATAAATCGAGGGCGAACAAGTACTTAACAAACTTTTCAAGTGATGCAAGGTGTAAATCCCAATTCGCAGTTTGGACGGATCTGATAAATAAAAACATTGTGTTCACTATGTGAATGTACTGAAGTGCAACTCTGAGAGTTGGTTTTTCTTGAGATTCTTTAGCCTCAAATGCATCAATTTTGGCCATCATATTCAAATTTGTCAGAGCTTTCACAAAATAATTATAGACTGAGTTTGTTTCTTGGGAATCCTCCACTTGTACACTTAAGTAACTTCTTAAGCTCAAGTTCCATTCTTTCCTTGATTTCAACATGCTCTTTGTAGAATACATTGATGATGCATTAGCAAGCTTTAGTGACATGTGTGCTTCAGCTGCTCTCCATACACACATTCCCTGATAGAATCTTTGACACAACATTTGCATCATAAAGTACAGTTAAGGTTGCATTCATGCCTGCACCATCCAAGAAAGAACATATAGCTCAAGGGATTGCAAATATTATATGTAGCTCACCTGGTCTAAGCATCAAGCTCTTTGACAAGTTTATTTTATCCATATCTAATTTTAAAAACAGACTTGTAAAGGCCAAGATTAATGTTACAACTGTGTTTGATTCTGGGGTGACAACAGGTGTTATTTTTTACACTTCTAGATGAATGTGAGCTGTGATTGTGAGCTTGTTGGGCTGGCATCTGTGAGTGGAGTACAATGACTCTTGTTTCTTTAGATCGAGCATCACTTATAAAGTAATTGTAAGCTTACCATGTCAAAACTTTAGTGAGGGGTTCTGACTCTGTCTCACATTCATCAGTCTTGGTTTCTTCCGTGAGATTACAATGTGTAGCCAGCAACTCTTCATAGAAACATTCTTTATAATCACTTAATGGGGGTCATTACGAGGTTGGAGGTAAGTACCGGTCATTACCGTCATGGAGCAAAGACCGTGTCCGTGCTGGTAATAGACCGCTAAAAGCGGCCTATTACGACTTCGCGAGCACAAGCTTTGTGCCATGCCGGTAAAGACCCTACCGCCATGCCGGCATTGCAGGAAACGTAGATAGCTCCAGCGCCATCCAAGCCATCTGTATTAGCGGAACCGGAACCAGCGTCATCGCACAGGAACGGGAAGGAGCACGGTGGCCATCTTTAAAAACACAAACCATTGCCATCCTCCACAATCAGGAGACATCTGACCACCACAGCTGTACCACACCTCCACCACAACCTGCTGCATTTTACCATGCCGAAAGCAGTGAAAAAAGCACAGATCGCCTGCGCAAGGAGCACTTCTCCTGAGAGGAGTTGACCATGCTGGCGGAGATGCTGCAGGAACATGCAGATGTTGTCTTCTCCTCTGACATGTCCCGCCCTGTAGTGCAGTGCAAGAAACAGATATGGGCGGAGGTTGCTCAGAAAGTAAGTGCCGTTGGCACCACACCCCGCACTCCCAAAGATGTCCATAAGCGCTGAGACGATCTGCGTTTACGCGCGCGGAGCATTCTCTCTGCCAACCGCCAGCTGGGGATGGCGACAGGTGGAGGGGCGGACTCCCCCATCAAATTGCAACCATTGGAGGAGATGTGCGCAAGCACAATAGGGATGGAGGCCATAGAAGGAGTGGGGGACATGGAGCGAGGAGCCCCGTCTTCGGCAGATGCAGGTAGGTGTCACAAAACAAACACTCAAAAGTACTAAACGATGATGTCCCCCTGAACTGACAGTACAATGATGGGAGGCAGGGCCCACCAGACTCATAATTGCAAGACTGCCTACAGGCAGTGCACAGCACCAACTCGTCCACATTCCTGATGCACCCCATATATGTCTCTTCCCAGATGCATCCCTTGATTACCCACCCAAAAGCCAAGCAACCCGTATGTCACTACCCCAATGGCAATCTCCTGCCATTCCATAGAGAAACAGCAAAACCAATGCATGCATGATGCACGTTGACCCTTCACTAATGCCCTCCCTCTCTTGCTCCCCCACAGGCACGCAATCAGACACTGATGAGCAGGACACCAGGGAGGATGCCGCAACGCCCCACAAGAAGGCCAGGGGCATGGAGGGAAAAGACTGCCCATCTACATCAAGGGGAAGAGGGCAAGCTGCAGTTTTGCACAAGGGCAAGACAACCCCAGTACCTCCACCACCAATTACCATTACGGCCAACACCACAGGATCCACACCAGCCACCAACACCCAGGAGGCAGTGGCTGAAGGCACTGTTTCGGGTGCCAGCAGTATTGCTGGGGATACAGCTGCCACAGCAGCCGTGTCTGACGATGAGGCTGAAAGTCTCACACAAGGCACAACTGCCGCTACTGGGCCAATGCATTCGCCACAGCTCACACCAACCAGCATTGACGACATCAACAGGCAAGAGCTGTCTCCTGGGGAGTCATTGGCCGCCAGTTTCAGCCCCCCACAAAGCCTGCCTGAGGAACCACCGATGGCAGTGGCACATCATAGCCCCACCAGTGTCACAATCAGCCAAGAGGGGATGAGGGCGATTCAACAACGGCAGGATGAGCTGGCAGGGCTGTTAACCCAGCATATCACAGAATGTGGACATGCAAGGGATGAGATGAGGGAATGCGCCTCTTCCATCAGATCTGTTGTAGAGACAAGCTCCAAAGAAATTTGTATCGAATTGGCAGCTATGAGACAGGTACTGTCACAAATGGCAGCAATGCAGGCCATGGCTCCGGCACAGGTGGCTGAACAACCTGCCACATCGTCGAGTGCTAGCTCCACAAGGACCAGCCCCGTGCGTAGGTCTGGACGGAACCTGCGCAGGTCTGCCAAGGGTCCACCTGATGCCTGAAGAGAGGAAGGGGTGTAGGCTCTGGCAGGCATCCTGAACTCATGTTGACTCACGGTGCATGCAAGTGCACACCATGTGTGGGGAAGTTGAGGGCGGAGGGAGGAGAGGGTGTGTGGGGAAGTTGAGGGGGGAGGTGGGAGAGGGTGTGTGGGGAAATTGAGGGGGGATGGCGTAATGGTTGTGATATGCCATGCATGTGCCCCACTGTGTGCTGGTAGGTGCCTGTGGCCAGGAAGTGGAGCACAGACGCTACCTTCAGTAGGGGTGGGATGGCGGTGTGTATTTCAATCCGGGTGACAATGTCTTCATGTATCATGTCCACAATGGTGGTGATGGTGTCCCGGTCCAGACGGTACAGGGTGTGGATCTGCTCAGGGGTTAGGTTGAATGGACTGGCTCTGATGCAAGGGATTGGGGCCTGCCTGCGTGGTGCCACTGGCTGCACTGGTGGGGCATGCTGGGCCTGCCTCACCCTCCTTCTCCTCCTGCATCTCCTCTGTGCTGCCTGTTGTTGGTGTTGTTGTTGTTGTTTCTGGAGTTCCACTGAAATCATGTCCTCCAGCCCCAGCATTGCTAGTAGTATTGGAATCATTTTGGTGTGTGACTGGGTGTGGGAAGGGGTTAGGTGTGCTCCTTTTGTGCTGGCCCAGTCTATATTGCCTCCACCTGTGCTGATTGTGTGCACCTGTGGCAGTTGAGAACACTGCACATGGCCGTTTACGGGTGGTCCGCGATGCCGGTATTTGCTCCATGCCAGTAAGGTACTTTTTGGGCTTCAGTAAGGTGTTATTTGCATGTCCGCCTGAATTGTGATGTTCCCCTGTTTACGCCATGCCGGTATTGCCGGCATGAAGGGTCGCGTGCCCGCGCTCCTGCCGCTATTAGCGGCACCGTTAATTAACAGCGGGTTGGCGTGTCATAATCGTGTGGAGCAATAAGCGATGCCGGTAATCCTTTACCGGCATTGTTATTCACTTACCGCCCGGGTCGTAATGAGGTCCAATGACAAGACTTCCACCATCATTCAAAGTCAAGCATGTTGGAATCTTAAATAACCTTATTCTCTCTGTATAATCAATGATTTGATTGCTTACAGGATTCTTTGGTCTACACCCTTTGGGAATGTTGCAAGACATGACCTCAGAAAGGGACTGAGGAATCTCGTGCAGTGATCAAAGTGATGGTAGTCTTGATATTTATATTGGGCCTATTCCTCCTTCTTCTGATAGACCACCATAAATGTGCTGTGGCAAGTTCCTTTACCATACAGAGTATCCTTGAGGAAGTCATTGTTGTCAGCAGAACAATAGACAAAAGTGCCTCTGATCAACTCTGAGGGAATGTAAGATCCTCCACACTCACACATCCATGCATTGTATTACCTCTGCGACAATCTGTGTCTCAAAACAAAGGACTCTGGCATAATCTATATAAGCTCCCATGATATGCAGAAATTGAATGATGAATTTTCTGTGGGTGGCTGTGTGCATTGCGAGCCCAACTGCCACTTGCAAGGGCATTTTGCGGGTATGCCGAGTGGTAGAGGTGCTTGCGTAGGAAGCTTGTCATGGTGATAGTATTTCATATTTAAACATCTGTGACAATTTATGAGCCCTGTTAATTACAGTAGTATCCCACTTTTCTGAATTACTTTTCATATCCATCTGTCCTTGGCAGCAACAGTTGTAAAAAAAGAACAACTTCCTTTGGAACAGCATTTGCCAAATTTACTTCTTCAAAACCTCCACTGAAATTTCATTTTTCACAAGTTAGTACGGCTCTCTGTAAAATCATACCCACTTCAAGAAGGGTTCTCATATTGTTCTGAATATGCTCACATTCATCTTCTGCATGCAACATCTGCTGTTACTTTTCAGTAAGACTTCTTGTGGTTCATTTACCCTTTTGGGATTACTAAAGGTATTGCCAATACATTCAAGCTCTTCTTCAATGAAGCTTTTCTTGTTTTTATCTGCCCTTCTTCTAAATCATTTTTAGCTGCTATTTTCCTGCAAAACTTTGCAATTTTCCCCATTGTTGTTACCTTGCGTTTAAGGCGAAAATCATTGATTGCAGATACAAATTCAACATTTGCTGCTCCGTAAGTGAATTTGGCTGCATTTTCCCCTCTTAGTGTAGGCTTGCATTGTAAGACATTCTCTACATGTGTGTTCCAACATAGGTTGTGATATGCAATTTCTCTTGCATCAGGTTCTCCTGGATCTGCACAATCGTTAAGATGAATCTACAACGTGCCATTGTTAGATAGTTCTACTGCTCCCTTCAAATGGATGCCTGCTGAATCAGTTGCAATTGAATATAATTGATTTCTTCTTTTTACTTCTTTATTGCAAAAGAAGCATTTATTTCTGTCATGCATAGGTATTTTTCATCTTGTAGTGTAGCTTTGCTCTACTTGACTATTCTTCCTGCCTGGAGATAGATGGCTTTGGCTCCCATAACTGCCCTCCATACAATCGTTTGCTTCGATGCATGTTTGCCTTAGGAGTACATTGCTTGTAGCATTCTGAATGCCATGATGCTTTTTCATGTGTCAGTTCTTCAGGTGTTAATTTTCCTAAACAAAAACCTCTAAACAATAGGTGATATCAAATTCTTTTAAGTGCCTTCTTTATTCAGTTTTTATGATGAACAAAAAAGGTCCTTAGAAAATATTTCATAAAATCACTCTGAAAGAAGTCATAGATCAAATTACGATTCATAAATTATAGCAGTGGCCATCTTGGATGAATAACATCACACAGTCCCTCTGCCACAAATTCAACCACACATTCAGACAAAACATGAGGTAATAAATACATGATTATATGCTTCATTTGCAATGAAGCCACAGTATTCAGGACTTTCCTTCATTGAAAAGCCTCAAAAGCCCACGTTATTGCATATGCCCCTCAACTATATACTATACTGAGGATCCCTATAAAGGATGAAACCAGCTATATTATTGTCTGCAGTCTTGAGAAATGTCTGTCTTGGGTTGATTAAGCTATGTACAATGTAGCACTTCCCTGCCGCACAAAATACATTTTCTGGTGCAAAAGGCCTGCATTTGAGCTAATGTGCATACCCACATTGCCTTGCTGACGTCGCTCTGAACTGGAGGTGGACTAACTGCAATGGTTCCTGGGAGTTGTTGTAGCATGTGTGACTCAATGTTTAGCCGCAAAGACAATTGCACCCCAATATTGAAACTAAAACACAAGATGGTTTTGCTTTGCAAATAGTCGCCTAAAAAGAATAATGTTGAACCGGTCCGATAGCATAGCGAGTAGAGCGCTCGCTTTGACATCTGTGCAGAGCCTGCTGACCGCAGGTTCGAATCCCGGCAGGGCCAAACTCCTTCCAAAGTTCCGAGGTCGATAAATGAGCACCACTAAGCAGCGCTCAGATGCCTGAGGGTTCGTAGCACTATATAAATGCTAAATTATTATTATTATTATTAAACTGTTTCTGACTTTTTGCTGAAACTAATATTTATGTCTGGATCCTGGGGGGTAGATACAAATTTGGCGTATTTGATGTGGACATTTAATCCAGGAGTGTCTCTAATAATGCAAAAGCTGGAGGGGAAGTAGATTTTTTGTTCCATTATTTCAAAATATTCAATGCATATTTAACAAAATGTGGGCATTACCAATTTGTGAAAAACAATTGTTTGAATTTTTTCCAATTTGTGAAAAACAATTGTTTGATTTTTTCTATATTGTGCATTGGTTTACAAGAAATGTTTTACACACCAATTACATATTTACATCACAACAAAACAAAATGAAAATAATACCCTGTGATACTGGTCCAAATAATACCCTGTGATACTGGCCATTACAGTTACATGTTGTCATTAGTATATTGATAGGGGTGACGACTAGTGATCTACTTTTTTATTGGAAAAATACTGTGTGAAAAGAAAAAGAGTAAACAGTAGTGAAGATGCCAGCGGTCTGGAATAAACAGAAAACATCACTTTGTTTCCTGTATTCTATCCACTGATATACAGAAGTCCCAGCAGCACTTTCTAGGGCTATGTCTCTATAGGGCTAGGGCAAATTTGAAAACTTTCTCTGTCCCCTTCTTTTCTGTCCTCTGCCACATAAAGAAATCGAATTGGGAGAACCATAGAATAAGTGTGTCCAACTAGGATAAAAATAGGCCTGTACATCGGTAATTGTAAACTGTACCTTTCTCTCTCTCACATTGTATAGTAAATCTGTCTCTTCCAGTATCTGTATTTATTACAAACATCTTCCAGGCTGTGTAAGTCAGTAGTTGGAAGGATTGTCCGCAATCCTTTCTTAAAAACATGGACTAAAATAGACATCTCCTAATTTTTCGGGATAACACCTGAAAAAATAACATCAGTAAATCACTTCAATAAATACTTAGCCCAAAATAGAGGAGCTCCCGTAAGAAGAATAGTAGGGATACAATCTGGACCTGGGGCACTAGAAGACTATAATTTAGTTATAGTTTCCATAATATCAACTGTACCAAATCTCAAAATCAGGATTATAACTAATAGTGGTCTCCATCATCACATCAGGACCATCATAATAGATAGAATGTACATATTCTCACCATTGCACAGCTAAAATAGGGTTGATTTCAGAACTAGCACTACAGTCAGCCTTGTGTTTGTTGTATAACTGCCAGAATTTCTCATATCATTGCCCCTTAGGCAATCAAAAATAATTTTCCACTGTGCATTCTGAAGCGACATCTTATGGATTTTTAGCTAATTGTTATATTGAGTTTTAAGGGTCGCTATTGAAGAAATATTATCCAATAAGTTAGTGCCATACTTTTTAGGTTTCCTTATATTATTCGTAAGCCTTTTTTATTTTCTCGATCCAATGGCAATATCGTACACACAGCTTTGACACAATTGACCCACTTCTGCCTAGAGAGCCGGACCTTTAAAACATAATCAATTCCCTCATTTACCAGATCAAAATTCATATTACTAAAACCTACCCTAGATAGAAAATGAGTCATTAAATCCTTTGTAAAATTATTAATATTCTTTTCATTCCATTTTATAACTTTCCCCATCAGATGTTCAGAGTAATCTCTGGTTAGATAACTAGAAACCTCTTGTTCATTAAAATAAAGAAATATGTTTTAAAATCCCATGATCACTAAGGTTATTATGAATAATACAAAATGTGCTTATCTTCACTCTAACATGCCTACTTACAAATAAATAATCAATGCAAGAATGGACGTTCCCATTATACAAAGTATATCTAGCAATGGTTGGGTCTAAAATATTACAATTAGGTTGTATACAATCGAAACTCTGTAATAGAAGAGATCATCTTACATCAGAGATAGTCATATCACTATATATAAAATCAGAAGACTCATCACTATAATCCAATTGTTGAGTTGATTCTTCTAAATCATAAAAATCATTAATATGATCATCAGATGTACTTAGGATACAATAAAGAGAAACTGGAATCACCCACAACTAAATATTGAGAACAATGGTGAATTAAAAGCCATTCAGATAAAATCTATTCAACATAATGTATCATTTCATCAATAAAACGGCTTCCTGGAGGATTATACACATTAATCAATAGAAATAGTTTGGACCAACGAGACAGAGAGGGAGTCATAATAACTGATATCACATGTTCATTTACCACATTTGGTAGAAATTCCTCCAAGTTAATATTATTGCACGCATCAATTGCCAAATCCCCAAACGGTCTGCCTAAATGCTTTTTCTTAGTGAAGCTATATATCACATTAAAACCATCAAGATGGAATTCCTTCATTAACCACATGTCCTGAAGTTCAAAAATCCCTGTACTCCTAAACACACAGAGACCAACAAGATTACCAACAAAGGAAGTAAAGCATCTAGTATTCCACTAAATAATAACGCATTTAGAGATATTCTATAATTTTTTTTAATCATGAATTAGCCAAACAAGTCGGCCTTACATAAAAGATTGAAAATATCAACATAATTCATTTCAACCATAAAATAACAGTAACATGATAAAACAAATCAAACTAAGTAAATTGGCCTCCAAAACAGATGAACCAAATTGGAATGGACTCTAGAACAACTAAATCAAATTCATTCAACCCCCCAAAACCATCTAAAAATGATCTTCCACAGAAACTCCAAGACAACACATGCATCAAACTTTAAAAAATATATATTTTAAATGATATCCAAGCTAATCAAGAAGTTTAAAACAAAATAAAAATATTTACGTCATCAAATTTAATCAAAAATAAAAAGAACTACATTAAATGATTAAATAGGTACATTCACATGTACCTGATTAGACTTAAACATTGGTCCAATTCTACATTGAAGCAAAATATATACCTTCTAATTAATATATTGATAATTTTCTATAATCTTTAATTGGAGCAAGTCCCACAGCACCAAGGAATTTCAGTACAGCAATAATTAGTCCTACTTCTTGGACACCAACCACTCTGTGTAAAGATTCTTCTGTTTTAGTCCTTTATTCTTCATGAATTGAAGTAATTCCTGACCGTGTTGCCACTATTTTCAACCAGAATCGCAAGCATTTTTGGTCCCAGAAAGGTTAGGGAAATCACTCAATCTATTTTGAGAGGGTAGTCACTGGCTTGTCAGTCCAAGTTAGACTCTTATACAGGGTATATGTTCTAACGTTTTGGATCATATCTATCCAATCCCCTCCATAAAGTAAGTCTTAATCAGGAGGGTAGTGGTGATCAATAAGTTCATGCTTACTAAATGTTCTGCAAGATACTACGTGCATAACGACAAAATCGCCTAATCGGGTTTGATAAATTAATTTCTTATACTTCACTCTGAAAATCTGCAAAGGGTGAGACCCTACAAGGCAGAAGTAGGGGCCCAAAAAGATAGAACTCTCCACTGATGCCATGCTTGCAGTGAAATAAGACACAATTCAAACTGCAGAGCAGCAATAGGGACACATCAGTACACTTAAAGTTTTATGTCAAATCAATCCTTCAATTACTTTCCAATTTATATCTTGGGGAAAAAGGGGACATTTTCTGTCTGAAGAGCATGGACGGGACAACTTTTAATTTGTAGTAATCCAGAAAGGCCCTAGTTGTGAATCTGCAGAACCTTGCGTTTAAGCATTTAAGCTGTGAAGCTCCAGTTATTCCCTTGTTTTTAAGGCACCCCAAGGCATCACACTTCTTCGGGCCATTTCTAAATATCATGCCTAGATATTTCAATTCAGCAGAAGGGGGAATGGCAATCCCATCTACCATCCAGGTGACTCCGAAAGACTTATTCGGATGAGAAGAGAACCTTAATATAACAGTATTACTATTGATCACAAGGTTTTTTTTTAGTGTACAACATCATACCATAAATCAGCCTTTAAAAACTCAACTGTGTGTGGTCTGCAAGGATGATGTCGCTTGCACAGGACATTCAACAAACCCTCAAGTCTCCACTTTTGGGGTGGGTAAATTCTGCAGCTTCCAAGTAGTTGGGGAGTTGCCATGTAAAGATTAAATAGGCAGGGGGCCAATATGCAGCCTTGGCATAGCCCTCAGCCAGTCCTTAAATAATCTGTCAAATGCCCCAGCCTATTCAACCTTACATGGGCTGAAGAATTCTTGTGAATGTCTCATCAAGATCCTGGTTCTATATCACCTGGATGGAGCAATGCACTCCTCAAAGGCCTCCTATCATCCTGCCTTGGGCCCCTGAGAAGTACATCGACCTTCACTGGCTCCCACTGCAGGCATGAATCACCTTCAAGTCTTGCCTCATCATCAATAAGACAGTTGCCCTCAAGTCACCCAGCTACCTCGCAGAGAAACTCTGCATCTCTGGCGGACAGCGCACTACCAGAAGCCAGGTCACGTGCATACTTGAAATCCTCTGCTACAAACAGGAAATTACCAGAAAACAAGCCTTCTCTACATATGCCCCAAGAATATGGAACCTCCCCCTCGTCGCCATCAGACTCGTCCCCACACTCTTAGAATTCAGAAAAGAACTCAAGACCCCCTCTTGGAGGTGGAGAGACACCTAGGCCATCAAGTCGCTCCTCGCGCCACCTGACTCGCTAGATTCCACCCACCCCTATCCTCCCCACCACCAGCTACAGCAGTATCCCTCCTCTGTCCCCTTCTAAATCTTACCCCGCGCTGTATATTTGATCTGTTAGCACTGAAAAGCACACTGTTATGCATCTGTAATGTTGTACACCACTGTAAAGTGCTCCGTTATGTATCTGTATTGGAGTAAACCTCTGTAAAGCACTCTGTTGCTTCTCGAAGCTAGGTCTGCACTCAATTAATACTAATCAAGATGACCAATGTGTGTTTCTGGGATATACCACCCACGCAGTTTTGCCCAAATATGGTCACGATTGATGGTATCAAAAGTTTGAGTTAAATCAATGGGCGCCATATATATCGGAGCTTCACCAGGAGTCTGAGATGTTTCCTGAAAACAGTTGACTATGAGGTCGTTTATATTTTTGCCCATCCCTCTGTGAAAACCCATCTGCATGTTGCTTAAGATCCCGACTGAGGATGCCCTTCCTCTAGCACGGCCAACAATAAGGGTGCAAAGATCTTACTTTCTAGGTCAAGCAGAGCAATGGAACGATAGTTTACAGGGGCAGATCTATCCCCTTATTTGTAAATTGGAATGATAATCGACTTCTGCCAGGACATTGGTATTGATTTTTCCTGCGTGATGTTTTGGAACAACATATGCAAAATCAAAGCCCAAAGGGATGGATCTAGCTTCATTGTTGCATTACTAATCCCATTAGGACCACAGACACTGGCGTTGGAGGCAGCTTTAATGAGGGGTCCGATGTCCTGAGAAGTGAAAAAGAGGCACCTGTCACAATTCGAAGCAGCGAACGCGGTGGCGGTGGGGCCTATATCCTTTTTGCTTACTGCATTCGTTTGTACATTTTCTTAGAAAGCATTATTAGAATTTACTGCTGACCACATTTTTTTGTTTCTTCTCAAATGTCAGGGAAAGGAGTCACTTTTTGTAATTTTCTTCGCTGCAATGGCAAGTTCTAATTTATTTAAAGAAGTACAGCTTACCCATATTAATTCGGCCCTTAATGCTCTCATTTTAATTCTGATTAAGAGTGTCGAAATGACATTGCCTGGGAGATGCTATTCTTACCATTCGGTCCATCAATATAATGAGACTCAAGAGCTAGTTGACCCAACCGAGGTAACACCTCAGACCTTGGGCAAGGGTTATTAGTACTATCAGTCATTTGTTTAAAAGTTTTACCTGCATCACAATTTCTAATTTTATAATCACAATCTTCCTGATTGATCGGCAACACCCTGCCAACATCACTCCCATTGTCTATTACAGGTCAAACCAACTCATAGAACATTTTCATAAATTGCGTGGAAAATGATCAAAGTAAACCCACAACAATGGGGTGGGGGTCAAGGTGAACCACTGACCAATTGGAACCACTAGAAATACAGGGAAGATCCACAAGGTGACATCTTTAGTTGTGACAGAACGCAATTGCGGCACAGAATGAATCAACTGTGACATATTTGGGCGGTTTGAAAAAGCTGAGTAGGGAAGACTTCAATAATCGCGACTTCCTCACAGCGATCATGATTTACTAGAGAGAGGCCCATGCCATCCCCGCCCAGCAACCAGAGCACAATCCAGGCTTCCTTGCTTCACAGCATCGTTAACAGGCTGCAAGGATGGATCGAAAACAGGGGCCTGCACTGCACCCGCAGAGCCATTGGTTGCAGCGATATTCCCAGTCTCCGCGGTACCGGAAGGAGTTTTTGGAAGTCCCAGCAGCACCCTCTCCATCCGGTTTCCTTATGCACGCCTTCTCGTTTGCAAGATTCAATTCAAATCGGTTAGCGGTAGAAATGCATACCACGCCAGGAGGTGAAGTAATTTCTACAGATTTTACATTGTGTCCTGCAGGTTTCGTTTTTTGATTGAACAGCGGCCACCAAATGTGTAGCTTTTTTCTTATTCCTCTTTCTGTGCATCACAGGCGTTACCCCCGTTTGCTCAACAACTAGTTCAGCCGCAATAATGTTCTGATCACTTTTGTTATTACATTTTTTTTATTGTGCATTTAGTTCCATATAATAACTTTAAGCACTTAAAAGAAAAACATCAAGAAAAGAAACATTAAAATTATCACGTTAAAAAACTACTTGCACAATAATCGATCAATACAATTTGTATCCAAATTATTGCTAACAATTTCATTTAACATGTCCAATTTTTCCATCTTATATAATAAAAAATAAGTGCCTTTATCCTAGGTTTCGTCAGGTAGCGTGCATCCACTGTATGCTCACTCTTACTTATTAATATTATTAACCTTCGTTTCACTGTGCCTATTGTCTGCCTCTAATCACATTCTATGGTGTCTGAGTGCCATCTAGCGGTTCATACATTAATGTGTTTGTGTTAATTAAAGGTCTGTGCCGTTGTTTCTTCTCCTTTCCCTCACCCCACATGCATACTCACAACACCAGGCTTACTAATTCTTCGTTAAGGGGGTCCTCCTCCTCAATTACCCCCCTTTTCCTCTTCTACCCCTGCAGCCTCTCACGTGTTTTTTAATTAAAATTCCAATGTGCAAATCTTCATTTGTGTGTGCACTTTGCTATTCATACCTTGATTCGATGTTTTTATCCTCGTTATTTTCAAAATTCGTTATTTTTACACCTTACATTACTCCCTCTATTTTCTTCTGCAACATAATCACATGGTTACAGAAGAAACACACATCCTATGGATATGCTTGGTAATTAAGCCACCTAATGACGAGCCATAGTTATGTTAATTCCTATGGCATTATCACCAACTACTTACCCCTCGCCACCAAAACATAACCTTTCTGGTACTCTTTGAGCAAGCTCTATCACAAAGTAACACCAAAAGTGTTGCTGTATAGGGCCTGCCAGTGTTATATCTAGGCATTCTTTTGAGTGTGTAATTACTTAATTGCCTCTGTAAATGAGCACCTGGTGAAGTAAAAATATTTACTGTGTGTCTTCAGCCAGTTGATTTTTTTAATATCAGTGTCAAAGCCTTTGTGGCTTGCACTGAGGTCCTGTCTTAAGCAAGCAATCACAAAGCCAAGAGTTGTGGATTGCGTCTAGGTATTAGATAGACATGTGCAGGTAATTCCATCATATGTCAGGTACACGCACCGTTTTCCATTTTATGGCCAGGTGGTACGCTTATGGCAGTGCCTGGCAAATTCCTATCCATGCCTAATCAAAAGCCCATAGCTGTTGTCTTTGCCAATGCATGTTGGCTTCAGTTTGTCTCCCTAAGTGTCTAAGTGAACAAGTATATGCCGAGATGTGGGCGCTTTGCTTGCTGTGCTTAGCCAATCAAGCTGCACCTCAATAAGGCTAGAATGACAAGTATGAACCAGTTTCCGATCATCTCATGTGTGCTTACCAGTGGGGCTCCGACCTAAATAGAATGTATAGAGTGCATTCACTTCACTGCTCCTGCCTACCTTTCTCAAAGGATCCACCCTGTCTCCACCACCAGGCCAACCAGATCCCCGTACACCAACATGCTCTCTGTGCCACTAGTGAAAAGAGTAAAAGCGGGTGGGTCCAGCTTCCCCTACCTCGCGCCCACCCTCTGGAATGCCCTACCTCCCACCATCCGTGGCGAGGACTCCCTCACCACCTTCCGCAAAACACTGAAAACTACCCTCTTCACATAAGGACCGACACATCAGCACAAATACTTATCATTTAGGTTTGTAATTATAGCCCAAATGCTATATTTGTAACAACAGTATGATTTCCTGTACTACTCATAATGTGTCAACAATCGCTATCATATGTACCATGTAACTAAGTTATTGCAAGTAACAGCGCCTCAATGCCCCTGGGCTGCTTGCGCGCTATATAAATTTAAATAAATAAATCTTTGTAAGCCTTGTGTACTCTGCCAGTATGCTTTTTGACTGAAACTGATAAGTACGGACTTGATAACCTCATACTGTTTGAGTAACTTAAAGTTAGCATGCATACAAAATACATCATGTGTACTGTGGGTTTTGTTTGGAAAGTATGATGAAAATCCTGGGTGCTGGGTGTTTAGGCAGTCCCTGAAATGAAACATGAACACCCAGAAAATAACAGGAGAGAAGAGTGTTTCCTATAATCTTGAGGCAAAGTATGAAAGGTGCACATCTTTTAAAACTAAAAAGCAGTATTTAAATATTTCCAAAATAGTTCTACCAGAGGTGGATTTAACATTTAGACAAGGGACAAATGTCCATGCCCCCCTGCTCTACCTCTCTGCCCTCAAATAAAAACATCCATGGCGGCACAGGCCCTTCCAGAGAGCTCTTATCTTTTTAATGTGTCTCAGAGGCACATTATTTACAAAACAAAGTGATTAGAGATGAGAAAAGGTACCTTTCTCATAAAATTATATAGGGTTTTACCAAGATATTTAATTGTGATTGTTGGGTGCTTAGAAATGAAAGGGATACAGAACAAGCAGTGTGAAACAATGACCTTGTCATGCATTCGTTTCACTTTGAGTCTGTATGAGAATTTTTTAAAGTTCTCATTAATTTCTATGCTGCAGAGTATAGGCTTCCCTTCACGATGGGGAAAATAAAGCTACAATCATAGGGGGTCATTTTCCAAGTCAAGCAAAGTGGAAGAAGTGGTGCTAAATGCATTTATCGCCATTTTTTATGAACTGAAGGATTTTGTATGACTTGGTAGGTGAAGTTGGAGAGCAGATCGGACTTGACAAGGTCTCCCTGCCAAATTCGATTGGATTCCACGAGAATGTATTTTAAGTTGGTGGAAAACCAATGGATTCTGATGGGATCTGGCTTCTTTTATACCTGGTAAAAGCAGACAGATTCCAAAGGAATGACTTGTGGATGGCTCCCACAATCGTTAAATGTGGAAGTGATTTAAACTTTTCCAGACACGTAGTGGAAAAGTGAAGCGCAAAGGTGATTTTCACCTGCATTTTCTTTACTCATTGCTTTTCGCTTTACTTAATGGAAACAATAAAAATTAATGAATGGCCTCTGTGCAATTTAGGATTCAAAACAAAATTCCTCCCTTACTTTTTTCACGCCTCTACAATGATAAATACATTGCCAAGTTAGTTCATCATGTAACTTGTGCATTTTTTAAGTAATCTGTATAAAATTGAGTATTATTTTAGGTGCAAAAAAACTTCAAAACATATTGGTACCAACTTGATCTCACAAGAAAGTATTTACATTTCAGGCTCGGCTCAAATTCTGGCTTTGTCACTTAACCAAATTGTGTGATCCTGGGCAAATCATTTAATCCCACTATGCCTTACCTGCCAAAATTAGGTGCCACCAGAAATGATTCAGTTCACAATATAAGCTAATCCAAAAAGACCCTCACTCCTTGTTTAACAGGTGGGCAGCGTGCGGCTTTGTGCGTGCAAGGAAACATGCATATCAGGCCACATTTATTGAACAAAATTGTGTAATTCAATAGTACATCAAAGTACACACATGAAGCAAAGAGTCATCATGGACAATTGCATATTATAACCAATATGTAAACAGTATGATCCAGACAATGATGTACAGAGGCATGGCAGGAAATCAACTCTCTCTCATCCCTGCCACGCCCCACCAGGAGCAATATCAGTTGGCCGGAAATCCCTCAACTTGCAGCGTCTGCCTCCTGATGCATCTCTCTCAGCCCTAGAACTCTCCCCTACATGCTAGCACCCCCTTGCACGCTCAACTCAATTAAAATGTGCAGCTAAAAATGCAACATAAAATCCAATTTTGTGTTTAAATTGTAATTTTGTAAGAAAGAAATCTTCTATTCTTTGCTTGAATATTCTGGTGGGGGGCTCTATCTTTTACCACAAGATGGGAGGGACCACAAGTAGCTCCTCCGGGGCCTGCTAGGAGTAGCCATAGTGTTCAGGACAGCATTGCTGGGTGAACACCATCTGTGATGATATGAAGACCAGGGGCCTTGCTGCTTATTTCGGAGGAGGAGGCATCACCCTCAATTCTCCCCAGGTAGGCCAAAAAAGGCATGCTTGGAGTAGGAGGGAGTGGAGGTATATGGGAATGGTGGTTAGGGGAGCTGAAGGAAGGTAACCGGGGGTGAAAGGTGAAAGAGTAGCAGATATAATATAGAAGAGAGCAGATAGGAAGGGAAGATAGGTAGATTAATGTTGCAACACTATTTTCCTTGCTTCTCTTTTGTTCTGTACTGTTTTCTATAGAGGGGTGTAAATGTATTTTTTCCAGATCTGGGAAGACATTATTTTATTGGCTCACAGATCTAGGAGATCTGAATCAAGACCACACTTTGGTTAGGGTATTCCTAGACCCACACCCAATGGAATTTGGGCCCCCCTGATCACAGACCTGGCCCACCCAGATGAAAATGTCTGGAGCCGGGCCTGCAGACTATTCTAAAGTCACTGGTTTCAAGAGTACCCACTTAGCACATTATTGTTAATTAACATTAGCAATTAGGATCCTTGGTATGCAGGTAATTTTTGCAGATGACCTGTTTGCACGTTCAGTTCTACTGAAGGAGCCTGTACACAGTTTCTTGCTCTTTACTCAATGTGCATAGATGTTCCCTTTACACCCACTCATTCCCATCATTTAGCGCTCAAACACCCGTGTACGAGCGCAATACAAATAAAATATCAATATCAATATCAATTGTTATGGCACCTATCTTTGAATTTTCTATTAACCTTTTCACATTTGGATAAATGTTTGATTATGCCCAGAAGTGAAAGATTTATCTATTGTGGAAACATTCGAGCTGGCCATGAATCTTGGAATTAATTGCAACAAAGCCAACTGATGGTACTGAACAGATCGGAGGCTAGAGCTTCTCATGGTTTCTAGAGCATGGACAGGCATCAAAGCTACAGGCCTCTAGCAAGATGATTTTAAAGTCTGTTTTTTTTGACCCAGAAACGGTTTGCTTTTTTTAATGCAATGTTAAATGTGCTTCCTCACATCATGAATAACAATCTGCAAGTCTGTGTCCAACAGGGACTAAAAATAGGTGGAACATTTGTAACAATATATTGAGAGACCACCCTTAACCTGGTGAGTGGCTCCCACCCCCTGTCAAAAGAGAAATCATATCGTGCCTCCTATTGTAATAAATGTATGAATATTGGCCTGTGCCAAGCTGCTCGAAAGTCACTTGCGAAAGAATCCGTGTTGCAAGGTCCTGACCTTAAATCAATGTAAGCCGCCGTTTTAGGTCAAACCGCCATTTTAGGATTCGCATTGTTAAAGTCACCCTGTGAGTTAAAATGGTGGACGATGTCATTCCAGAATACAACATGGCCGTCTTGACCTCTGTACATAGCTAATATGTAACTTGCCTGCAGGCCACTTGTTGAGGTCGTGAACTGAGACTGAGAAATTTATATGTGTGTAAAAGGATTACTCGTGCAGTGAAACTAATCCACGAGCATATGTTGAAACAATGTATTCAAATACAGAACATAGAACATCTGTTTAACTACATTGTATTAATGTTTGAGAAGGCCTGCATGGAAAATATTAGAATACACAGTTATTGCATAGGCTTGTTGATACATGTATTAAAGGCAAACCAGTTATATGCGGTTGTTCGAGACTTGGCACGAACCCTAGATCGGTGATGTATTAAATGGAATATTAACCCGAAGTGGGGCTGGACATCGTGCCCACCAAGTGTACAAAAAACGAATGCATTCTAATGTACAACGTCTCTCACTGAACACACTGAACCACGCTGGAGTTCGTTGTGTTGTACTGAGGGCCGATAGCTATCTGATTTTGCTCTGTTTTTGTAACTGAATTCAGTATAAAATAAAGTACTGTGTATGTTCCTTTGTAAACCGTGTTTGGTGTATTTCCTTTTGGGGTACTCAGCCTCGATATTTTGATTTTGTTTTCACAGTTGGTGCCCGAATAGGGACCCTCAAGATTGATGCCGGATTGTTGAAGGTTGACGCACGCTATCGGACCAGGATCGGACAGTGAGACATAAGGGGCCCCACTGAACGAGACGGGACACCTCAGCAGCGCTGCATGACCCGATCCTTGGACGATAAGCGTGTGGTCCGAGACGGCATCTTGACGAGGGTCCACGTATCCAGGTGGGCATATTTGTCGAAATCACCATACACGAGGTAAGATTAGTTAGGTAAGATTCTTTGAAATACGATCGGACCTCCTTACGTTTGGTCAGGTGAGTCGTGACCCGATTCTTAATTTAATCCTGACAATTTGAATTTGGCGCATTGTATCTGCAGACACAATAATTGACCAGGTAACACCAAGAATTTGAGATATGCCTGGGAAATTGTCTACCTGCTTTAGGGCATTATTCCGCAGTGATAGACAATCTTTGGAATTAAGCCGTTTGGCACCACAGGAGGGGTCGCCGGCATGTACTATGTACTGTAATCATGGCATTGGAAGTATAGTATTTAATGACATTTGGCACAGACAAACCAGACATGCCTCCGAACTTCAGTGGCCAATCAATGGTAGTTTTGAAATCCCTCGTATTGAGTATTTAGAGTCAATTCTATTAAAGAAAAAGGCTAGACCTGCAGCATTTGATGTTTTGCAGAATTGGAAAAAAGAAGAGTTGCAACAACTTAAAAGTAGAGAGAAGCATGCGCGCCGTCATAAGACGAACGCCGAAAAAACATTATTGTATGACCACCAGAAACATTCTGAATCGACTAGAAATATGGACAGGGCTTTCTCACTTGGAATTCAAAAAATGTATCCGTCCAAAGACCTCCATGCTTCCGATGAATTTATAGATAAATTATTAAATGAACGAAGGCCTGGTGCCTCTGCGCCTCCTCCGTATGTTCCTCTTCCTGCTGCCTTGCCTCTTCCATCTGTTATTCCTGTTCTACCTGCTATCGTTCCTGTTGTTCCTGTTCCTCCTAATGTTCCCCTTCCCCCAGCTCCCCCACCTCTTTTTATCGCACCAGTTACAGGACTTCCATCGAATTTGCCTGCTCCCTCTCTTCCAAGTGGTCCTGAGCCGCTTGTAATCGATCGAGGTGCAGGGTCAAAGGTTGTCACTCGCAATACTGTACCACCGGAGAAGAAACGTGAGTTAATTGCATGGGCTAAGCATTGTATGGAGAAGGATGATCAAGTTAGTGTTTTTGCCACACTTTATAATATGGATACATTTCCTGAGAAAAATGTTTTTATTGAAGGTTTAGGGATTCAGTTATGTATAATGTGGGGAAGATTAAATAATGCGGATCTCCCGCAAGGGTTAAGGGATCTAAATACTCTAGCGCGTTCTAGAGACACTGTGGAGAAGGTAAATGAGCATGTCGAGAGGTTATTTCGGTATAGAAAGGAGTTAGAAAAGTTACAGAATGAGGATGACGAGGAGGAAAATATGTATGTACAGAAACGGTTCCTTCCTTGTCGTAAATCGATATCTGAGGGAGCACGAATTTGTACGAAAGATGCACTTAGATGGATTTCGGAAATGTTGATAACTCCTGTTGAAGTATACGACACGTATAGAAATGCAGAGGAAAGTGATACAGGTAATGATAGAGTACCTACAGGATGATTGTGTAAAAAGAAAGATTAGTTGTCCCACAGATTTCTTGAGTATTTACAAGAGAGCTTTTTCACTTGACACTTCTTCGACTGCTTTAGCGCTCGATTTAGCTATGTTGCTTAGTAAGTGTTCGGAGTCTCCTACTTCTCAGTTGCCTATGAGAGAGGTACCTCCGACATTTGTCCCAAAGGTTGAGATTCCTGCTAATGTTGCAGCAGGTACACCTGCTGTGGACATTCACCCACATTATGTATCACAGTTTGTTCACGTCCCGTTTTCACGACAGGAAGTGAACACTATTAGACAATCCATTCCCGATATTATGAAAAATTCGTCAGGATTCCATAAAGAAATAGAGTCCGTTTTGCAATCCTCAGTATTCACCTTAGGCGATGTTGATTTGTTATTCCCTGTACTCCTGCCCGTAGATTTATGGAAACAAGTTAGAACTATTGACGACGTACCAGGGTTGGGAGATACATGGGTGAATATAACCAGACGCCATGGAGAAAGGCCAGCTGGTGAAAGACCGCCTCAGGTGATACTAACTTTGCCTGATAGAATTATTGCAAAATTAAAAACTATAATTCCAGAAAAAAGAATATGGGACAAACTTACGGCCTGTGTCCAAGGAAAGTCTGAGGGTGCTACCGAGTTCTTTAATCGGTTCGAACAGGTATTCTCGGATTTCAGTGGACAAGACCTAGGCACAGAGTCTGGGAAAAGGTTGTTCATGGACACATTTGTGCATAGATTGCTGCCTGACATCCAGTCACAAATTATGTCTTCTGAGAGCGCTTGGCAGGCAAAATCACAATCAGAAGTACTGCACATGGCTCAGTACTACGAGAACCGTGTCAATAATGAAAAAGATAGGGTTGAAAAATTAAAAGGCGATTTGAAAACTAAAGTGCTATTGCAGCAAATTGTTAGAGGCCCCAGAGGGGGTAGTTCTCAGGTTAGAGGTCAGTATGTCCCGCAGGGGAATGTGCCCTTGGGTCCTGTGAACATTAACCCATGCGCTTATTGTCATCGAGAGGGTCATTGGTGAGCAAAATGCCCCGTCCTTCACAAAGGTCAAATAATACATTTGGAAATATGGGTAGGCGATCCAGAGGTTGTCCGGGTGTAGCGGGCCCTGGTAGAGGTCAGTTTACACAGAACCCTCAGCAACCTTTCTCGCAGGACAATCAGACTCCAAGTGTGGACACCAGGAACATATTTGATCATCCTTCCGCTGCATATTTATCTGAAGTGCTTCCTTTTGATGATATTCTGTTTCGTTAGGATTGCCTGAAGCAGGGTTTGGAACCTACACCTATTCCCGTCAATCAGAAAGGTCCCTACGTTGAAATGGTGGTGGGAAATAGGAAACATCAGCTTTTGATAGACACTGGAGCACCAAAGTGTTCCATTGATCATTCATGGGTTCCAAACATTCCACTGTCATGGCAAACCAATGTTTCTGTAGGGTTTTCTGGTACATCAGTTGTTTGTCCGGTTTCTTTGCCGGTACCTATTTCTTTGGGTACCTTTACGGACCATTGTGCATTTCTGTTGACTTCGGATTGCGGAGAGAACTTGCTGGGGTTGAAACTGTTAAAAGAATTAAATGCAGTGATTTATTGTTCTTCTGATGGAGTACGCTTGACGATTTCACCACAGCAATTTTCTGGCTCGCAATTCTTGACTAGACCTTTGCCTCCAGAATTCATTAATGTGCCAGAGAGCTTGTGAGCTGTCGACGACCATGATGTCGGTGTTTTACAGATTGAACCTGTCAAGATAGTTTTGAAACACAGAATTGAGCTGCCACGCATTCTTCAGTATAAGATTTCAGTTGAGGGCGAGCGAGCTTTGAAATGCATTGTTTCCGATTTTGTGCATCGCGGGGTGATTGAAGAAATTTCAGGAAGTTTGTGTAACAGTCCGATTTTACCCGTGTACAAGAAAGGCGATAATGCAATTCCATTCTGTTTCATAATTGATTTACGTGCCATTAATAAAGTCGTGGCACCACAATTTCCAATTGTGCCTGATGTAACGACAATCCTAACAATGATTCCAGCTACAGCTACTTACTTTAGTGTTGTGGACCTGAAGAATGCTTTCTTTAGTATTCCTATACATAAGGATATTAGATATTTGTTCGCGTTCACCTTAGGGTGACTCTCGTTCACATTTACTCGTGCACCTCAAGGGTACACAGAGAGTCCTAGCATTTATAGTAGGGCTTTGAAAGAACAACTTGATACCCTTGAATTGCCCTCTACCTGAACTTTGCTTCAGTACGTTAATGATTTGTTTCTAGCTGCCGACTCTGAGAGTGCCTGTAAGGAGGGCACTGTGTTATTGCTTATCCATCTAGCTAAGCATGGTTACAAAGCTTCGCTTAAAAAATGTCAATATTGTTGTCAGGAGGTCGCCTATTTAGGCTATCTCCTGTCAAAGGAGGGAAGAAGATTGACACCTGAAAGAATAAAACACATTTCTGGCATGTCTGTCCCAAATACACAGAAGGATGTTAGAGCCTTGATAGGTATGGCTTCTTACTGTAGGTTGTGGATCCTAAATTTTTCACTAGTGATCAAACCGATGTTGGCTTTGACAAAGAAGGGAATTTCTTCGCCATTGCCATGGAACACGGAACACCAGCAATCGTTTTACTTGCTTAAGACTGCATTATGCTCTGCACCAGTTTTGGGCACACCAAACTATGAAAAGGCCTTTGTGTTGTTTGTGCATGAATGTGATGGATGTGCTTTGGCTGTATTAACTCAGGAACATGGAGGGAAGAATAGGCCGTGCGGTTACTTTCCTTCCGCCCTTGATCCTGTAGCATGTGCTTTGCCAAGATGTTTGAGAGCTGTCGCTGCTGCTGCGTCTGTAAAACAGAGTGAGGGAATGGCCCTAGCCATGATGAATAACCCAGATGGTGCCTCACTCTGTAGATGTTCTACTGAACCGAACTCAAACGCAACACCTCACTTCTGCACGGTTGACAAGATATGAATTGATCTTGTTTGCTCCTCACATTCAAATTAAGAGGTGTTGTGTTCTTAATCCGGCTGAACTCCTACCTTTCCCGCAAGATACTACTTGCGGCTATGAAGTGCCACATGATTGTTTGTATACGACCGAACAAGAGACAAAGGGTAGAATTGATTTGAAAGATACTCCCTTGGATAATCCGCAAGGAGAGCTGTTTTGTGACGGCTCCTGCTTCAAACTTCCGGATGGTACATCCACAGCTGCTTATGCAATCACTACATTGAGCATGGTTGTAGAAACTAAGAGAATCACGCATAATTCTGCGCAGGCCGCAGAGATTATAGCATTGACTATGAAAATTGCCCAGCGCTACGTCCAGGAATGCATGATTTGCCTACAGCATAACGTGGGAAAGGGGACAGTAACTCCAAGGGGTAGTTTTGGGCCACTCTCTGTCCCCTTTGAAGTGATCCACTTTCACTTTATTGAAATGGAACGATGCGATAAGAAATATGTACTGGTGGTTATCTGTGCTTTTAGTAAATGGGTTGAGGCTTTCCCTGTTAAAGATGGTACAGCTATGACTACTGCAAAAATCATGTTAAAGGAATACTTCCCGCGGTTTGGGCTACCAAGAGTTATCTGGTCGGAAAATGGTCCACATTTTGTCGCTGCTGTAATTCTGCAGATATGTACGGCATTACGAATTGACAAACGGTTCCATTCGGCCAGACATGCTCAGAGCGCCAGACTACTAGAAAGACACAACGGTATCATTAAGAACAAGCTCGCTAAGACGTGCGCCGGCACCAAACTAAAAAGGCTGGACGCCTTACCAATCGTGTTATTATCTATGCGTACAACCCCTCAAACTAAGACTGGGCTCTCTCCATTTGAGGTGGTAATGGGGAGACCTGCCAATATTTGGAACCTTCCGAAATGTAACTTGTAATAAGGAAGCATACACTGCAGGTGAGTGAAGATCCTTTATTGGTAACCAGCCTGAGCCAGCAGTACTCAGCCTACACAGCACCTCTTCACTACAGCTTCTAAAGGCTCTTAATAGAATCTCCTCTCTGAACAGAAGTAAACATGACATCAGAGAAAGAGTGGAATTCTACGAGCTAGAATTCCACTCAAGAGCAAAAGACACTTTACAACATAACTCATTAAGAAATGTTGAAAATGTATTACTTTCAGATTATTGTAGCCAGTTGACTAAAAACCTGTATTTGATTTATCACCAGGTACGAGAAGCTTTACCTGTGCAATACGAGGGCCCGGGCAACAGCATACGGCCTGGAAGCTGGGTGCTCGTCAAATCTTTCGAGCGCTCCTCTTGCCTCGTGCCTCGCTGGCGTGGGCCATTCCAAGTCCTGTTGGTCACCCAGACAGCGGTGCGGGTCGCTGGGAGAAAGAACTGGATCCACGCGTCCCACATCAAGAAACATCCTCTCCCTGTGCCACACATTACAGAAGAAACAGAACCCCTCACTGATACTGCAACCAACAATCCCAAAGCAGTAAGTAGCACTGAGAGTGTGTCGGAGAATCTCTCTGAGCCCGTGAGGCTTGGGGAAGCTGCCATTTTGTCTCCACACTCTCTAAAAATTTTGCATCCGGAAACTGCTATTTCGAATTCAGCACCTTCAATTGTTTCCGACACGTTGCTTCCTGCAGGAAGTGACGACATATTGTTTCCGGATTAATCAGTACCGGGAAAAGTAAGGTACAATCTACGTCCGAGGAAATAGACTTACGGCACAGTTTTGCTGTGCATCTGATAGACTTACGGCACGGTTTTGCTGTACATCTGATAGACTTACGGCAATGTTCGGCTGTGCATCTGAAGAAGAAAAGGATCACCAAGGGCTTGTTTTTGCCCAAATTTGAGAAAGGGGATTCTGTTGGCTAGGGTTGTGGAAGGACTAAGAAGTCGCTCAACCGGGAGGTCGCCAGCAACAAACTTTGGGGCATCCATTTGAAGACTACAATGCCTGCTAACGCGACCGCTCATATGGGACTTGTAAGTAAGCGGGTGACCAACCGGAACAATGGACAAAATGCCTGGGCCCCGAAAATGTATTGCTGTATTTTTATAATGATATTTGGTTTTTTAATAGTCGCTGCCTTAGGATTGTGGTACCTCGAGGAAACTCATTCTTTAGAACTTTTGTTACCTACTGAAAGGGCACCTATTGTTCCTACTCCCTTTGTACATTTGCATACTCTATCCCCTAGAGATTGTCAGCACAGACAAAGGTACCACAATAATACTATACTGCCTATCATGAATGCTACGCATGCCATTTTTAGCAGGCAAGGGTACAGAATAATATACATTTATTTTAATTATAGGTTCAATAAATGCTTGTACTAAATGGTTATGCATGCCACCTTCTCTGTGGCAGAAAACAAAGCTTCAATGCAAAACACACATTTTCCCTTTTTGTCTGAAGTAAATGAAACACAGGACAAATAACAGTTCTATCCTCTTGTCCAACAAACCCCTTTAATGCCAAAATGAAATAATACGTTGGCACACTACTTTAGTTTTCAAACAACTGCAACTTTCTCTGTGTTCAAAAGCAAATTCAGACATGCAGCGCATTATATATTTAGATTCCCTGCACACTGAAAAATGCTAGCTTGAAATCACACAGACTTTAGAGAATGTGTAGGATTGATAGAACCCTCCAGCCTACTTCACCCAAATCACTACAACATCTTTATTCTATTAGTGTACATTTTTCAATTTGGAATTCAACTCTGTTTCACTTGGCAAAGCGCTTCCCTCCCCAGCACCAAAATCCCAGGCTTCAGTTATATTCAGCACCTCCTCTGCTTAAAGGCCAGGTCTGGGGTGTGGGGACAGTTAGGAATTTCGTTTTTGGACCAGGATACCCCTTTCACTTTAGGGAGGACTAGGGTTCACGAGAAAAATAGGAAAACCCAATTACTGTAAATGACTATACTCCATTTCTGTGTAGAAAATAGGTTTTGAACTCGCCCAAGCTCCCCTCCATCAATCTATATGGGAGTTAATTAGATTAGTATTCTGTAAAATATGCTAAGAGTCTATGCAGTTTTCCCCCCACCCACTATTAACATAAAATATTAAGGCAGGCACACATTTGGTTTCAATGGACAATCTACTTGCATTGAAAATCTCTGTTTTTGGTGCTCAGGAAAGTGAGCAGGGCTCCTCCTTTGGGCAGGACAGGGGCATCAGAATCCACTATTACATAGGGTTATACTACAGGCTCAGTTTCTCTCCATTCAGCCTCTGTCCCCTCTCCTGGTCTGGGTCCCAGCCAGCTTCAGTATTTCCCAATTGCTGTCTTCCCAGGCAAAGTGAATCCTGCAGCAATTTGTAGGCCCTGCACCAAGATAATATTTAGGCAGTTAGCTCAGGATTCACCCAGATGGTTTTAAGGCAAGTCTCCTTCAAGATGTTTATGCAGCTCTCCCTTTCTGGCTTGTACAGCCACCTTTTAACCCCCTAAGTCCCACCCCTAAAATATTAATGTCAGGAGGAGTTAACCTATTAGCCTTGAATTTTCATTGTCCCCTTACGGTCCGCTGCTCCCCAAGGGGTTTCCGGATGCAAAATTTTTAGAGAGTGTGGAGACAAAATGGAAACCATGGGGGATTCATTTCCCCTTCTTTACAATCATCTGACGGTCAAAGACTTTTAATGGTAAAGAGGATTTTACAAGACCCTGGTATGACCACTTTATTTAATTTTCTTACATTTAGAAAGTGCACAAAGCAGCTCTAGGGCATCGTGGCGCTGTTACATGCATGGCTTACTTAGTTACAAAAAAATGACAGCCTGTCTGTGGTTCGTGGTTACAGGGAACCTAATACCAGACAGGTAGCAGTTAACATATAATGTTACAGAGTTACAGAGGATGGGGCGCTCTACAATTCAGAGGGTTACAGGTGAACCGTCTACAACTAATCCCTTCTATACATGTGTTTCATGGAGGTGAGAGCCTAAGTGTGAGTTGTGAACTCATTGAAGAGCCTCGTTTTGAAAGCTTTGTGGAAGGACATGTGCGAGGTCTCATTCCTGAGGGTAGTTGGGAGAGCATTCCATTGGAGCTATGAAAGGGAAGCTGGTGCCACCCGCTTTGGCCCGTTTGATGGTGGTGATGTTCAATTGGTTGGAATAGTGTGATTGTTTAGGCCTGGAGGAGCTGGCTCTGACTACTTTCTCTGAGCGAAAAGAGGGGGCTCTGAAGGAGAGGCATTTGTGGGTTATGGCTAAAGTCTTGAAGAAGATGCGTTCTTTAACTGGGAGCCAGTGTGCAGCTTGCTTAGCATTGACCTCTTCTTGCCTATTCCCAAGGGCTTCTGGTTACAGTAGTCTTTCTACCATTGGGAAATCACCCAGAGTAATCCTGCTTGAGCACCAATGTGGTGCCGGCCTCCTCTGTTGCTGGTTTTCCCCCTCTTTAGCTTTTCAAAGTTCAACTCAAACTTTGAAAATTACTACATTTCGTTGAGCACAGTTGGGTTTCTTATCGATACTCCCCTCAGCTCACCGGCTGTAATGGACCACTTTGCTTTCTTTCGTCTTGGAGTCAAGGTTGGTACCACAGAGACAAGCGTCTCTCCCCGGCTTGGTAATTAGCAGAGGAGGGTCTTGTGTACTGTTGACATCTGGTGCAAGACACGCTGGCTATTGTTTGCAGACTTACCATTCCCTCTGTTGAGGTTTCACAGGCCTTGGTCGGAAAGGGCAAGGTCGACCTTGTCACCCTCACGGTCTGCACAATCTTTCTCCTCCTCTTGAACTGCCGTGCTGAGTTAGCTCTTATGTCGTGCTGACTACCTTGCTTGTAGTGTGCTGTTGTGCTCCACCTTTGATTCCTGTAGGAAGAGAAAGGGCCATCAAGTGTGTATAATTCTGGTCAATTGCCTGACTCAGCCTGGCACTAGAGTTGGGACATGTCAAGTAAACAGGTTTGGATTTGGTCCGTTGTCTGCCATGGTGTGTGAAAGTGTTTGTGCTGGAAAAGGGGGGGTGGTTACAGTTTTCGAGTATCCAGAAAGGGCAAGAGGTGTTATGTAAAATTATACTGCTTGTACCAGGGGGTTTGATAAACTTAGAAGGGTGAAACAGACGGGAATGACCTGGTTTATCTTGAAATAAACAAGGAGGATTGTGGGAACAGTAGTGTTTTGTCCTAGTAGACTTGGTGTTCGGAAAGGAATAACCAGAAAGACGAAGGATGGGGAGGATTTCAGTGGAAAAGCAGGAGAACAAGGATTCTGGGAGTTGTGGGTTCCTAGGTCATCTATCAGATACGGGGGGTTTTTGGGATTGGAATAAGAGATCTTTTGGGCGAAAGCGAGGTTGAGTTTGAGCAACCTATAAAAGCATGAGGAAGTTCGGCTTCCTGGTCCCTTTCTACGGCATAATACCATGTCTCACCTTGGATATTTCCTCAAACATAACCCCGGGCTACGCTACCCAGGTGATCCTCCCTCCCTCGTCCTCCCCCAGGGTTGGGACCTGAGAGTGCCAGCCCATCCCTGGCCACCTGAATAAGGGACTTCCAAGGTCTACTTGGGAGAATACCCTCAGGTTTCTAACACAATTAGTAAACTGTGTTGAAATTGAGCACACGCAAGACACCCCTTTATATAAATATCGAGCTCCTGGCCCATGTGTAGCCAGTATGCAACCTCATGCAAAACTTCAAATGTCGTATGAAACCCCCTATGACCGGCAGTGGCTGAGTCATGGGCGAAGTTCAACATCAGGCTTCGGAATGAGGTAGGTACCACCTACTGGTCTTCCAGATAGGGATCTCCGTACTAACAAACTGCCTTGGATTTGGATCATCAACACCCAGGGATCCTCTTTACCGGTATAATCCAATTATGTTAGAGGAAAACTCACAGTGTCTTCAATGTGTTGATAGACTTTTCCAATAACTGCATATGGGGAATCTTTACTCCACTGGGCAGTCGAAAGTTCACTGTTGGCACAAGTTGTGACCTGCTGACAGCAGTGACTTGGATTTCACCCATCAGGGATTCCATATCTATGTAATCCCCCAGGAGAGCTCTGGTTTTAGCCAACTGGTCAGCCAGGTCATTCCTAGTCTTATCTGGCACCTCTATTTTGGAATGGCTGCATATCTTCTTCCAATAGATGGTAATTTCATTAGAAGTCACCAAATCATCAATCAACTGGATCAGTTTGCCATGCTTTAAGAGTTTGTTCTTGAGTTAATCATGTGTTCCACAAACCCATTACTGACATAATCAGAATCAGTGATTATGACCAGGTATTTCAGTGAGTGGTGTAGTGCAGTGAGGATGGCTTGATAAACAGCCATCAACTCTTCCACCTTGCTGCTTCAGGTCCTATTTTGTAACCAGCAGAGGGCTCTGGAGTATAAGTGACACAGGCATTTCCAATGCCACCCACCAGTTATTTTTCCCCTTTATTACCAACATGGTTGGAGCACCCATCCACATAAATTGTAGGTTTTTCCTGACACATGTCTTCTTCATAGACCTTGTGTGGTGATGTTAGGTATGGATCCATATTGTTTTTGGTGATCAGACTTGTCATCAAGACATTTTTATTGAGTACAATCATGCAACTCCGCCAATCCTTGCGCTAGAGGGCTCTTCTTGTTTTGGCCAAATCTGACCTCCACAAGAAAGCGTTGCATGGACAGAATCCAGGAAGTAATTCTGGAATTACTTACATTCACCACCTGGATTCTGTCACTTTGTAAGTATTGCAAGTGTTGGTGAGGAGTCTCTACAATGCTGTGCTCCCCCTGGATGAATGGACGCTAATGGGTGCTAATTTGTCAACGCCCATGCCGTCGCCAGGGGTGCCTTTTCACAGGCATTGCAATTTTTCTTCAGTGAGGACAACATTTTGCTCACGTACGAGATTACTTTGTCATGTTTTATGTACAATACCGCTGTTAGGTACATATCTGGAAACCCTATCTCCAAGAAGAACACCATATTCTTGATGGGTTAAGCCAAACAAGGAGCTTGGAAAGGCTTGTTTTCAGTTGTTTAACTGCCTCAGATTGTTCCGGACCCCACACCCACTTGACTCTGGCCTTCAAAAATAGACCAAGGGTCGAGTGACTTCTGCGTAGTCTTCAGTGAACTTCTGACTATAATTAGTGAGTCCAAGAAGGCTTCTCAATTGGTATTGATATTTTATTTGTATCACGCTCGTATACAAGTGTTTCAGAATGCGACGAGGTAAGGGAGGGGAACAAGAGAGAACAAAACAACAATCTTACTAGGCCCAGTGACATTGAGAATGTGCAAGTTTATGGGAGGGGGGAGAAGTGGAAAGTGCATGGGAGGGGGGAGAAGTGGAAAGTGCCGACCAAAGGAATACAGATAATAAATAAATAAATAAATAAATAATAAAAAAACAACATACAGTGCTAGGGCAACCAGCAAGTGGCAAATGCTAGGTTTAAGGCAACAGACAGGGTGTGTCTGATAGGTGTAGAAAAGTGGGGGGGTCTATGGTTACAGATACAGAGCCCAGGGCAAGGGATTGCCAGGAGGCAGTGCAGATGTATGGCAGGTTGAGCAGGTACCTGGGCCCGAAAGTCAGAGGGTAAACCAGGTACACGGTACCCAGACAGAGCAGATCAGCAGGGCAGAAGCAAAGTGGAAGGTCTTGAGGTACTTCTGGAAACTGAGGTGGTTCTTCTCAAGTTTCAGAGTGGCAGATAGGCTGTTCCAGAGGGAGGCCTCAGCTGAAGATAGAGATCTACCCCAGCTCGTTTCTTTGAAAAACAAGTGACTCTGAGGGAGTTAGATGTAGAGGAGCAAAGAGCTCGGGAGGGAAGGTAGTTATTGAGGGAGAGCTGAAGGTATTTTGGACCCAGCTCTCTTTGGTAGCCAGTGGAGAGATGTCTGGGGAGGAGTGATATGATCCCAGGGCTTGAGGCCAAGCACAAGTCTTCCAGTCTTGTTCTAGATAAATTGCAAAGGGCGGATAGTAGAAACAGGTAGATTAAGAAAGAGGCTGTTACAATAACCTAGAGAAAACCAGGGCTCGAGAGACAGTACTCCCGCAGAGTAGTAGGGTCTTTAGATTACAAGTAGGCTTCCACCTTTTTCACCTGAGGATTGAGACCCACAGGGGTGATTCCATGCCCTAAGAAGTTCACTCTGGTCTTACACCATTGTGGCTTCTGAAAGGGCAGTTTTGCTCTGGTTGTCTGCAACTGGGTCAGAATATAGCAGATTTTTGCTATATGTTCGTCCACAGTTGACCTCTTGATCAAAAATCCATGCATATGGGCCAGGTTTTCCCTTTCACCCAAATCGGGCATGGCCTTATGCAAAAAGTTGTTGAATTAATTGCCAGAGTTTATGTTTCCAAAGGGGGTTCAGGTCCATGTCTATTACTGCCCTCCGAAGGTAAAGGAAAGCTTGTATTGGTCTTTCCTACTTGCGGGTACTGTCCAGGAACAGTTGGTCAAATCAATGTCTATGCACACTTTTGAACCTTGGATCTGTGCCAGCCCTTGATCGATGGAGAGAAGTGGCTATCTTGACATGTGGACCCGTTTGTTCAACTCCCCCAGGTCTGCAGATAGTCTCCATTGGCATTTGGTTTTAGTATCCTGAGTAGTGGGTTGTTAAAGGTACTGTCGATCAGACCAATAATCTCTGGGAGTGACACCATGGACGCGAGAGGTAACCGGTATTGTTTCACAAATAATTGAGCCTTTTTTAAATCCATGGGTCTTGTGGTTGAATGAATAGATGTGCATCCACAATCATTTGAGTCCACTGAAAAGATATCCTGAAAATCCAGGAATGCCTGTTTCAGCTTATGTATTTTCTCCTCATTCTCACAGCCATCAGCAGAATTGATCCATTCTTCGACCATCTGCTTGAAACCTGGAAAGGCCTCTGGCCATGAATTTTCAGCGGTATCCTCCAGTTGGGTGGAGAGATCTCTTTTTATGTTAACCTGGACAGCAGGTTACATTGATTTGAGGCAGTTGTTTTTCACACTAAATACCACCTCGTCCTTTCTGATGTCACAAGTCACCTCTTTCACCCCATAAGGGCAGAAAAAGTACATCAAGAAATTCCCCCCTTGACCGGTAAAAATCTTTTCTGTAGGAATACCGTTGCTTGTGTTGAAACAGTTGTTTGGAATTGGTCCGATGAATTCATTACCTACCGCCATTCAAATAAAGGTTTCTACGCCCAAAGTGATACTTTGAGGGTCATTGTCATCAACCAATATTGGAATGGTCTTGTGTTCTTGATCTACTAGAGGTGTTGGATTTAAATACAAACCTTGTTGTTGGAGATGGGAATTCAAATTTATATAGGCGTCCTGATGTTTGAGGTTTTGTCCTTGCTTAGTTTTAACTGGAATTGTGAATTGTCGCACCTCTCCTGGGATGGTAACTTCTTCTCGCACTTGGACTTGAACCATATAAGGCAGCAGCTGAGCTGACCGGAATGCTTTTTCAGTGTTGTCGAAGCCCATTGGGTTACCCCCTAGTCGTGACCAGATTTTACAATTAATTAGATCCAAATTGATTGCAAATAGTTTGAGAATGTCACTACCCAAATAAAAGGTGGAAGGGACATCTCTCACAACCCAACTATTATGTTGAATGCTTTTGTTTCCAATGGATATTTTTTAGCATACACCGAATAGGCAGGAAATGTTTGTAACTTGGGGTTTCCAGACCCACTTCCCTTTTGTCAATCAATTTAAATGTGGGATGGCCAGATGTTTTGGGAGTTTCCTGAAGAATCCTTCAGCCTTTGCCTTCAGAACCCAATCCCAGTGGTAATGTACTCTGCATACCACCACTCTCTTTTGTGATCAGCCTTTCCCTTCAATACCATGATTCAGCAGCAGCAGACATTGCTTTCTATTTGACTTTGCCATTTCCCCGCATACAACAGTGCTCTGCCTCCCGACAGACAGCAACCTGCTTGCAGTAAAGAGGTAACCCTGCCTTTTAACTGCAATGCTTTACTCCATCTTACCGGATCAAGCCACTACATGACTCTAAACAGCGGACCTGACTTCACTGGTGCCATTTTGTTGAACTTATAGATTTTCTACCCCAGAGGGTTTCCTTATGGCTTCTGCATTTCCTGTATTTACCAGGGATTTTAGAGGCTACATGGCATCTCTTGCTATCATCTACCTGCTGTCTACGGAACAGGTTAGTGCCTACCTTTGGTTACGTAATAACCGCAAACCCCTTTTATTTTAATTAAAGTTTTTAACCAGAATCATGGCTAACCTGTATGTGAGTTTCATTCCTGACTCCACACATATGGTCTCATGGGTGGGATTCTGACCCAGCTTGCAAAAATTGGGGAACCCATCGTAATTCCATGTTAGTTGTACCTCTCATATCTTAAATGATACTCACCATCCAACAACTAGAAGAAGATTTTATATTTTAAACAACCTAGGATGAGAGCATTCTTGGTATTAAACAAAGAATATTGAATATGTTTAATTTTCCCATGTGATACCAACGGCTCCTTTTTTGGGGTCACCCTTTGTTAGAGACTTGAAGATTGGCAGACTATAATATAAAAACCAAATAGTAAGTTGAATTTAGTAGTTAAAGCCGGGATAGATCTTCCGTCAATAGCTGCCCTAGGTATAAAACTTTGCCTTGGGGTACCCTCAGATCCCTGGTGGAAAGGAAAATCTAGGGCAACCTACCCATCACAAAGACACATTGACCAAAGAGAAATACATCAGCCTCAAGGAGTGGAAGAGGAGGTGTTTTCCTTTACAGCCAAGCAGACAGAGTCCAGTTCAATATCGTGAATTCTGTATTTTTTATCAGTATTTGGCTTTGTTGTAGAGGAAGATACCAGCAAGGTCCCTGATATAGCAGAAAATCCTGTGATGGCTACTTTAGAAAAATCTGTTATCCGCCCACCAAATCCAAGCCAAAGACACGTTTCAAACCATCCTGGATCGAGTTATTGCTCCTCAACAGTGACCTATATTACCCTATGGGATATTACAACCTTACAAGGAAGACCTGGGAATTTGTTTTCTCAACTGTGAGAGGTTGGCGCATCAATTACATTGGGGAGATGCTTTAAAAACGTGTTATCTGGCTCCTCTGTTGAGAGGCAAGCTACTAAATTCATATCAATGGATAAATACTTTGTGCACAGCTACTTCTGATGAAATAAAACAAGGATTGTTACAAAGGGTGGGCCAAACTATCACAAACTCGGGAGACTGGCGAGTATGGAGGAAATGGAAGCTCAACCGCCATTAGAGTGTGCCATCACACTGTTTTGCAACGTTTCACAGCGGTCTAGTCTTTTTCAACATGGCCACCGCCGAGTTCTATTTCCGATTCAGCACTCGGTGTGTTGCAACTTACTGGATTTCTCCTTGTTGCCTACGCTCCTGGTTCCTTCCCTTGGCGGTGATCCGCCCACTCTATTGCTGACAGTTTGTATTCCTCTCTGCTTCTTTTCAGGCTCTCCGCTTCGCTGTTTGCCTCTCTCCCCCTTCTTCCTCTTGGTTTCCTTCCCTTTTTTCTGTTTCCCCTGTTCTGTCATTGTCTAATTTGTGTGATTCCCTCCTGTCGGTGGATGCTCTTGTTCCGTTATCTTACCATTTCGTTTTTGGCTGTCTGTTTATTCCGGATTCCTCTCAATCTCCTACAGGGAGATTTCCTTCCCGACCACCATTTGTCCCGGATTCTACATTCATTTGGTACATACCATCCTGACTGGTGGCGGTACTTTACTCGTGAAGATCTGTTTTTTTTTTACGCCTGTGGATTTATCCCTCCACCGCTCCGGCTGTGGCGGAGATGAGACACTGGAGAGACACAGGACTGGAATCACAGTGGCTTCCTTCTGAGGCAGACCATATCTGCACAAAAAAAAGAAGGCTGAAGCCTGGCGACCTCGAAGGAAAAGGTTGGATTATTCTTCTACAACATCAGGTGAGGAGGAAGGGGGAGAGGGAGAGCTCCATTTCCTGAGTGAAGAAGAAGATATTACCGACCTACCAGATAATATGACAATCAAACCTGATACAAACAGAACATTTATATAAACAGAGTCTAAGAAACATCAAGTTAAACCCGCAAAAAACACCTGTAGAATTGGGGGCCCGGGTGCAAAATACTATGGCCTTATGGCTCCGTAAAACAACTTTACCTGAAGTACTGGAAGCCCTGACCATTGAGCAGTTTGTAAACTCCTTGTCCACCTATCTACAAAGGGCAGTCCTTCAGTTAAATAGACCTAGTTTAGCAAGGGCTATAGAAACAAACCAAATCATACTGAAGCAATCTAAAAAGCCTACATTGGAATGAAGAACCCGAGAAAGATCGAAAACGGTATCCCCATTTTCCTTTCCCTACAAAAGATAGCTCCCATACACCGATATTAAAAGATCTAGGGAGGGGAGAGAGAAACCCCATGAGAAACAAAGAAAAAAGGGAAAATAAAGTTAGAGGAGGGACGGACACCCAAACCCACCTCCATCTTATGTTTTTCTTAAAGGACAGTCAGGACATTTGGTCAGACAATGTCCCTCTAACAAAAAAGAGGAATCAATGGAGATCAGTTTGAGGACAGGAAGGGATTGGGAAGCAGGTAGCTTTACTGAAGAAGAAAGTATTGAAACTGACAGTCATTTTTTTCTGTGGGGTCATGCCATTTAAAACCCATGACTCTGCTGCAGTAAATGTGGTACCGGTTAAAGCCCTAATCAACTCGGGCAGCAAACAGAGAGCAATAAGAGCCGACTTAATCTCAACCAGAGATTTTAGAAGGGGAACCCAAATAAAGATAACCTGCATCCATGGAGATGAAGAGGCATATCACAAAACCCCAGTTACCATCTGAGTCCAAAAAGAATCAAATTGTGTATAGGCACGTTATAAATGCCATATCATATCATAACCCAAATAAATGCTGCCATTATCCCTGCGCTACCAGAGGAAACCATAATTGGCACAGACTTCCCAGGTTTTGTAACCCTACAGAAAAAAGCTAACAAAACCTTCCTTCGCTATTCCCCTTTTGATTCCTGGGAAGAAGATGCTTTTATTCCTGAAGGTCCTATTTGGAGGTTTGCAAACCAGGACTAGAGAAGACACTCCTTATGTAGAGGGAATCACTGACAAACACTGAAATAGCCCTTGTGCGGGAAGCCCAGTCTTAAGGGGAAAGGGTATGTGATGAATCCAATGGAGTCATCACTGATTTCTCACGGTGACCTCCTCCCATGTCGCCAGGGGATGGCAGCCGATACCTGATCCTGATTCAAGCATCCATGAATAAGAAACTCAGTCATTAAATGATGTATATGGACGAACTAATGACTGGATGATAGAAAGTGGACTTACACTCAACAGGGAAAAACAGAACTCATAATAACGGGTACTAACACAGAGTGAAAAAACTGTGAGTCGAATAACAGTACTTCCAGGTAGCTAGTTGGCAAATTGCAACAAAACCGAAGGTTAATACACTGGGAGTATACATTGACCAAAATCTAGGTATGTAAGCGCAGGTTATCTGCAGCCTACTATATTAGACTGCTAACACAAATTCATCCCTTTCTCACTACTGAGACCAGTGAGACAGTGGCAACGGCCAAAATAGGCTCAGAAATTGACTATTGCAGCAGTCTCTTATTAGGTATCACTAATGGCAACTGTGCAAGACTTTAAATAATTCTAAATAGCGCTGTTAGCGCAGTGATGGGACTGAAAAAAATCAGATCATATCTCGGCAGAAAGACAAAACCTTCACTGGCTGCCCATAAAAGCCAGAATAGAATTCTGCCTTCTGGTAATCACCTTTACATGCCTGAATGGCCACAATCCACAATATCTTGTCGTTATGATGACCTGAAACCTGCTCTGAAATCTCTCAGATCCAACAACATGAATTTGTTGGTGGTGCCGAGATTCAAGCTCACTATCTTGAGCAAAGGGACCTTTTTTTGTTGCAGCCCCAAGAGCATGACATTCTATCCCACCTGATCTGAAAGAAATTAAAGCCCTCAACAAGTTCCAAAAGAAACTTAAGTCTTACTTATTCAGAAAGATTCTCCTCCCGGTCATGGACTCTTTGTTGTCAGTGTTGAATTATTGTTTATATTCGTATGTGTGGTTCCTCCTTTCAACGTCTGATAGCGCCTGTAGGCCTCTGGGCCCTTTTGGTTGTGCTATATAAATAAATGGAAAAATAAAAATGAACCTGCAAGCGGCTATATGAGGGAGATTCACATGGGGGGAGACAACCTCCAGGGAGATGTCATGGCTTCATTGGGTAAGACATGGTATCCTCCAGGAGTTTTCCCCCATATTGCCTTGAAGACAACACCAATACCTAATACCCTCATGGCTTATTGTCACACTTCTACTCATCCTCCTATGAAGAATAGTGAAAACCTTTCTGTAAGACCTATAGACCACCCATACACCTCTGGTCTCCCTTCTAAAGCTTGTGATAACACCTTCTCCAGTTCCACCCATTGATTATCCAGGACTGACTTGCCATAACTGATGCATTATAAATGGCATATCATATCATTGAAAACCATTAAGGATGTTTATTCAAGTTCTTCATACCAAATGTCAAGAGTGGACTTCCTTTCCCAGAATTACCGAAATACTGGTAGAAGGAAGAAGGATCAAGCAATGCAGAGCGAAAGAGGCCACAAGCCCAGCAAGCATTCTAGTTGTTGCTTGCATACACCTGTGACTGGGAAAGTTAAAGAGCAGAAGCAGAGAGTTGAAGCCTGCTGTTGGCAGGAGAGAGATGCACCTCTTTCTGAGGTTCAAGAAACAAAAGGGCAGAGATCAGAGTGGTAGAGCCAGGTGGCTCACTGATGAAGGAGAAAGAAGCTGCTACGCAAGAAGGACATTCTGCGGGACCGCCAGAAGCCGATGCAAGACTCCTGGGCATTCACAGGTGACAGAGATCATCGCTTCACTTAACGGAGCCTGGAACGAAGCAGACGTGTCAATTGGAAGCCACGAGGGACAGAAAAACCAAGAGGAAGCGGTCGTTACAGAAGAAACAGAACCCCTCACTGATACTGCAACCAACAATCCCAAAGCAGTAAGTAGCACTGAGAGTGTGTCGGAGAATCTCTCTGAGCCCGTGAGGCTTGGGGAAGCTGCCATTTTGTCTCCACACTCTCTAAAAATTTTGCATCCGGAAACTGCTATTTCGAATTCAGCACCTTCAATTGTTTCCGACACGTTGCTTCCTGCAGGAAGTGACGACATATTGTTTCCGGATTAATCAGTACCGGGAAAAGTAAGGTACAATCTACGTCCGAGGAAATAGACTTACGGCACAGTTTTGCTGTGCATCTGATAGACTTACGGCACGGTTTTGCTGTACATCTGATAGACTTACGGCACGGTTCGGCTGTGCATCTGAAGAAGAAAAGGGCTTGTTTTTGCCCAAATTTGAGAAAGGGGATTCTGTTGGCTAGGGTTGTGGAAGGACTAAGAAGTCGCTCAACCGGGAGGTCACCAGCAACAAACTTTGGGGCATCCATTTGAAGACTACAATGCCTGCTAACGCTACCGCTCATATGGGACTTGTAAGTAAGCGGGTGACCAACCGGAACAATGGACAAAATGCCTGGGCCCCGAAAATGTATTGCTGTATTTTTATAATGATATTTGGTTTTTTAATAGTCGCTGCCTTAGGATTGTGGTACCTCGAGGAAACTCATTCTTTAGAACTTTTGTTACCTACTGAAAGTGCACCTATTGTTCCTACTCCCTTTGTACATTTGCATACTCTATCCCCTAGAGATTGTCAGCACAGACAAAGGTACCACAATAATACTATACTGCCTATCATGAATGCTACGCATGCCATTTTTAGCAGGCAAGGGTACAGAATAATATACATTTATTTTAATTATAGGTTCAATAAATGCTTGTACTAAATGGTTATGCATGCCACCTTCTCTGTGGCAGAAAACAAAGCTTCAATGCAAAACACACATTTTCCCTTTTTGTCTGAAGTACATGAAACACAGGACAAATAACAGTTCTATCCTCTTGTCCAACAAACCCCTTTAATGCCAAAATGAAATAATACGTTGGCACACTACTTTAGTTTTCAAACAACTGCAACTTTCTCTGTGTTCAAAAGCAAATTCAGACATGCAGCGCATTATATATTTAGATTCCCTGCACACTGAAAAATGCTAGCTTGAAATCACACAGACTTTAGAGAATGTGTAGGATTGATAGAACCCTCCTTCCTACTTCACCCAAATCACTACAACATCTTTATTCTATTAGTGTTCCGGTTGGTCACCCGCTTACTTACAAAATCTCTGTTTTTGGTGCTCAGGAAAGTGAGCAGGGCTCCTCCTTTGGGCAGGACAGGGGCATCAGAATCCACTATTACATAGGGTTATACTACAGGCTCAGTTTCTCTCCATTCAGCCTCTGTCCCCTCTCCTGGTCTGGGTCCCAGCCAGCTTCAGTATTTCCCAATTGCTGTCTTCCCAGGCAAAGTGAATCCTGCAGCAATTTGTAGGCCCTGCACCAAGATAATATTTAGGCAGTTAGCTCAGGATTCACCCAGATGGTTTTAAGGCAAGTCTCCTTCAAGATGTTTATGCAGCTCTCCCTTTCTGGCTTGTACAGCCACCTTTTAACCCCCTAAGTCCCACCCCTAAAATATTAATGTCAGGAGGAGTTAACCTATTAGCCTTGAATTTTCATTGTCCCCTTACGGTCCGCTGCTCCCCAAGGGGTTTCCGGATGCAAAATTTTTAGAGAGTGTGGAGACAAAATGGAAACCATGGGGGATTCATTTCCCCTTCTTTACAATCATCTGACGGTCAAAGACTTTTAATGGTAAAGAGGATTTTACAAGACCCCGGTATGACCACTTTATTTAATTTTCTTACATTTAGAAAGTGCACAAAGCAGCTCTAGGGCATCGTGGCGCTGTTACATGCATGGCTTACTTAGTTACAAAAAAATGACAGCCTGTCTGTGGTTCGTGGTTACAGGGAACCTAATACCAGACAGGTAGCAGTTAACATATAATGTTACAGAGTTACAGAGGATGGGGCGCTCTACAATTCAGAGGGTTACAGGTGAACCGTCTACAACTAATACCTCCATGAAACACATGTGTAGAAGGGGAGAGCCTAAGTGTGAGTTGTGAACTCATTGAAGAGCCTCGTTTTGAAAGCTTTGTGGAAGGACATGTGCGAGGTCTCATTCCTGAGGGTAGTTGGGATAGCATTCCATTGGAGCTATGAAAGGGAAGCTGGTGCCACCCGCTTTGGCCCGTTTGATGGTGGTGATGTTCAATTGGTTGGAATAGTGTGATTGTTTAGGCCTGGAGGAGCTGGCTCTGACTACTTTCTCTGAGCGAAAAGAGGGGGCTCTGAAGGAGAGGCATTTGTGGGTTATGGCTAAAGTCTTGAAGAAGATGTGTTCTTTAACTGGGAGCCAGTGTGCAGCTTGCTTAGCATTGACCTCTTCTTGCCTATTCCCAAGGGCTTCTGGTTACAGTAGTCTTTCTACCATTGGGAAATCACCCAGAGTAATCCTGCTTGAGCACCAATGTGGTGCCGGCCTCCTCTGTTGCTGGTTTTCCCCCTCTTTAGCTTTTCAAAGTTCAACTCAAACTTTGAAAATTACTACATTTCGTTGAGCACAGTTGGGTTTCTTATCGATACTCCCCTCAGCTCACCGGCTGTAATGGACCACTTTGCTTTCTTTCGTCTTGGAGTCAAGGTTGGTACCACAGAGACAAGCGTCTCTCCCCGGCTTGGTAATTAGCAGAGGAGGGTCTTGTGTACTGTTGACATCTGGTGCAAGACACGCTGGCTATTGTTTGCAGACTTACCATTCCCTCTGTTGAGGTTTCACAGGCCTTGGTCGGAAAGGGCAAGGTCGACCTTGTCACCCTCACGGTCTGCACAATCTTTCTCCTCCTCTTGAACTGCCGTGCTGAGTTAGCTCTTATGTCGTGCTGACTACCTTGCTTGTAGTGTGCTGTTGTGCTCCACCTTTGATTCCTGTAGGAAGAGAAAGGGCCATCAAGTGTGTATAATTCTGGTCAATTGCCTGACTCAGCCTGGCACTAGAGTTGGGACATGTCAAGTAAACAGGTTTGGATTTGGTCCGTTGTCTGCCATGGTGTGTGAAAGTGTTTGTGCTGGAAAAGGGGGGGTGGTTACAGTTTTCGAGTATCCAGAAAGGGCAAGAGGTGTTATGTAAAATTATACTGCTTGTACCAGGGGGTTTGATAAACTTAGAAGGGTGAAACAGACGGGAATGACCTGGTTTATCTTGAAATAAACAAGGAGGATTGTGGGAACAGTAGTGTTTTGTCCTAGTAGACTTGGTGTTCGGAAAGGAATAACCAGAAGGACGAAGGATGGGGAGGATTTCAGTGGAAAAGCAGGAGAACAAGGATTCTGGGAGTTGTGGGTTCCTAGGGCATCTATCAGATTCGGGGGGTTTTTGGGATTGGAATAAGAGATCTTTTGGGCGAAAGCGAGGTTGAGTTTGAGCAACCTATAAAAGCATGAGGAAGTTCGGCTTCCTGGTCCCTTTCTACGGCATAATACCATGTCTCACCTTGGATATTTCCTCAAACATAACCCCGGGCTACGCTACCCAGGTGATCCTCCCTCCCTCGTCCTCCCCCAGGGTTGGGACCTGAGAGTGCCAGCCCATCCATGGCCACCTGAATAAGGGACTTCCAAGGTCTACTTGGGAGAATACCCTCAGGTTTCTAACACAATTAGTAAACTGTGTTGAAATTGAGCACACGCAAGACACCCCTTTATATAAATATCAAGCTCCTGGCCCATGTGTAGCCAGTATGCAACCTCATGCAAAACTTCAAATGTCGTATGAAACCCCCTATGACCGGCAGTGGCTGTGTCATGGGCGAAGTTCAACATCAGGCTTCGGAATGAGGTAGGTACCACCTACTGGTCTTCCAGATAGGGATCTCCGTACTAACAAACTGCCTTGGATTTGGATCATCAACACCCAGGGATCCTCTTTACCGGTATAATCCAATTATGTTAGAGGAAAACTCACAGTGTCTTCAATGTGTTGATAGACTTTTCCAATAACTGCATATGGGGAATCTTTACTCCACTGGGCAGTCGAAAGTTCACTGTTGGCACGAGTTGTGACCTGCTGACAGCAGTGACTTGGATTTCACCCATCAGGGATTCCATATCTATGTAATCCCCCAGCAGAGCTCTGGTTTTAGCCAACTGGTCAGCCAGGTCATTCCTAGTCTTATCTGGCACCTCTATTTTGGAATGGCTGCATATCTTCTTCCAATAGATGGTAATTTCATTAGAAGTCACCAAATCATCAATCAACTGGATCAGTTTGCCATGTTTTAAGAGTTTGTTCTTGAGTTAATCATGTGTTCCACAAACCCATTACTGACATAATCAGAATCAGTGATTATGACCAGGTATTTCAGTGAGTGGTGTAGTGCAGTGAGGATGGCTTGATAAACAGCCATCAACTCTTCCACCTTGCTGCTTCAGGTCCTATTTTGTAACCAGCAGAGGGCTCTAGAGTATAAGTGACACAGGCATTTCCAATGCCACCCACCAGTTATTTTTCCCCTTTATTACCAACATGGTTGGAGCACCCATCCACATAAATTGTAGGTTTTTCCTGACACATGTCTTCTTCATAGACCTTGTGTGGTGATGTTAGGTATGGATCCATATTGTTTTTGGTGATCAGACTTGTCATCAAGACATTTTTATTGAGTACAATCATGCAACTCCGCCAATCCTTGCGCTAGAGGGCTCTGTTTTGGCCAAATCTGACCTCCACAAGAAAGCGTTGCATGGACAGAATCCAGGAAGTAATTCTGGAATTACTTACATTCACCACCTGGATTCTGTCACTTTGTAAGTATTACAAGTGTTGGTGAGGAGTCTCTACAATGCTGTGCTCCCCCTGGATGAATGGACGCTAATGGGTGCTAATTTGTCAACGCCCATGCCGTCGCCAGGGGTGCCTTTTCACAGGCATTGCAATTTTTCTTCAGTGAGGACAACATTTTGCTCACGTACGAGATTACTTTGTCATGTTTTATGTACAATACCGCTGTTAGGTACATATCTGGAAACCCTATCTCCAAGAAGAACACCATATTCTTGATGGGTTAAGCCAAACAAGGAGCTTGGAAAGGCTTGTTTTCAGTTGTTTAACTGCCTCAGATTGTTCCGGACCCCACACCCACTTGACTCTGGCCTTCAAAAATAGACCAAGGGTCGAGTGACTTCTGCGTAGTCTTCAGTGAACTTCTGACTATAATTAGTGAGTCCAAGAAGGCTTCTCAATTGGTATTGATATTTTATTTGTATCACGCTCGTATACAAGTGTTTCAGAATGCGACGAGGTAAGGGAGGGGAACAAGAGAGAACAAAACAACAATCTTACTAGGCCCAGTGACATTGAGAATGTGCAAGTTTATGGGAGAGGGAAAGGGGAAAGTGCATGGGAGGGGGGAGAAGTGGAAAGTGCCGACCAAAGGAATACAGATAATAAATAAATAAATAAATAAATAATAAAAAAACAACATACAGTGCTAGGGCAACCAGCAAGTGGCAAATGCTAGGTTTAAGGCAACAGACAGGGTGTGTCTGATAGGTGTAGAAAAGTGGGGGGGTCTATGGTTACAGATACAGAGCCCAGGGCAAGGGATTGCCAGGAGGCAGTGCAGATGTATGGCAGGTTGAGCAGGTACCTGGGCCCGAAAGTCAGAGGTTAAACCAGGTACACGGTACCCAGACAGAGCAGATCAGCAGGGCAGAAGCAAAGTGGAAGGTCTTGAGGTACTTCTGGAAACGGAGGTGGTTCTTCTCAAGTTTCAGAATGGCAGATAGGCTGTTCCAGAGGGAGGCCTCAGCTGAAGATAGAGATCTACCCCAGCTCGTTTCTTTGAAAAACAAGTGACTCTGAGGGAGTTAGATGTAGAGGAGCAAAGAGCTCGGGAGGGAAGGTAGGTATTGAGGGAGAGCTGAAGGTATTTTGGACCCAGCTCTCTTTGGTAGCCAGTGGAGAGATGTCTGGGGAGGAGTGATATGATCCCAGGGCTTGAGGCCAAGCACAAGTCTTCCAGTCTTGTTCTAGATAAATTGCAAAGGGCGGATAGTAGAAACAGGTAGATTAAGAAAGAGGCTGTTACAATAACCTAGAGAAAACCAGGGCTCGAGAGACAGTACTCCCGCAGAGTAGTAGGGTCTTTAGATTACAAGTAGGCTTCCACCTTTTTCACCTGAGGATTGAGACCCACAGGGGTGATTCCATGCCCTAAGAAGTTCACTCTGGTCTTACACCATTGTGGCTTCTGAAAGGGCAGTTTTGCTCTGGTTGTCTGCAACTGGGTCAGAATATAGCAGATTTTTGCTATATGTTCGTCCACAGTTGACCTCTTGATCAAAAATCCATGCATATGGGCCAGGTTTTCCCTTTCACCCAAATCGGGCATGGCCTTATGCAGAAAGTTGTTGAATTAATTGCCAGAGTTTATGTTTCCAAAGGGGGTTCAGGTCCATGTCTATTACTGCCCTCCGAAGGTAAAGGAAAGCTTGTATTGGTCTTTCCTACTTGCGGGTACTGTCCAGGAACAGTTGGTCAAATCAATGTCTATGCACACTTTTGAACCTTGGATCTGTGCCAGCCCTTGATCGATGGAGAGAAGTGGCTATCTTGACATGTGGACCCGTTTGTTCAACTCCCCCAGGTCTGCAGATAGTCTCCATTGGCCATTTGGTTTTAGTATCCTGAGTAGTGGGTTGTTAAAGGTACTGTCGATCAGACCAATAATCTCTGGGAGTGACTCCATGGACGCGAGAGGTAACCGGTATTGTTTCACAAATAATTGAGCCTTTTTTAAATCCATGGGTCTTGTGGTTGAATGAATAGATGTGCATCCACAATCATTTGAGTCCACTGAAAAGATATCCTGAAAATCCAGGAATGCCTGTTTCAGCTCATGTATTTTCTCCTCATTCTCACAGCCATCAGCAGAATTGATCCATTCTTCGACCATCTGCTTGAAACCTGGAAAGGCCTCTGGCCATGAATTTTCAGCGGTATCCTCCAGTTGGGTGGAGAGATCTCTTTTTATGTTAACCTGGACAGCAGGTTACATTGATTTGAGGCAGTTCTTTTTCACACTAAATACCACCTCGTCCTTTCTGATGTCACAAGTCACCTCTTTCACCCCATAAGGGCAGAAAAAGTACATCAAGAAATTCCCCCCTTGACCGGTAAAAATCTTTTCTGTAGGAATACCGTTGCTTGTGTTGAAACAGTTGTTTGGAATTGGTCCGATGCATTCATTACCTACCGCCATTCAAATAAAGGTTTCTACGCCCAAAGTGATACTTTGAGGGTCATTGTCATCAACCAATATTGGAATGGTCTTGTGTTCTTGATCTACTAGAGGTGTTGGATTTAAATACAAACCTTGTTGTTGGAGATGGGAATTCAAATTTATGTAGGCGTCCTGATGTTTGAGGTTTTGTCCTTGCTTAGTTTTAACTGGAATGGTGAATTGTCGCACCTCTCCTGGGATGGTAACCTCTTCTCGCACTTGGACTTGAACCATATAAGGCAGCAGCTGAGCTGACCGGAATGCTTTTTCAGTGTTGTCGAAGCCCATTGGGTTACCCCCTAGTCGTGACCAGATTTTACAATTAATTAGATCCAAATTGATTGCAAATAGTTTGAGAATGTCACTACCCAAATAAAAGGTGGAAGGGACATCTCTCACAACCCAACTATTATGTTGAATGCTTTTGTTTCCAATGGATATTTTTTAGCATACACCGAATAGGCAGGAAATGTTTGTAACTTGGGGTTTCCAGACCCACTTCCCTTTTGTCAATCAATTTAAATGTGGGATGGCCAGATGTTTTGGGAGTTTCCTGAAGAATCCTTCAGCCTTTGCCTTCAGAACCCAATCCCAGTGGTAATGTACTCTGCATACCACCACTCTCTTTTGTGATCAGCCTTTCCCTTCAATACCTTGATTCAGCAGCAGCAGACATTGCTTTCTATTTGACTTTGCCATTTCCCCGCATACAACAGTGCTCTGCCTCCCGACAGACAGCAACCTGCTTGCAGTAAAGAGGTAACCCTGCCTTTTAACTGCAATGCTTTACTCCATCTTACCGGATCAAGCCACTACATGACTCTAAACAGCGGACCTGACTTCACTGGTGCCATTTTGTTGAACTTATAGATTTTCTACCCCAGAGGGTTTCCTTATGGCTTCTGCATTTCCTGTATTTACCAGGGATTTTAGAGGCTACATGGCATCTCTTGCTATCATCTACCTGCTGTCTACGGAACAGGTTAGTGCCTACCTTTGGTTACGTAATAACCGCAAACCCCTTTTATTTTGATTAAAGTTTTTAACCAGAATCATGGCTAACCTGTATGTGAGTTTCATTCCTGACTCCACACATATGGTGTCATGGGTGGGATTCTGACCCAGCTTGCAAAAATTGGGGAACCCATCGTAATTCCATGTTAGTTGTACCTCTCATATCTTAAATGATACTCACCATCCAACAACTAGAAGAAGATTTTATATTTTAAACAACCTAGGATGAGAGCATTCTTGGTATTAAACAAAGAATATTGAATATGTTTAATTTTCCCATTTGATACCAACGGCTCCTTTTTTGGGGTCACCCTTTGTTAGAGACTTGAAGATTGGCAGACTATAATATAAAAACCAAATAGTAAGTTGAATTTAGTAGTTAAAGCCGGGATAGATCTTCCGTCAATAGCTGCCCTAGGTATAAAACTTTGCCTTGGGGTACCCTCAGATCCCTGGTGGAAAGGAAAATTTAGGGCAACCTACCCATCACAAAGACACATTGACCAAAGAGAAATACATCAGCCTCAAGGAGTGGAAGAGGAGGTGTTTTCCTTTACAGCCAAGCAGACAGAGTCCAGTTCAATATCGTGAATTCTGTATTTTTTAACAGTATTTGGCTTTGTTGTAGAGGAAGATACCAGCAAGGTCCCTGATATAGCAGAAAATCCTGTGATGGCTACTTTAGAAAAATCTGTTATCCGCCCACCAAATCCAAGCCAAAGACACGTTTCAAACCATCCTGGATCGAGTTATTGCTCCTCAACAGTGACCTATATTACCCTATGGGATATTACAACCTTACAAGGAAGACCTGGGAATTCGTTTTCTCAACTGTGAGAGGTTGGCGCATCAATTACATTGGGGAGATGCTTTAAAAACGTGTTATCTGGCTCCTCTGTTGAGAGGCAAGCTACTAAATTCATATCAATGGTTAAATACTTTGTGCACAGCTACTTCTGATGAAATAAAACAAGGATTGTTACAAAGGGTGGGCCAAACTATCACAAACTCGGGAGACTGGCGAGTATGGAGGAAATGGAAGCTCAACCGCCATTAGAGTGTGCCATCACACTGTTTTGCAACGTTTCACAGCGGTCTAGTCTTTTTCAACATGGCCACCGCCGAGTTCTATTTCCGATTCAGCACTCGGTGCGTTGCAACTTACTGGATTTCTCCTTGTTGCCTACGCTCCTGGTTCCTTCCCTTGGCGGTGATCCGCCCACTCTATTGCTGACAGTTTGTATTCCTCTCTGCTTCTTTTCAGGCTCTCCGCTTCGCTGTTTGCCTCTCGCCCTTCTTCCTCTTGGTTTCCTTCCCTTTTTTCTGTTTCCCCTGTACTGTCATTGTCTAATTTGTGTGATTCCCTCCTGTTGGTGGATGCTCTTGTTCCGTTATCTTACCATTTCGTTTTTGGCTGTCTGTTTATTCCGGATTCCTCTCAATCTCCTACAGGGAGATTTCCTTCCCGACCACCATTTGTCCCGGATTCTACATTCATTTGGTACATACCATCCTGACTGGTGGCGGTACTTTACTCGTGAAGATCTGTTTTTTTTTTCGCCTGTGGATTTTTCCCTCCACCGCTCCGGCTGTGGCGGAGATGAGACACTGGAGAGACACAGGACTGGAATCACAGTGGCTTCCTTCTGAGGCAGACCATATCTGCACAAAAAAAAGAAGGCTGAAGCCTGGCGACCTCGAAGGAAAAGGTTGGATTATTCTTCTACAACATCAGGTGAGGAGGAAGGGGGAGAGGGAGAGCTCCATTTCCTGAGTGAAGAAGAAGATATTACCGACCTACCAGATAATATTACCATCAAACCTGATACAAACAGATCATTTATATAAACAGAGTCTAAGAAACATCAAGTTAAACCCGCAAAAAACACCTGTAGAATTGGGGGCCCGGGTGCAAAATACTATGGCCTTATGGCTCCGTAAAACAACTTTACTTGAAGTACTGGAAGCCCTGACCATTGAGCAGTTTGTAAACTCCTTGTCCACCTATCTACAAAGGGCAGTCCTTCAGTTAAATAGACCTAGTTTAGAAAGGGCTATAGAAACAAACCAAATCATACTGAAGCAATCTAAAAAGCCTACATTGGAATGAAGAACCCGAGAAAGATCGAAAAGGGTATCCCCATTCTCCTTTCCCTACAAAAGATAGCTCCCATACACCGATATTAAAAGATCTAGGGAGGGGAGAGAGAAACCCCATGAGAAACAAAGAAAAAAGGGAAAATAAAGTTAGAGGAGGGACGGACACCCAAACCCACCTCCATCTTATGTTTTTCTTAAAGGACAGTCAGGACATTTGGCCAGACAATGTCCCTCTAACAAAAAAGAGGAATCAATGGAGATCAGTTTGAGGACAGGAAGGGATTGGGAAGCAGGTAGCTTTACTGAAGAAGAAAGTATTGAAACTGACAGTCATTTTTTTCTGTGGGGTCATGCCATTTAAAACCCATGACTCTGCTGCAGTAAATGTGGTACCGGTTAAAGCCCTAATCAACTCGGGCAGCAAACAGAGAGCAATAAGAGCCGACTTAATCTCAACCAGAGATTTTAGAAGGGAAACCCAAATAAAGATAACCTGCATCCATGGAGATGAAGAGGCATATCACAAAACCCCAGTTACCATCTGAGTCCAAAAAGAATCAAATTGTGTATAGGCACGTTATAAATGCCATATCATATCATAACCCAAATAAATGCTGCCATTATCCCTGCGCTACCAGAGGAAACCATAATTGGCACAGACTTCCCAGGTTTTGTAACCCTACAGAAAAAAGCTAACAAAACCTTCCTTCGCTATTCCCCTTTTGATTCCTGGGAAGAAGATGCTTTTATTCCTGAAGGTCCTATTTGGAGGTTTGCAAACCAGGACTAGAGAAGACATTCCTTATGTAGAGGGAATCACTGACAAACACTGAAATAGCCCTTGTGCGGGAAGCCCAGTCTTAAGGGGAAAGGGTATGTGATGAATCCAATGGAGTCATCACTGATTTCTCACGGTGACCTCCTCCCATGTCGCCAGGGGATGGCAGCCGATACCTGATCCTGATTCAAGCATCCATGAATAAGAAACTCAGTCATTAAATGATGTATATGGACTAACTAATGACTGGATGATAGAAAGTGGACTTACACTCAACAGGGAAAAACAGAACTCATAATAACGGGTACTAACACAGAGTGAAAAAACTGTGAGTCGAATAACAGTACTTCCAGGTAGCTAGTTGGCAAATTGCAACAAAACCGAAGGTTAATACACTGGGAGTATACATTGACCAAAATCTAGGTATGTAAGCGCAGGTTATCTGCAGCCTACTATATTAGACTGCTAACACAAATTCATCCCTTTCTCACTACTGAGACCAGTGAGACAGTGGCAACGGCCAAAATAGGCTCAGAAATTGACTATTGCAGCAGTCTCTTATTAGGGATCACTAATGGCAACTGTGCAAGACTTTAAATAATTCTAAATAGCGCTGTTAGCGCAGTGATGGGACTGAAAAAAATCAGATCATATCTCGGCAGAAAGACAAAACCTTCACTGGCTGCCCATAAAAGCCAGAATAGAATTCTGCCTTCTGGTAATCACCTTTACATGCCTGAATGGCCACAATCCACAATATCTTGTCGTTATGATGACCTGAAACCTGCTCTGAAATCTCTCAGATCCAACAACATGAATTTGTTGGTGGTGCCGAGATTCAAGCTCACTATCTTGAGCAAAGGGACCTTTTTTTGTTGCAGCCCCAAGAGCATGACATTCTATCCCACCTGATCTGAAAGAAATTAAAGCCCTCAACAAGTTCCAAAAGAAACTTAAGTCTTACTTATTCAGAAAGATTCTCCTCCCGGTCATGGACTCTTTGTTGTCAGTGTTGAATTATTGTTTATATTCGTATGTGTGGTTCCTCCTTTCAACGTCTGATAGCGCCTGTAGGCCTCTGGGCCCTTTTGGTTGTGCTATATAAATAAATGGAAAAATAAAAATGAACCTGCAAGCGGCTATATGAGGGAGATTCACATGGGGGGAGACAACCTCCAGGGAGATGTCATGGCTTCATTGGGTAAGACATGGTATCCTCCAGGAGTTTTCCCCCATATTGCCTTGAAGACAACACCAATACCTAATACCCTCATGGCTTATTGTCACACTTCTACTCATCCTCCTATGAAGAATAGTGAAAACCTTTCTGTAAGACCTATAGACCAACCATACACCTCTGGTCTCCCTTCTAAAGCTTGTGATAACACCTTCTCCAGTTCCACCCATTGATTATCCAGGACTGACTTGCCATAACTGATGCATTATAAATGGCATATCATATCATTGAAAACCATTAAGGATGTTTATTCAAGTTCTTCATACCAAATGTCAAGAGTGGACTTCCTTTCCCAGAATTACCGAAATACTGGTAGAAGGAAGAAGGATCAAGCAATGCAGAGCGAAAGAGGCCACAAGCCCAGCAAGCATTCTAGTTGTTGCTTGCATACACCTGTGACTGGGAAAGTTAAAGAGCAGAAGCAGAGAGTTGAAGCCTGCTGTTGGCAGGAGAGAGATGCACCTCTTTCTGAGGTTCAAGAAACAAAAGGGCAGAGATCAGAGTGGTAGAGCCAGGTGGCTCACTGATGAAGGAGAAAGAAGCTGCTACGCAAGAAGGACATTCTGCGGGACCGCCAGAAGCCGATGCAAGACTCCTGGGCATTCACAGGTGACAGAGATCATCGCTTCACTTAACGGAGCCTGAAACGAAGCAGACGTGTCAATTGGAAGCCACGAGGGACAGAAAAACCAAGAGGAAGCGGTCGCGAATAGGATGCAGATGGAAACTCTTTACCTGGTGACCGCTGGAGAATCCAGGATTGCCAGAAAGGGCCGGTGAGTTCACCAGCAACACATTTACAAACATGTGAATGTATACAGTGCAATTATAAGGGAAACCGGGCAGGATAATATATCAAGAAGCTACATTATCAAGCAAAGTATATATACAATTCTGGCAGATGGCAGAAACCTTGTATGAACAGAAGTCCTGGGAGGAGAGTATACCAGGCAATCACATGTGTGCGAATATAAGAAGCCCTGACAGGAGAGTATGCCAGGCAATTACAAATGTGTGAATATAGGAAATCCTGGCAGGCGAATATACCAGGCAATTACAAGTGTGTGAATACAAGAAGCTCTGGCAGGAGAGTAACCCAGGCAGTTACAAGAAATGTACAAGAGTTAATGAGATCCTGAGAAGCAACATCAGGACTAAGAAAATGAGTTTGTTAATCAAAAGTAAAGAGGTCCTGGAAAGAAACATCAGGACAAAGAAAAGGATTGTGTTAACCAGGAGAAGAAGAATAAAGACTGTGGCAGAAAAGTATACCAAAAAGTACAATAACAGAGGGTTTTGTGTGCCAATATTGTTGCTGGCTAAGAAAGGCACAAGAAACTGTTGTTGGTGAAAATGCCGGCGAGTAAAGAGAGATCTAGGGGAAGGGAGACACCCTCTGGAGCAAGGACCTGTATGTCAGGAATACACGACACTCTCACTCTTGTGCGCACAATACACCATTGCAACACACGAGTTCACCTCGTTCCTCTAATCGTGCGTTGAGATCTCAGTCAACTTTGAGTGCTCAGCGTGGGATTCCATTGCATACAGGTAAAGCCCCTACGTGCTGCGTTTTGTTCTGGGAACGCTGGGGGTTGTCATGGAAACATTGGCAGCCTATACATAGATGCCCATTGGTCCGGGTACGGCAGGACGTTTTACGTCAAGTCAGCTGATTTTATAAGACTCCACCTTCCGAATCTCGTTTCAAGTGGCGTCATCGTTGTTAACTTACCTGGTTCTTGTATTCTTCAATCCTCCTTTGCATCTTGGACTATTCTACTCCCTCATTTTTGGCTCTTCTACGAATATATGGTATTTGACCCAGAACGCTCAACGGATTTGCTTGCTCTCTCCTGTTCAGTCATTCTGCATCTGGTTTACCAGTTCGGATTACCCATTTGGATTGCTTACGCCTCACCCTCAATCTGTTTCCTTGCATTTATGGAACTTTTCCATGGACTACCTTTGAACTTGTCTGGATTTCAGGACTTGGTCCAGGCGTACTCATTTCATCGGTTCTTAGGTGGATTCAGGACTCTAACAGGCATCCTCGTTTCGTCGGGAATAGTCTGTTGCAGGACTTGCTCTCGGACTTCCACCTCCCTCGCACAAACTCCTCCACCAGAAGGGCACCGGAGGTCAATCTAGGAGATATCGCTCCATTAACCTACGGTGAGATTGGCAATGAACTCTAGTACTTTTTTCTGCCCAATATTGATACTAAGCTTACTATTGTTGGTTATTGCTCCAGGGGTACACCTCTCATCTTTTTGACAACATCCTTGACAGTCACAGTAACATTTAGTTAGTGAGTATTCCTACTGTCAATATCATTATTATATTCTGGTGTGTATCCTCGGTTAACCATTTGTTTCATTTTTCCTTGCAGCCAGCGGTGTACCAGGGCGTACTCATTTTCGTGCAATACTCACCTCAATCTGTCCTTTCGTACTCTTGAGGTGTATATTGTCAGAAAGACCAAATAGCTTCACAACGTGTCAAAGACTGCCGTTTTCTTCTGTTTCTAGACACACACCTAACACTGTATCCTTGAAGAACCTTTGTGTCTGAGCCATTTGTTTTCTAAACCACCTAAGGTTAAAGACATTCCCATTTTCACCGCAGTTTTAGTTTATAGAGTGAGGGTCAGAATAGGACTTTGGACACAGGACCGTTTTTGTTTTGGACTTTCTGACACAGACAGATCATTTGTTTTTGGTTTAGGTAGGGAAATTCCTCTTAGAGCAGGGTCAGTCAGGCATTTTCATTTTCAATACATTTCGTTAACCAAACTCGTGGCTAACTTGTTGTCCGAGTTTCATTTCCAACTCCTCACATAGTGCACTTAATACCAGAGACTAGGTCCTAAGCGCGGGACTGGGATTCAAACCTGTGTTGCTTTGGTCTTGCTTCTAAGACAAACACGTTGTCTCTGAGCTATTCTGCCGGCCATAGTTTCATAGTTCCATCACCAGAGGAACAATATAAGACCCATTCAGGTTGGAGAGCCTGTACTGAAAGAACACGTTATGTTAGCGGGTTACAGCATTTACAAAAATGGCAACTGAATAACAATCTTCTTAAGTAACTATACACACCAGCTTTGACCACCAACCTAAACCAGATTCATCCTAGTAACCAAAAGCAGCATAGTAAGGCACACCTTCAATCTTGAGACATTTACAAAAAGAAAGGAAAAGGAACAAGCTGCATCCTAACAGCTATTCAGTTGGCAATCTACAGTACTTATGCCAGCTTCCTTTAAAATATGACAAGTGAAAAATCATCAAGGCTAAGGTGTGCAAGTGGAAACCAGAAGATAGAAAAACTGTGAAGAAGGGGAAGTAAATCCAACATACTGTGTTCTATCTCAAAGAAGAAGCATATTTGCATCTACAAGATGTTCCGATTTAACTTAATGTTTTGCTTTCCATAAAGTGATTGATTGATTTATAGAGCGCCTCACACTAAGGCACTGTACAATGGAACAACTAATACAGAGAACAACAACAAACATTAAAAGCAAATTAGATGGTATACTTCACCGTTGGCACAGCTGACCATCTCATCTCACCAAAATCTTCACTGGAGAGCTTCCAGACCAGGCTGGCAGAGAGCTTCTACACAATGGTACAGAAGGAAAACATGTGTCCTCCTTTTCCCCAGCACAGAAAGCTTTTCTCTGTCAGGCTAATCTGGTGCCCTCCAATTTAAACCTCCCACAAATACAGGATAGTACTTTTCCAGAAAGTTCACCTCTTGCAAGCATCCACTGGCATTTGGCCGACATGTCACTTGGAAAACTCTAAGATGCCTCTTTCGCGCAGAAGCGCAAAAGTGGCTCCTGTAACGTTATCAGGGGCTTTATTCAAAACAATCTCTGAAACACTGCAGACTGGAACAATATATTTTTCTAGTGACTCAAAGAATGCAGACAATATTCAGAGCTCACATTAAAATGCAGCCTTCAGTGAGGCTTGAGGGAAATGTCCACTGCTGCACTCAGAATGTATTTCAAATAGACTCCATGTTCTAGTCAAAGATATTACATTTTTTTAAAGCCTTTAAACTTAACAAAGTCTTTCCAATTGGAAATAATGGAGTATGGGGTCAGAAAATCCTAACAAACAACTTTCCATGAAAGGGGCCATCTATCTCTGATGCGTCACAGATAGAATGTGCTCTATGCATCAGGGTAAATAAACACTATGTCAAACTAGACCCTCAAGAGGTTTGATGGGTCTTCAACATAACACCCTTTCAGTCCTCCTCTGATAAAGAGCCATTTAGGTTGTGCTCCATGTTGGGACTGGTTCTATCCTGTCCTATTCCGGGGAGGGAATCCCCTGAAGCAGAGACAAAGGAGGGCAGGGTGCAGCTTTATCACCAGAAGACACCAAACAAACACAATCAGATGTGCTACAAGTAACCCACAACCCGGGTCCCATCCTCACTTGATCATTCACAAGCCACATGTGATGCAGACATTCACCTGGGTTAGACCATTATCCAAAAAAACTTACATATAGAATATCCTTCATTATCTGTAAATCACAACATCAATTCTTGACCCTTGTCTTAAATCTTGAATTTCTCAGGAATAGGTATGCAGCTCGACAAGAAAAGTATTTATTTATTATTTATTTATTCAGATTTGTAGAGCGCACATCAGCCCTTGGGCATTGTGGCGCTTGTTACATCATTATCTTAGTTACATACATGGCTTAGTTACATATACATGATGAAACAAAGTTACAGTAGATCTGATATTTTTACATATTTACATATGATGTTTACATATTTACAGGTATGGTTACAATTTACTGCGCAAGCAGTTGGGTCTTGAGATTCCCCCTAAATGCCAGGAGTGAGATTTCTGCTCTGATGTCTGTGGGTAGTGCATTCCAGAGTTTGGCAGCAATATATGGGAATCCTAACCCACCGGCTTTGGCTCTGTTAATACGTGGGATGTGGAGTTGTTTGGAGTATTGTGTCCTAGTGGGGCATGTGGAAGAGGGCTTGGATAGGTATGAAGGTGCGGATAGTGTGAGGCATTTGTGTATGAGAGTGAGGATTTTGAAAGTGATGCGTTCTTTGACCGGGAGCCAGTGAGCTGATTGTCTAGCCTGGGAGATGTGTTCCCTTCTTGGGATGCTTAGGGCAGCACGGAGAGCATTGTTTTGCGTGACTTGAAGCCTGTTTAGGTTTTTATCAGATGTGCCTGCCAGAAGGGCATTATGATAGTCTAGTTTAGCACCGATGGTTGCCCTGGCTATTGATAGGCAATTGGGTTTGGATAGGTAAGGGTTTATGGCGTTTATTAGTTTGGTGGTGTGTGCAGAAGAGGAGGAGATGGCGCTAACCTGTCTGGTCATGGTTAGTGAGGAGTCTAAGTATACTCCCAGCGTCTTGACTGTTTTAGTTACAGGGATCGTGGAGTTGTCAGTTGTAAAGTTGGCATATAATTTGTCAAGCTTGGTTTGGGTGTTCTTTTGATTTCCGTCTTTTCCCCATTTAGGCAGAGGCCATTTACTGCCATCCAACCCTGATGGTGGTGTAGATCATGTGGGGTGCCGTGGCATCTTTGTGGTATGAGCCAGAGAGGGGTAGAAGTACTGAGTATCATCAGCGTAATTCGTACACGTGATACCAAGAGAGTCCAGCTTGTCGAAGAGGGGCTTTGTGAACAAGTTGTATGATGTGGGCACTGTGCAGGATCCCTGAGGGACTCCGCAGTGGATTGTGGTGGGTTTTCTGAGAAGACCTTCATAGCTCTTCCTTCGAGGAATGAGGTGACCCAGAGAGATGCTTCTTTGGAGAAGTTAGCCAAGTGTGTGAGGTGTGATGCGAGTCTTATGGTCAACCAGATTGAATGCGGCTGAGAGATCTAGGAGTAGCAGAAAGGCATGCTTGCCTTTGTCCATGATTTGGGTGATCTGGTTCTTTAGATCCACCAGAGCTGTTTCAGTGCCATGTCCTTTTTGGAAGCCCGATTGTCTGGTTCCTAGGATGGAGTGGGTTTCCAGAAAATGTTGGATTTGGCAGTGGGCAGCTTTATCCAATAATTTCAGGAGGAATGGCACCGTGGTTATTGGTCTGTAGTTATTAGGTTGCAGAGGGTCGGTTTTTTAAGGAGTGGGTGGACCCAGGCCTCTTTGAGACTGGCTGGGATAATGCCTGTTTTGAATGACACATTGATGAAGGCTGTGAATAGCGGGGCGAGGCGTCTGTGCAGTCCTTGATGAGTTTAGGTGGGCATATGTCCCCTTTACAGGGAGAGGGTTTGAGGTTTTTGAGGAGGTCTAGAACTTCTTGCTCAGTGATATCCCTGAATGAGAATACAGGTCTAGTGGATATCCCTGAATGAGAATACAGGTCTAGTGGAGCTGGTAAAGTCGGGAGTTAAGATGGTAGATTTCGTCTCTGTTTGTGGTGGTAGGGATTTGCAGTGGTCTTCAATTTTCTTTTGGAGGAGGTCTATTTTGTGTAGCATGGCAGATTGGATGCTTGTACACCATGCTTCATCTTTGACTATTTCGTCGGGTGTGCTAGGAGGGGAGATAAGCTCATTGAAGATGGAGAAGATCTCTCTGGAGTGCGATTTAGCATTGGAGATGCGTGTGTTGAAAGCGTTAGTTTTGGCTGAGGTGATGGCTGCTTTGTATTGGTGGGAGATTCGACTGAACTCGTTTTTGGTGTTGACACTAGGATTGGTTTGCCCATTTTTCAGAGCTGCTCTTTTGCATGTGCGCAGTGACTGGAGTTCTCCAGTGAACCATGAAGTTGTGTGTAATGATTTCTTCTCTTTTTGGGCTTCGAGGGGTGCTATGTCGTTAATTTCTTTGGTGATAGTGTCCTTGTAGAGGTTAGCTAGGGTGATGGGGTCTTTGGCGATAGGGGTTGCTAGTTCGGGGATGTTTAGGTAGGGGCACATGTTGTCCTCAGTGAGCTTTTTAGAGCTTCTCACTTGCACTGCGGTAGCAGGGGTGAGGGTTTTGGTGCTTTTGGTAATGGCTATAGTGAATTCGATACAGTTGTGATCAGTCCAGGGCAGGGTGGTGTTGGCAGTGATGGTTGAGAGGCAGTTATGATCCGCAATTCAGTCTAGGATGCAGCCTTTGAAGTGAGTGGGATTTAATACCTTTTGGGTGAAGCCCAGGTCATTTAGTTCTTTAATGAGGGTATCAGCATCTTTGTCGTTCTCATCATTGAATCCTAAATTGATGTCTCCTAATAGGAGGGTCTTGGTGGAGCTTTTGATGTTGTTACTGAGTATGTGGGTGAGGTGTTTCTGAGAGTCAAAGGGGCATGGGGTGCGGTACAGTACGTGCATGTTGATGGTGCTGTTGGGGGATAGTGTGAGTTTAGCAGAGAGCAGGTCAGAGTTACAAGTCCATGAGTGACTGATAGGTCTAGGGTGGAGGCTCTCTTTGTAGATGATGGCTACTCCGCCTCCTATTCGTGCTATTCTGTCCTGTTTTAGGATGGTGAACCCTGGTGGTAATGCGAGTGCGACTGCGCGACCAGAGGCTTCATGGAGCCAGGTTTCTGTGATGGCTAGTAGGTCAATGTTGTTGTCGGTTATGAGGTCGTGAATTTCAGTAGCATGGGCTGGCAGGGAGCGTACATTAATGAGTGCGCATTTGATGTGAGTGGCACTAAAAATGTGAGATTTTTTAGTGGTGGGGTAGGTGAGGTCTGGTGTGTTGTGTGTGGTGTCAGTGTGGGGCCTGTTGTGGTTTGTCGGTGACTGTTTGCTGGTGTTTGAGTGTTCCGGATAAGGGGTGTGTGTGTATTTGGTGTGGGAGCCTAGTTTATTGTTTCTGATTGATGTGGGAGTGGGTTGAGTGCTGAGTTCTGGAATCAGTGTGCATGCTCTGTGTCTTTCCAGTCCGCACATCGTCATGGTGCAGGGTGGTGTAGAGCAAATGTCTGCAGGTGAAAGGTATGTTTCTATTGGGGTATCTTGAGTGGGTGTGGTGGCAGAGCTGTGTGGTGTTCGTTTGGGGTGTGTGTGTGTGGTGAAGAATGAGAGAGCGGATAGTGTAATAATAAGGGTGAGCAGTCTGTTGTGCTGGGCAGTGAGTTTGCTGCTGGCTGTGGGCATTGTAGTATGCAGGGTGGGTCGAAATACAGCAGTAGGGTAATTCGATTTTCAAAAGCGGGGCCTAAAAACACAGTATGTAGAATACTTTTTTCACAGTGGGACCTAGAATGCAGTAGTAGGTTAATTCGATTTTCAACAGCGGGGCCCAAAAACACAGTATGTAGAATAAGTTGTCACAGTAGGACCTAGAGAGCAGTAGTAAGCGAATTCGATTTTCAACAGCGGGGCCTAAAAACACAGTATGTAGAATAATTTTTCACAGTGGGACCTAGAAAGCAGTAGTAGGCTAATTCAATTTTAAACAGCGGAGACTAAAAACACAGTATGTAGAATACTTTTTTCACAGTGGGACCTAGAATGCAGTAGTAGGCTAATTCGATTTTTAACAGAGGGGCCTAATGACACAATAGGTAGAGTAGGATATCTGCAGCGGGACTAAAATGCATTGGTAGGCTGATAGAGATTTAGCAGTTGTAACATTGACCATTGTGGGTTTGAGTAGGACGGGCAGGTGATCTCAGGGCGGAATCAATGTTAGCAACACTACCGAGATGAATGGTAGTTGTACACAGTATTCACCGATAAGTGACAGGTCAGACGATCATTTAATGAGAATGGGCATGAAGCAGTAGGTGTCATGTAGTACAGAAGCGATACAGGCATAGTAGAATGGCGGGTAGAGGTGAGGCAATGTAGATAACGTTTAGGCAAGGAAGAACATTGAGTGCAATGCGCTAGGTCACTGAACAAAGCTGCGATACATAGAGCACAATTAGGGTAGAAATGGTGGAGGAGCACGCCGGCATCATTATACAGCGCCAATAGCTATACATTCAAAGGGCAACAGGAGAAGGTGGACGTAACACTGCTGTGAGGTGCCTAATAAGGGAGGTGTACAGAAATCGGGAGACAGCGCGTGAAGGCAGGGTTAGGATCAGGATATATTATTTGCAGCCAGTAGCATGCGGGTGGTCTATGAGGGCACGTGGAGAGCGGGTGTTATCGTGGGATCAGGGGGTAGGTTGCTCAAAACACGCTGGACCTTACAATAGTCAGGCTGAGAGTATCGAGACTAGTGCATACATCAAGATGTGAAAGTGGAACCTTGGGAGGTTATTTGCTGGAACATTGTCAACATTAGTGAAATGCATGTTCTTGGCATTGGATATACACCTTTGTGGCACTGTGTGGGCTTCCAAAGTCTATGAGCAGTGCGAGTCGACTATGAGGAAAGATCCGCAGGGCGGTTTAGCGTATTAGCAGTTACCTTTGATATACGTGTTCCGAGGGATGTGCTGAGTCGGCCAAGGGGTCTGGCGGACGGCGTGGGTGGCTAATGACAGGCTTGGACAAGCAGCTGGCCTTAGTAGACGGCCTTCGCACAAAGGCTGGCTCGCGCCATCCAGTGTCGCTGCCGTGATGATGTGGGGGTAGCGGACCAATCGGCGTGCAGGGCTTGCACGTACTGTTGCTAGGCAATCGTAAACATCATATGGCGGTGGCCATTTTGTGAAGTCCTCGTGTCGGGGATCTTACGCAGTGCAAAACAGCTGATATTGCCCGTAATCTAGTGGGGATCACACGGCGGCGAGATCAGGTCGAGCAGCTGATATTGGGGAACGGCACAATCAGGCAAATTGCAAGCTTACCCATGCAGATGTGTGCACAATGCTTCTCCAGAAGCTGTGTGCTCGGTGGGGAGGGGCGGGCTCCAGCCTTCCCTTGGTCCGGGTGCTGCTGGGTGCTCAGTGGCACGGAGTGGTGCCTGGCCTCAGGAATCAGCCTTTATACAAAGGCCGGGTCGCTCCATCCGGTGTCGCTGCCAAGATGATGTGGGGGTAGCCGGCCAATCGGCGCACAGGGCTTGCACGTACTGTTGCTAGGCAACAGTAAACATGATATGGCGGCGGGCATTTTGTGAAGTCCTCATGTCAGGGATGTTACGCAGTGCAAAAGATGCTCTTTTCTCTGAGCTCAAACAGCTTCCCCTAGGCAGGAGATAACACATACTTCCAGATCATTCAAGTGTCAAAGCAGTATTGCAATTCCATTGCCAAATGAATTATGGAATATATTCGTATATAAAATATATATCAATTGCTAAAAATGAACATAATCAGTCCACATATATTGTTTTTAATGGCAATAATTGAAAGAGTGCTAGAGTTTGTAGAGGGGAATACGTGCATTTGTCGTCAGAGAATTCCAAACTTTAAGGCAATAGGGAGACATTTGATCTTGGCTATCCGGTTACTCCCTTTTCAGAATGTGACTGGCTGCTAGAAATGCCATTAGTTTCCATAACTGAGACCAGCCACCAGAAAATGATGTTTGAAGGATTTTTAATAACCTTTTTTTTAACAAGCGAATGTATCTCTAAACAGTAGTAGCACCCGAAACGCATTTCTAATACATCCTCGCTATACATTACTTGTATACTTTGAACAGTGGTGGCTCACACAAAAAGAAGACAGATGGCCCATGATAAGAATATTGAAGGATTTCGGTGGTACCTATGCATACCTATCCCCAATGCAAATTAACGGAGATTCTGAACTCCAGCACATCCCTTGAACCCATGATATTTCTGTCCCACATGGCCATCATATCCCTCTCCCGCCACAAGTGGGCAGTGTCCCTTAGGGCAACCACATCCCTCTTCCAAATTAGGTGGTCTGCGAGCTGACCTGTGGAGTCTCCAGATGGTGTGGATATCCATCTTCCTGCATGGATATAGCGCTCTTGTCTTGCTGGCAGGAGAACTCAGATTACAGGGCATCTCTGCTGTGCTCACAATAGTGTGATTGGGTTCCTGGGCGTTATGAAATACTAATAAACAGTCGTAAGATGGGAAGGGTAGGGTGGCTATCCAGCAAATATTCAGGGGAGGAGACGAGAGGGTAAAAGGGAAATAGAGGGTGAGAGGGAGAAAGAGGAAACTGGACTGGGGTTGGGAAAGAAGGACGGCTCCCTTACTTTCAAAATGAAATAGAGGCAAAAGGCTTTGCACCAATCACATCCCATAAGCCCCAAGGGGGCTGGTTTAGCATAAAATGGCACTCAATCCCACGAGCCTAATGAAATAATTAAATCTTTCCACAAATGAGGACTAGAGGGGGACCTTGCCATGGGCAGTGTCGGGCTGAGATCACAGATAAGGAACCATAGATGACCCTAAGGCTTCTGAAGGTGTTATCCAGGAATGAGGTTACAGATAACGCAATGTGCTGACTTTCCGCAGCCAAAAGAATACAGCACCCCCAGCACCCCCAGAAACTGCCCCCAGTACTCAACACCCCAAGATCCTCTGTCATACTTCCAGGCATATCAAGTTAAAGAAGGATACAATCATGCATCTACCACATCAATGATACTACCTGTGCCTTGGCTTCACAGTTAAGATGAGTACGAAGAAAGAAGACCCAAACGGGTTCAACTCACTTCTTCTCTGACACAACACACAAACCGCAAATCTCTCCAAACAAATGGACAATTCTATCTGAGCCCCGACCTTTGTCTATATAACTGTTGGCATTTCTGCTCTGACTTTAACTTGAGTTGAGAGTGTTGTGTTTGCTCTCATGTACTGCTTTCTTGAGTTGTTGAAACTACTTATTCTCTCAGATACCGCTGGAACGGACATAGGGGAAAGCTGCCATTTTGCTATACAGCGTGAATCATTCACATTCTTCCAGGGTGCACTATTCTTCCACCTATGGTGGTTAATGGCTGCAGGAAATAATGTAACAAAGTGTCTTGGCAAATAACCAGCCAGCAATAACCACAACGTTTGAAAGTCTTTAAAAAAGAAATGTAATCATAAAATGCCAAAGACAACACTTTGCAACAGACCATCTGCTGCAAAAAAACAGGTGACGTTAATGCAATTTCACAATGGTTCCTGGGATATGACAGGCTGGTACACATGTAAATAATGAGCTTAGAACATAGATCACACATTTAAGTATTTAAAAAGATGGAAATAATTTTGAATTCCATTACAATTGTGAAAAAAAGGTGGAGTATAAAAGACAACCCAAAACCATAAAAAACATGACTTGATAGACCTCGCCTCCATTTAAACGATGCATATGTCCAGTCACCTCTTCAGGGAAACCCATCAATCAAAAGTTTTACAAACACCTGTCGTGTATGTACACCATAAGATATCCCTCACTAAGTCACTTGTGATCAGTCAGTGCTTTTGTGGCAACTTGGAAAAAGCCCATTACAGCAGGTGTCAAATGATTCAAGAACCCATGAGCTCCATCACCAGGAGACCTTGGAGTCACATCTCACAGGGGTGCGCAACACATTGGTGGCCTTGAGGGTACTCAGTTTCTTTCTCTAGCATACTCAATAATCAAATACTAAAGATTCTTTTACACCAAACTTCTTTTAAATATATATATATATATATATATATGTGTGGCTCCTTTGTGAACCGGTCTCATTTGGAGAAGTGTGGAGGCAAACGGACGTTCTCGTCTCTGTGTAACCTTTGACATATAAATGTGCCATCCAGCCCACTGTGGTGGGGAACTGGACAAAATGCGCCTTTGCCTCTAAACGATGATGATTGACAGAGGGCATTTATGTTCCATTGAAGATAAGATGCTTTTTTTTAAAGCCGCTATCCAATTTAATTTGAAGAACAATGACCTGCGCAGACATCATTATTTTGATCTTGGTTTGACAGGTCAGCAAACAACATTTCTAGGTGCCATTGTTTATGGTCCTCTTTGAAGATATCAGCTGCTGATGGGCACGTGCATCTGGTTTGGCAGAAACTGTAGCCTCCACTAGGGGCAGCAAGTAAGTGCATCCCGGTTCAGCTCTCAACCCAGTGCCTGGTTCATTAGACAATCTTTGGTATTGGTTGATGGAGTTTATTCGAATCCATCATGAATCAAAACATTAACACCCTTGATGCACATTCTGCCAAAGCACCATGTGGAATCCAGCCAGACTGCTCTTGTCTCCATAGCGAGGACAGGTTCTTTTTTTAACCGCCCAAACTCCTAGGAGATTGAAAGGGGTAGGGTGACGCTTTTGTTTTGGAGAACGGTGCACCAGAGTCAATCAGAGGAGACATGCGTCAACAGGATGTTATTCTCGATTCTGTTTGCCTGATGTGCAGTCTAGCCACAGCAGCATGCGGTCAGCTGCATGCATGCCGCTTAGGGTGATCTAATGATGCTGATGCACAGTCTATCCATAAATAGCTGCGTACATGACATCTAGGGTTACATAAAGAGGGCTGTGTTCATTCCATTCATGGTGCCAGACAGGGGTGTTGCCAGGTCTGGAAAAGACCCGGGGCTACGCTGATCTTGGAACTGTCGGGACTGGGGGCTAGCTAGCCTTTTGGTTGTAGCTCCTGTGATTCTATCCAGGGCTACAACCAAAAGATCAGGGGCTATAGCCCCCTTATCCCCCCCAGCAACGCCCTGGTGCCAGGGATTATGCCGTGCTATTTATTTATACACATGAACGTGTTAACATGTGGGTGAACGATACATCTAAGAAGACAATAATTGGCGCGTTTAAGACGCTAAGCCCTATGCACAGTTGAAATAGGAGAGCGTCTGATTCTTGCAGACTGATTGGTGTTTGGGCTGGTGAAATAATCTACCGGCCATAAACCGATTGCTACACATGGGGTTGTGGACATTTTTCTAATTTTGTAATTGGTTATTTATAACGCTCTTAATATCCAGAGGTTTCTAAGTGCGACACAAGGAACAATCCTGTGTTGCTCTGAGTCGTCTTGCTTGCAAGGTGAGCACATTGCCCCTGAGCTATCCTCCCGGCCTACATTGGAGTACATATATGCCGTGGTAAGAATGGCCGACAGTCTACTGGTTATAAATCAGCGCCAATTACCAATTTCAAGCTGCAACTGAAAAAAAAACTAAGGTGTCCTAGTAATTGATTAGATGTCACATTTAGCAGCTGATAGAGTACAAACCACTTCCAACTGACCAACTGGAATTTGCAATAAGGGCTGTTCGCCATAGGCTTTTGTTGTTCATTCATGAGAGCTTTATATTTTTGAAAAAATGCCCAGTCATAGAGCTGCATACTGCTATTATGCTTCTGGGAGCTGTTGCTTCCAGGAACGTGGGGTCATTGCAGTTATGCACAGAAACCGGTCAACCCCTAAATTAGACTTATTTGTAAATGCTGGCTCTTAGAAGATCTGAACAGCAGCAGTTTTTCTAGCCCTACTTTCAAGATAGTCAGAGAATCTCTTCCATTAAAATGTAAGGCCCGTAAATATTACGCTGCTATTTGTATGCACTCTAAACCAAAGCAGCAATTATAAAGAACCCATAGCTTGTAGAATTGAAATAACACATTTATCGGCCATGTAGAGACCTTTTTTAAGTTACCAGGTATGCCACGTGTTTATACCGCACCAGGCGTCCTGCTGCTCACTGTCTGCCACAGTTTTATGACCCAGTGGGCCAAAGGGCTAGATGGCATGGCTCAATCCAAGGCAGGAGAGTTGGCCATATTGCAGGAAGCCATCCGTCAGTCAGTTCAGAGAAGGCTGAAGAACTTTGAACGACTGCTCCAGTTTCATGATCCGAGGAATGGCCCAACTTCCACGGGAGGTGGAAGAATCAAAGACAGGACGGGTACCTAAATGTAGCAGCTTGTAAAAATGGGGACAGTGTGTATGGTTGATCACAATGTTGCACAGTATTGTTATAGGGGTTCACAAAACATGAATAGACCATTTCACATATTTGTATGACCTTTAGGTTTCACTACACATTGCAACAGCCACAGGCATCTTGATATTCAAGGACTTGCGGAAGAGGCTTTTAGATATATGCAAGTACATATTTACACAGGAGTGTTGCACATATTCACTGAATGTGTATTGAAAAATATCAACGATGGCCATGTAATTGGAATTCAGTTGTATACTGCTATGCTACACATATGCATATATCAATCAGGTCCACCACAGTTATATTGATAACATTGGACAGTTTCCTGCATGAGAAATTGGGGTCAAAACAGACAGGCATTATTGGGATCTCCCAAGTCGTCTCCTTACTCAAAGCTGATAGTTATAAACCACGTATGCAGATGGTCTTTGTAAGGCTTTCCACAGTGCTTAATTTGTGAAAAAGTAAGTGCCAGGACTGAAATATTTTCTACCACACCCATGGCACATCGTCACGGGTCTTTTCCCGCTCTCTGCTGTCATCACCCATGGCTACTCCCCTGAGTGCTAATACGCCCGGGGTTCAATCTACAAATCCCACTGGCTCATTGGGGTTGCTAGAAGCACTGACTCTGGCAGATGTGTGATTTACAAATTCCAATCAACATAACATAAAATAACATTCTTGTTGATAGGAGTCAATTTTTTGTATTAGTCAAATGTTTAAATGTGTCTGTAAACACAATCATTGTTAACGTTTTGCTCAGATTTTATTTGTGCTTCTTAGGTGACTGAAAGTTACAATGACAAAGTTGCCAAAATACCACATCACAATTGAACTGAGCGCGAGACAATAAGTGCTGCGGCTCAGAAATAAGGGCCAGGGCTGAGCCCTGGCAAACACCTCCGCACCGTCTTTCAAACTGCTACAGTATAGGCAATGATGTTAGTCTTGAAAACATTCTTGGTATTGATGACTTCGGAGTATTCGGTAGAAGCATCAAATATACTGCCATACTTTACACACATCTGTGTCAATCAGCAGACAAGGAAGGACCCACCATTTAAATGCATACACATGATTAGATTGTGATTTTGTTGTGTGTTTCTCCCACGCCGGTTCATACTTTGCTGGATCACTAACTTGACACTGTTTGTATGGAAGAGGTGGAAGGTGCCAAGTACCCCCCGAAAGCAGTTCGCTGGCCTGTTACCCGTTCATTCATTCATTACTTGATGTGTTAGATATCTTTAATTCTGTATGGTCTAATCCACCCTGATAACTCCGTTTTTGGCATGCTTTGGTGTTTTTGGCATTGCTTCCTTAACTTTAACCTTCAAAAGGGTCTTTTAAATCCTGTATTTATTTTGCTTTGTGAGAGAAAGGAGACCTACAGACAGAGAAACACACCTTAAAACACCTCCACTAGAGACTGTATTAGCTTGGCAAACAAATGGGTAGCCGCTTTTTCTTGTTTGCAGGTTGAAATGTCATTACATCTCTTGCCCTTACTCTTCCAAGATTTTCCTCCAATGTAATACGGAATAGAATTTTTTAAACACAAATGTTTGTTTTTTGTTGTTTGTAGGGTTATCTGTGTTATTCATGTGAGGGAAAGTGTTTAGAAACGTAAGTACACACACACTCTGAAAGTACAGTTGAAGATACGATCAGTATGTATTTATACAAGTCACATATGTTGGTAATAAGGGTGCAGATCGGTTCACAGGAGCACACACATTAAAGGTCATCAAAAGTGTGGCGCAGATATGTTTAAACATTACCTGGGGAATCACTAATGCCGACTGCTCAATGTATTTAAATGAAATATACACATATATTATACATTTTACATGTATATAGATACACATTTATATGTATTCCTTGTTATCAGATTACCTCTATTCTTACACCATAATACATGTGAGATGTTCGATGTGTTCTTTGTGTTGGCTCTCTGGAACCTCTAGGCAAAGCACCTGCCGTGTCATGAACATAGGACTCCATGCAACAGGCACAATGCTGGGCTTGCTTTTTAAAATCATTAGTATCAGGTCCTTGGATATAATGTGTTCAACTCAAGAGAACCAAGACCACAACTCGTGGAATGCAATTGCTTGGTTAATTTAATTCCCAGTGTATGGCTAGTGAGGTGCTGATGACCAGGAGTTATCTGGTCACTGTGATCTACCAACTAACCGCATTGTCTATGTGCAAGCCTATGTGGGCAGGAGTCAGAGCCTACCCCCTAGGCAAAGATACATATAGCCCATCTGCTCATGCCCATACCCATTACTTATTTTCCCATTGGGGAGAATAATATTGAGCGATTGCAGCTACATAGGACAGGCCACCTTGACAATAAACATAAGTCATCCTCCTAACAGATAGACATTCCTTTCAGTGTGATAGGACAAGAAAGGGGACAAATCAGCACCAGTACGGCTGTACAGCATATTGAAACAGGACAGATTCCTACCCGTCAGACAGGCCACGCTGGAATTTTATGGAACAGAGTCCAACCAGTTGGACAGAAATAGAGATTATTTGGGAAGACTCTTACCAATATGATAAGATACCCTGGGTAAAGAGCAGACATATTTGGACTATGAGAGCTGGAATCACTGAATGAAATATGAAAGATCCTTACCAGTAGGCAAAGACATTCTGGAACTATTAAGAAAAAGATCTGATTTAGAAAGACTGAAAATCCTCAGGACAGAGATACAAACTGAATCTCCCACAAAGAGAAAGATGCTCCTATGTAGCACAAGGCAGACCTGTGCTATATTAACAAGACATGCCCACTAGGCAAACCAAGACTCTGTCTTAGCCGACCAAAACCACTCAGTCTTGATTGATAGAAGTAGAGGAAGCTCTCAGTTTCCAGTGTTGAACAGCATTGCTGTGCTATGGCTGACAGACTCAGACTCCTCAGTAGACAGAAGAACCAACTGGTAAGAAAAGGAAGAGTCCGCTGTAGATCTTTGCCTTGAAAATAAAGCAACAACTGAAAATAATTTGCACGTTGGGGGTACGGAGTTCCACAACTGCTAATTGAATTAACAAATCCACAGCTCGATTCACAGGTCTCGTGGCTCAATATGTATGTTGTACGGCTTAAGAATACGGATCCCGCCTCCAATCAGTTCGATACGATTGCTTTCACCAGTTGGAACGTTGAATGAAAACTTCTTTAGCAACGTCACGAAGATTAGAAATATCTCCATCTTGGCCATGGATTCTCCCAGGCAGACACGCTTTCCTGAAGAAGAAAAAGAATGTCATGAAGTTCGGAATACTTGGATGTGAAAATAAGCAATATAAATGGTTCAATCAAATCACATCACTGACCAAGAATCACAGGACATATGTGATATTAGGTAATGAAATCAAGAGTAGTCCACTTTTTACATGACTGAATAAGACTGGGACGTGAAATTGGGTTTGCAAAATCGTGCATTTTGATTGGCTAAACCTCATTGCTCGATTTTGGTGAAGCCAGCCATTATAGTTTACTACATAGAATCCAGTGGTAACCATTGTTGCATGAACAGTTATTCTGATAAAACAGCCCCACAGTTAAAGAAAATTGGGTTGGATTCTCAAAGGCAAAATCAATGGAATGTTTGCCTCTTCAAAATCACATATATTATAGGGCAGTGGTCACCGCCCTATAGCTAAGGTGAGTTGGAGACACGTAGGAACCCCTCAAAATTTAATTGTTAATAACTTTGATTTGCGTAATGGATTTGGCCAAAAATCCAAAAGTGATTAAAAGTCTGTGGGCCCCTCCAGACTGAAAAATAAAAAAGTTAAGTGTCAAAAAGATTTTTTTTTCTCAAAAACTGCAGCCTACTTTTTATTAATTTTCCCATAGACAAAAAATGTAAATATTTGACAAAGCGCACACCCTAAACTGCTGGACGGATTTGGCCCAGTTCCGAAACAACTACGAAACGAGGCATTTACTTGCGATCCATGCATGGTTCGCAGTTATTCCGTGTGGTAATTATTTTAAAATATGACAACGAAGGGGTGCCCCCTTCCTCAGAAATTAAAGTTATATCTCCCATGGTACATTGCAGGATCATTGTTTTCAGAAATGAAACGACCACCATCTTGTTTTTCCCTTGAAGCGAAAGATATTCACAGCTATAGCCGAGGTTATCGGAAAATTAAATGCAGTAAAAAAGTAGGTAAAAATACATACAAATGCCATCAGGATAGAGGTGGGGGGGGGAGACGGCTATAAAGCACCGAGTGAAATTTGGGAGTTGGACATAACAATTTATAAGTTAGCTCATGAAAACTTTGATTACCTTAATAACAATTTAGGCTGTGGACTTGGCCATGATAAAGGCTGGGGTCACTGGTCAGCACCAAAGGCCATAGCTAGTGTGGTTGGTTAGTGTATATTCTCTCTCTCTCTCTCTCTCTGTCTCTCTCTCTCAAGTTGCTCAATTCATAGAAAGTGCACTTTTTGGGTGGTTTATAACTTTGGCGCTGTTCAATGAATCCTCACCCAAGTTTGCAAGAAAAGTTCATGGCCACCCCAGAATGATTTTTGTGAAGTTTGGTGCGGTTTTGTCTGGGGTGGAGGGGGGCAGTTATAAGGGGGTTCCAACATTTTTTAAATCCTCATAGAGACAATGGCCCAAAATGCTGGATGGATTTGCACCAAGCCTGCGCAAGGCGGCTTGGTGCCGAAAGCATGCTTTTTCAAATTCGCTGTAAATCTGTCCAGTATTTTTTTTTAAATGGCTAAAATGTAGGTAAAAAAAACAGTTATATCTTGGTTCGGTCCGCGGACTCCTTTCCTGATTCAAAGACGCCTCTGGACCAATCAGAGAGTAGTGTAATTTTTGCGGACATAATACACGCTCGCTAATTGGTCAATTAAAAACGTGAGGGGCGTCAAAACTTTTTAAAAGGATGCCATGTTTGATTCGGGACTGCGCCCGCAGTCCGTGGACATCGCAGTAAAAACATTAAGAAACACAACATTGCACTAGTCAAACTAATGAAAAAAATCTCTGGGGAAGTGAGGGGCGATGAGGATGAGATGGGCTATTGCTATAAAAAGCACAAAATCAGGTGTTTTCTTCTTCTACGAAGTCTGTTCAGGGAGATTCCTGTGATGTTCACGAACATCTCAGATGATTATTTCTTCATTACAGGGTTGATGAAAAGCAGTTTTTGGATGGCTGATAACACTGGCACCACTCAATGAAACTGCATGACATTTTGCATTATCATGTTAGACCTGACCCTGAACGGTTCTGCAAAGTGTGGTGCTGTTTCACCAAGAGGGGGCAAATTATTTGAAAGGCTTATACATTTGGTGTCATTTGACACATCTTTACAAATGTTTGCAGAGCAATTTTAGACTCAGAATTGAATGTTTTTGCAAAGTTTGGGGGGAATTTGGCAAGAGGGGGCAAAATTAGAGGGGCGTCTCAACATTATTAGATGGCTTAGAAGTTTGTTGCTTTTTGAGGAATCTGCACAAATGTTTTCAGATAGGTCATCAACCCAACCTCGAATGGATTTTGTCAAGTATTATGACCATTTTTTGTACACATATTTTAACACTTTACCAAAAATAAAACATGGACGGATTTGCAGCAAACTTGTGCAAGGAGCATTGGCAAGGACCCAAAAGCATGGTTTTGCAAATGTGTCTGTTTTGTTTTTTGAAAAGTTTCATAATGTAGGTACAAACAGTAGTGATATACCTTTGGCGACTGAGGTATAACCTATGGCCATGGGCAGTGGCCAGTGTGTCCGGGTCATTTATTGGCCATAATCATGAGGGATCGACAATGGGCTTGAAGTGGGCATGGCCACCAGGGACCAGCTATGTGGTAAAGATTTTTGAAATCAGGATAGGTTTTACTGGGAAAAAGAAAACTCTGCTCATGGCTACAGCCCGAAGTGCTGGAAAGGATTACAACAAACCTGTGTGAGGAGCATCAGCAAGGACCTGAAAACATGCTTTCTTTCCTGTGTCCTGTGTTTAACTTTTTTGAAAGTGTCAAAAAGTAAGTACAAAAAATAGTGATGTAACTATGCTGCCTGGGAAGAGGGCCTGCCCCTCGGCAAGGAAACATCTCTACTCTGATTTGCTTATTGGGGCATGCAGTATGGCCAAAGCCCATGCCGCATGAATTGTGGAGACTGGCCATGGCTGCAAGCCATTAGCACTGGCCATTGGTCAAATTATGATGGTATAGTGGACACTGAACTAGGATGCAGGGTAGATTCAGTGGATAACAGGGCTGGTTTGGTGGGGCTGCGATCATGCTCGAGCCTCATGCCCCATGCGCTGCTGATAACGACACACATCAGTATGTGTTGCAAAAAATATGTTAAAGGAGGTTTACAGTTATTTCATATATGTTAAAAGAGGAATTATTAATTACTTATATACAGTGATGTAACATCATGGAACATTTTCACTAATAAAAAAACTATGAAATTCACAGAAGAAACTTTAAGGGGACGTTATGGGTAAGTTGCACTAATAAAAACCTATGAAATTCAGTGAAAAAAATGTTGTTAAAGGGACGTTATAGTTACAAATAAAACCAACACCCATCAGACATTTGGCAGTTATGGTAAGCTAAGCAATCATAAGTCTCGTTTCCACAGTGCACTGCTAAAACTAACACCCAGGACATCATAGATGACATCACAAATGTCATTGATTACATCACATATGAAATTAATTTTCAGGAAAACTCCCTACAAGGGTTTGTGTTTATAATGTTGGTAACACAATGTATGGGGTTATCGGGAGACCTATCAGGAGCTACTTAATGTATTAAAGAATGTACTCAGCTGAACAAAACATTATATTGGAGTGTTGTTGTTAATACAGGAACATAATCATACATACAGATAAGCAATGGCTGCAGCATGCACCATAGTAGTACAATATTTGTAATCTGGTAATTTTGGCTAGTAAAATAATGAATGCTACCTTATCAGAGTTTTGAGTAATGTTAAATATGGATGGAATAAATAGCTAACAATTCAAGACTTACTACTCACTTGTGTTAGTACAAACATTACATAAGACCACCCACAATACATACAAATCCGAGGCACATACACGGAAACTAAAGAAAGGAAAAAAGAAACCACATCACCGGACAATGTCAATAACATTAAAGTTCAAATTCATGCATACAAATGAATTGTGTGTTGGAGGGCTGCTTATTGCCTCATGTATGTGCACCATGAGCTGGGACCGAACCCTAAGGAAAGTACTTTAAGAACATACAAGACAGTTAACATCTACATATGTAATACCTTTTGAATTTTCATATTCTGACTGTCGGTGAACAAAAACACCTGACCTAGATATGTCAATTAACAAAAACAAGTGGCCTAGATATGTGCTGTAATCAGTGATGTCATCAATGACATCTGTGATTTAATCTTTGATGTCCTGGGTGTTAGTCTTACGAGTTATGGTTGCTTAGTCTACCATAACGGGTGAATTTCCAGCGGTTTTCTGTTTTACTTGTAACCATAATGTCTCTTTAATAACGTTTTTTCACTGAATTTCATAGGTTTTTATTAGTGCAACTTAACCATAATGTCCCTTTAACAAAGTTTGTTCACTGAATGTATATAAATATATAATGTAAATGGCAACTTTTAGGTTTAAAACCTAATATACACTAAGCTGGCATTTTAAAAGCCGACATTTTGAAATTGCTTTTTTTTGTGCTTTAACATGCTAAGGGTTGCATGTGGTGGCAGTTTGTAACTATATATCATTGTACATTCTGCGCTGTAAAACCAAAGCACCATATGGTTTTTAAAATAAAAAGTAAATTACTTTCTAAGGGGAGTTAAATTCCTCCCCGTCATGCAAGCCTGTTCTGTTTAACATCTAGGCTCTCAGTCACGCAGAGGCAACACTACGGTAAACACCTTAGAAAAATTGAGCTGCGTCTTCCTTTACTTTTTTTCAAATATATTGACTCTCTTTTAAATATTCTGTATAGTTGCTTCCAACCCCACCATTTTCTCTGCAACTCAGGATGAAGCCTTGTCATTGGTGTTGCAACCTCCAAATCATTCATTTGTACCAGTTCAACCTGTATGATATCAGGCCATGTTTTATTGTATTGCTTATAGCGTTAGAGCAGCAGAGTGCTTTACAATAGGAGGGTGCTAGGATTGGGCTTGGCATTTTATAAAGAAGTGCAGTACCATTGGTGGTGTGACACAGGGTGTTTTGACACAAGTATGGCAGGTATTGTTGAAAGTGTCTCACTTTTTGCAGAACTATAAAATGGTGGGGACATTTTGGGACTCTGCCCAGATGGAGTTCCAGATGGTTGGGGCGTGGCAGGAGGAGGACTGTTTGTGAGTCTTATTTTTAGGCCAGTTTAGACTCCAACCTTTCGATCGTTTTTTTACATGAGGTGGGGGAGCCTCTAGAGTTGCGCAGTTTAGCCGCCAAGTTTGTTGTTCTTCTGTTCGATACTTCATTGTAGGTGATATGTGCAGTTTTCAATATACTCTTGGGGGAGGGAGAGCCAGTGAAGCTTTTTCAGTGTTGGAGAGATACAGTTGAACTAGTGGGCACCTGCAATGAGACAGGCTGCAGCATAGTGAGCTGCCCTTAGCGGGTCAGAGGTGCAGCTGGAGGCCCAGTAGGGAGGGCAATTCCCCCATTGAGGTGTGTAATTATGAGGGCTTGGTCTACCGAACGGAAGGCATGCAAGGGATTCAAGGGTTTGATTTTGCAGAGTATGGAAATCTATAGCCTGGCTGTTTGTGGCTTTTAGGCTATGTGCTTTTTTGAAGGAAAGGCTACTGTAAACATTATTTATGGAGTTGATCCAAAATAAGGCAACACGTCAATACCTTAATGAGGCTAACAAACTAATGTATTTGACCAATGCATTGGGCAGGGATAACATTAAATCTTTGAAAATCATTGCAAAAGTAGAGCGTAAATAGATCCTCCGTGGGGTTCCTTCTTTTCTTATCTGTGCCTGTTTGTGTACCTGATTTGTAGTTCATTCAGAGAGGCATGCATTAGATGCTGAATCCCCTCACACTTTGATGTCTTCAGGGTTCCAATGGGGAACTGTTAAGTGTGGCAGGGGTCACTAGAACTAAAGAGAAACAGAAAAGGAAAAAAAAGGAGAAATACTCCACACCCCAACCTGTGAGAGTGCTCTGAAGAAGGAAGGAGGGGTCAGGATAGTTTCAGTCATGGTAAGTGCACGCCAGTTGAAGCTCAGTGTATGCCAGGCTGGTACCTTTGCAAGATCAGTGGTGGCATAATCATCCACATATCAGGCTTGTGTCTTTAGAAGGCGTGTAGGGAGTAGGCACAACCAGTCATGTGTTAGGGCTTTGACACAAACGTAGCACACTGGGCTCCATGAATAAAATATCATATAAGGATTGTGTTTCATCACAACCATAAGGAAAGGGCTGTGTCTGACATGAGACAGAAGCCCTTGCAGGCCTCTGGGAATCTTGTGGGCTGGTGCTTTTTGAGAGCCGATGGGTCTGGCCTGGAATTAATCTCACAATGAGCCATTGCTTTCGAGAGGCTGGTTGGACTGGTGCAGTGTCGGTGAGATGGCAGTGAAGGGATTTGGAAAAAAATTGATGGAGAAGGTCAGGTTTACATTATGTGATCCCAGCATCGGTATGGGTGAAAAGAATAAGAGGCCGTTAGTTGGTATAGTGACTCATGAACCTGTGATGTCTGTGCAAAGCCCCTGTCAATGTATGGAAAACCTGAATGCCTTTGAATTCATTGGTCTTCCTGGTGTAAGGAATGCATGGATGCGATAGTAAGACAGACACAAGTGACCACAGTTCAAAGGTGTTTATTGAACTTGCACAAGGGTATGATAAACCCCTATCTACAGATGGGAGCAATCTACAAAGATCAAATAATAATAGTGTGGTCCTATTTGAGTCTCGTCAAGAATAAAGGGCTTATACTAAAATACCTATTGCCAATCCTTACCACTAAATTTACAAATAATGTGTGGGAAATGTTCATGAAAAAGAAAGAAGTCTTCACAAAATAATATGTCAGGATGCTCGGGGCGATGGCCTCCCTTCCCCACATTTTCAGCACGGGGCAAGGCTGGTCACTCAAGCAAAGCACACACTCTGGCTTCTGCAGTATGAGGATACAGTTCCATTTTCCCAATTCAGGACCTTCTGTGTCCAAGTCTTTTTTACTTCTCGCAAGTCTCTTGATGCAGATGGCCTGCTGTACTAAAAAACAACACGCAAACATTTTCCTTCCTTCTAGTATCTAATTTGGGTGTTCACCTTGGATCCCCCTCAGATCCTTTTCAAAGCAAAAGTTCAATGCTGTATCTCCCTCTTCCAGGGCTCAGATCCCTTTCAAAACAAGGTTTAGAGAATTATATTTTTGTGACTCTCGGTTCACCCCAGATCCCCTTCTGCCGGGCTCATATCCCTTCCTTCATTCAATTAGCCTCCCTCATTCGGGCTCAGACCAATTGTGACGTGCATTAAATTATCAAAGACTTTCAAATGTGCACAGGGTTTAGCTTGATCCATTGCATGACCACTTTGATCTCAATATTTCTTTCTCTCTCACTCAGCATCCATTGGATACCTAACAGAGACTTTTGAATGAGCACCCACGTGGTGCTGGACCACTCTGCATATGGTAGATAAAAGTTCAAAGATAAAGTTCAACTACTTCCTTTGGCTTCCAATTATATACATATTGTGCATCCCAAACGCCTCACACACTGTTCTCTTTATACAATGTTGCCACTTGCAACCTTGGTTCAAAACACAAGCTGGTTTGGTATCAGTCTCTCTGACTCAACGTTGTGCTGTCTTTTCTGATGGTGCTTTGCTGTAGGAGCCAAGGACAGTACCACAGCGGCAATCGCTTCTCCCTGACTTGGTTATCGACATGGGAGAGCTCCGGGTTCCTCCGACATACTATGCACGTTTGGTCAGCCGTAGTAACTGGTCTTCGGTTTCTTAGTTTCCAAGGCTAATGAAAGTAATGGTCTTTAGAGGTCAAGGGTTCTTCCCTCCTTGCAACCCTCTCTGGTCTCGCCATCTTTTTCCTTTTATTAAACTGCCATCTTGGAACTGCTGTTTCCTTGTGTGTTTTGCCTCGCTCAGAGTGTGCTTTCGTGCTCTGCCTTTTATCCATGTGGGGAAGCGTGATGGAAGTCAGGTGTGTGTAATGGTCTGTAATTGCCTGACCTTGCCTGACCATAGTGCTGGGACATGTCAGGTATAGGGCTCTGGTTTTAGTCCATTGTCGCTCACAGTGAACTGTCCATAAGAAAGTATTTGTGTCAGGAAAGGGGGTGGGGAGCTTAGTTATTAGGTATCCTTTTGTGTTGGTAGTTACTAGGTATGCTACCTGGTAGAATGGCGAAAAGGTGTTACAAGAGTGGGGATAATGCATCTCACCCTCCGGTGTCCCACTTCCACTACCCGAAGACCCCTCATCCATGAGATCCTCCCACACTGGTCCACCCCCAGGAACTGGATCCAAAAGTGATGGCATGTCCTGGACACCTGGATGACAGATACCCAGGGACTAGCGGGTGAGACACCTTCAGGTTTCTCACACTGGCCTTGTCAGTCCTGAAATGACCAGAGTACAGATATCTTAGGATCAAGGGTATTATTTGCTTCCAAAAAATGCTCAACAACTGAGCTCTCTTTTGTGCATCACTTGATGCTTTGATGGTGGATGTTCATGTGTCTATGTAGTAATTGACCAGTTTTGCCTACATAGTGGAACCGCATACAGCATTTTATGCGTAAAATCAAGTTGGATACACATGTAAAACACATCATAATTTAGAACGCCTGACCCGTGTAGAGTATCTTGATTGTATCCAAAATGTTGATATGTGTACACTTAGGTATTTTTCAGTTTTGCAAGGCATGGTTCCATTTCCTGTGCTATTTTTATGTAGTTCGCTTCTAACCATAATTTCTTTCTGATTGGCTGCCTGTCTAGCAAGTGGCGCATTGCAAGGAAAAATTCTTGCAAACGTTCATCTTGCTGCAGAATGGGTTGTAGTTTTCTCAGGGGTTGCTCTGCAGGATCTGTGTTGTGAATTAGTCCATCCACAATTCTGTGTTTGCATCCATGGTTAATGAAGTTTGATCTCAACCTTGTATGGTGTGTTGTGTTTGAGCTTTTTTGGTTGTATTTTAATGATCGACTGTATATTGTAGCATGCTATGTATGCACTGGGTGGAAGCTGTCAGTCTACAAATAGTTGGCCTGCTCAGATGGTTTGTGATGTGGTGTAGTCTGAAGCTGGTCATATTTTATTATTATTGTGTCAAGGAAATGTAGTTTTTCTGGAAAGTAATAGAGTTTTAGATTGATGGTTGTATGGAATTGATTAAATCTTCTGCAGAAGCTTGTGACGTTCTGTTAACCAGCAGCTCAAATCTGGAATAGATTATTGTATCACAGACATCTCAAAGGGCGGCAATTAGAGGTGGCAAGGAAATTTTTCTCTAATCATGCCATGAATGCATTTGCATACCGAGGTGCCATTTGAATTCTCAGGGCTGTAGCCATCATTTGAAGATAAGTGGCGGTAGCAGATTGTGAAATGTTTGCGAGACAAGATCAACTCTATGCATTTGGCTATAGTTTCAGCAAGCGGGTTATATAAGAGCACTTGTACATGCATCAATGCCATTAAGGTGGGGAGTGATTGTGTAGTGTGACGAATGCCAGGGTATTGTCACTGTTTCCATGGGAGAAGCCCCTTTCCATGAGGGCAGGGAGAAGAGGCTGCTACCGGATAGTCCCCATGGAGGTGGTACTCAGCGGGTGGATCTCATGGGGAGGGAAATCCTTCATGGGACCAGCGACGATGCCCTTGGAAAAGGCGGTATTCACTTAACCCCTTGGATACCCCCACTATCCTTATTTCCCACTCAGCCCCTCTGGTCCCCCATAACTCTATATATTATAGTAGAGTAGAAAGTCTCATTGACAATACTGGGATGAGGAAGAGGGAGACTTACCCCGACTTTAATACCATTGGGATGAAGAAGACGGAACAAAGAGCAAAAGGCCACCACGGAACCAACACACACAGTCCAGTTGTTAAGAGGCAGCCCCAGTCATAAAAGGAAAGCAAGACTCAATGGTCAGTTGAACCAGCTCTGGAGTAGCAAGGAACGAGATACACGTTCCGTGTCAGGGGTCCCAAAGACTGGACACCAGAATGCGGAGATGCATGACTCAGAGGTCCCTGCGAGGTGGACCTGGCTTGTGGCAGAGAGGAAGGAAGTCAGACTGGCAAAAACAAACCAAGAATGAAGATGCGAGCAGCTGAAAATGTGAGGTACAGACTGGAGCTGTGGAGCCACGGGAAAGATAACACAGAGCGCAGCAGCAACAGAAAAGCTCTGCTCCACTCCAGAAGAGACTGGAGACTACCCCGACACTTCCCAAAGATAGAGAAAGGGTCGGACTGGTTGTTGGGGCAGTGGCGGAGCTGAATACACTGAAAGGTCTTGTGAATATATCCCAAAGATCCCAAAGCGGAATCACTCAATTTGATACAAACTTTGTAAAGCACGTAAATATATCCTGAAAAATAAAAGGGGATAAAAGAGGAATTTTAAACTTGGGGTGAACTTTGTAAACCAGATAAACACATCCCAAAGAGCACAAGGGGAAAACAAAAGAATCATATACACTGATACGCACCTTGAGAATAAACCTATGTGGAATAGCACCCGTAAGATAGTATTCCAGGTCTGTCTGAGAGAACCCTAGGTAAAGCAGGGACAGGGATCCTGCAGAGGCAGAAGGACAGGCTTTGGGACCCATATGAAAGAGGGGAAGCCCCGCAACAGGGTTTGAGACCAAAATTAAAGCAGGCAAGGCCCATCAGTAAAGTAATTAAGGGTCAAGGGCCCACATCAGTGCAAATAAACCTACCACCAGTGGTCTGTAACCCACAAGCAGACCCTGAGAAGGGATAAAAAGATAAAACAGGAAACCAGCAGAAGAGCAAACATCTTTTGGGAACTTAAAGTGATGAAATCAAGTCTGGCAGGTTGGTGAACCAGGCCTGATAAAAGACTGAAGAGGTTCATTTTGTTGCAAGAAGAGAGGAAGAGGTCCCCTCAAGGAGATTGGGAAGGTGTGTTTCTTTTTGAAAGAGGTTAACTCCAGGAGAGGGGAGAACTGTTTTGTTTAAAAGTGGAAACAGCCACCAAGGAAGAGGTTCCTCACAGGAGAGAGGGGAACTGTGACTTGTGTTTCATGGACAGAAGTGGTCTAAGAAAGAGGTTCCCTCCAGGATATTGGGGAACTGTGTGTGTTTTTTTTTTAAAGTGATTTCTACAAGGTCAGGGAAGAATTGTGTTTCGCCTACAAGTGGAAGCAGGAACCAAGGAAGAGATTCCTCCCATGTAATGCATTACAAAAAATGTAACCTTTAATTCCAAGATGGAGTCTAAGTGAAATGCATTCTGTGAACACACATGAACATTTGAATTCAAGCTTAAAGAGAGGCCCACTTCTCTGAGCACAATGTGTGTTTGCTGGAGCGATGGAAAGACAGCTTCTTTATGTGTTCAGAGGAAGCTTGTCTTGCATTCTTTTAACAGCCGAGAGCAAAGTCTGTCGGCTTCTCATAAGAATCCAGAGATTATTGACAAATTCAGTGGAGTCCATTAGCTGCAACGGCTGCAAGACAGGGAAAGAGCAAGTCGCTTCACTTCTTGAACTGTCTCAATACTTTGCACTATTGTACAGGCGCCCTTAATGGGAATGCCGCCACCATCTATAAATCTGTTATTGTAAGTCATTTGTTATCGGAAATTAACATCACTGTGCTTCCGGAAAATCCAAATACACCGAGCACAGGACAAACCCCAATGGTATGACTAAATCAGCACATAAGAACAGGAGACAGCAGCAGAGAATAAGATTCTCAGTAACTTGATCAAAGTTCACTTCATGTGCAAGTACAGAATGCAGATATACAAGATCCTCAGGGAATGAGGCACCGACACATTGTTCAACACTGAAACTTGCTTATCAGATAGTTACAAGGAAGTAACCCAAGAAACCATACCATTTAATTTCAGATTTCTCCAGGTCAGCTTGGAATGCAGGACAGGAGACGTATTTCCGTAGCACACAGAGCATCAAAAGGAATTTAGCAGCAAGACCCATGGACATTACACACTGTAAATCATTCATCATCCACCTAACCATAATCACCATACACACCTTAAATACAGACCTCCTATTTATTGAAACCTCTCAGAAGGGCTGTTGGACACAGTAGCCAATCTCTGGGTGAAACACAAACCCAAAGGACTTGGTGATTTCAATATTTGGTTTTAAAAACAAAATTAAACTTTGGCTAGATAAATTCACTCCTAATTGACCAGCTTTTACCTTAGATTATAGGAAACATGGGCAACATGCTCAGCCAGTCACAAACAAACACTTTAATGCAATGAAGTCCTGATGACTACGGCCTCTCCTATCCATGTTCAGAGACCACTGTAGGGCACCCTTTGTTATCAATGGATCAGCACTCTCAGTTACTAATCACAAAGGACATCACCAGGAGAACTTTTAAAACCTTTAAACCAGCGAAAAGTGGAATTCTAAAGGAGGAGATCAAGCCAATTATACCAGTACCAGATCATCGAGTCACGCAGGAATGAGCAGTATTGCTCCAAAGTGTATTGCACAAAACCTAAAAGCCTGGAAAAACAAACAGCAGCAATGCAGTTCTCAAAAACATAGCCAGAATCAAGAGGGAGAATGTAGGAATCAGTCACTGCAAAGAATCATGTACACCCTCCCAGAAACTGCTGGATGACATTACCAGCCATTTCCAAAACAAGGAGAAATACATTGAGCAAGCCATAGTCATAACATTTATTGCTAGGTACAATATCATCCTTCACAAAAAAACCTTGCCAACAACCACATCAGTCAACCCATTTCAAGTCCATATCAAAAGCTGAGTTCTCTAAACTGCTTAAGGACAGCAACAAAATAGGCTCCCCAAGAGAACCCTGCCCAAATACATCTAATAAGGGTGGACTTTGTTAAACCATTCCTCTGAAACCCCACTTTATACCCGGACACCACTACATTGCTGGAAAGTTAGGTTTATAGTCAAATCTTGGAGGACTTTTAAGTTCATCAACATCCTTGGCCAACCACATGTATGAATAAGATTAATGAGGGGAACAGAATCTGCACTTCTATACATTGGAGTCTACCTTAAGCTTAATGCAGATATCAACATCCCCCCCCCCGGCTCTCATACTCCTATAATTATCCACATGTCATTATTCACATGTCACTAAGTAAGAGGCTAGGAGTAGTAGGAATACTGTGCTACAATGCACGTGGTCTTTATCCATGAATATGAACTGTCTTCTATCCTTTATTTTAATCTCACTCAGCATATCCTGTAAAGTATCTCCTCTGCTCTTTAGTATATACATGCACCACTCATGAGACTTTTCAAAAGATAGTGACCCATCTACTACAATACTACAATCACATAGATGACACAGAGATAGTCTTCAAAATGATCACCAACATGGACTCGGATACCATCCTCACCAACGCCCTCACTTAAGTGAACACATGGATGGCTCACAATCTTAAACCAAACAGACAAGACAGAAATCATAAATTTGTCTTCCAATGTCATACTGCAGACAGCAGAATCAGGGGCTATAGTAATGGGTACATACTTGGAAACATCTAGAGTGATCAAGATGTTAGGAATTCTTATGAACAATGGACTTAACCTAGAATGGCAATTAAACACTGTAGGTAAGAAATACACTCACACTTACACTCAACCAGACACAACATGTCTTTACTCATCTTCTCAGACAGAACCCCTTGCATCATAACCTTGGTTTTATCAAGTCTCGACTATGCTAAAAGCATATACCTCAGCATGCGAGATTATCATGCTAAGAAACCTCAACGCATCAAGAATACAGAGGCAAGACTACTAGTCAGACTAAACAGGAGGGAACACAAAGCCAGCTGTAGGATCACTCTGCTGGCTACTGGTCAAGTAAACTATACATTTCAAAGCACTGTGCATTGTTCACAGACCTCTTCCGCACCATGGAACCAAATTCATGCAAGGAAAAATCCCTTATAACAACTGAGGAGAATGCTGGGATCCATATGCCAGAAAGATAAGGAGGAGCAGCTTTCTCTATCATGACAGCAAATCTCTAGGACTCCCTGCCAAAGGAAATCTTAAACAGCGAGGTTCTCCTTAACAGGAAAACAAAAAATCTGGCTCTTCGCCCCTTAATAGGGAAAGGAGCATAGCGAAAGGATCACTTGAGTAAATGCTGTGAACTTGAGGCCAAGTAATCAGGGAATAGGTTTTCTGTTTAGTTCACCTTCACGTCTAATACAGTGCAGGTGCCAGGGTGCTTGCCCCACCCAATAGTAAAGTCAATTGAATAGGTACTATACACTGCACTGGGATGCCACAGAATACAGAGTTGCTTCCAGAACCCACCAGAACCTCAACCGCTCCAGAAACTCCACTCTGCACCCTGCCTCACAATCAATTATGCTGCAAACCGGTCTCCCCCCTTCCTGCTCCTTCCTGTTTTCCCACTCATCTGCAACACTGCAGGATTTAGAGGCATATGTCGTCTCCCACAAATTACACACCAGGTCACCTCAAGAAAAACATTTCCATTGGCAAAAGGGATGGATGCTCTAAACGGCTCATCGGACACTCTGCTCACACCTTTAGCAACACTGGCAGCTTTTATACCCAAATGCACTATATATAGGGAAACCATGCCACCCAAACACAGCAAACTAAAGACTCCTCCCATCAGTCTTAAAAGAACACAACACTACACCTCTACAAATCTATAAATACCTTACATACCACATCTGCGACCAAAGCACCCTACTACCACTGGCACACAATGCTCCCCTCTGTAGAAAAATGCATCTATCCTGTGGCCAACATCAAAGTGATCTTGCATTTTCCTTCTCCTCCCTCTAACCTAACATGTCCCCCACTGTTTCAGTTCCTCCATGGAGACCATGCAAAGTGGGGTATATATTCCAGTAACACAACATAATAACAGTATAGACTGGCACAAAGGCCTGACTTTGCCATCAGCAATATCACAGACATGACATACATTTCTTATATTCAACCTGGGTTGATGCAAGGCACCTCCTTGTTACCATGATTTTTAGATGGTGGCAGCAATATATGTGCTATATAGACAAAATGTAGATTGATGAATCAGGTTGAAGATCGTCTAATCAAGGAAAGGGCATAGTTCCCAATGGTGTTTTGTACCTGCACTGAATGGGATGTTGGCCTCATTCTTCTTGAATTTTCTATCTTTATCCAGGAACCTGTTAGGGTTGAATTTCTCAGGGTCGTCCCAATACTTCTTGTCTTGTAGAGCAGACTGGAGCAATTGAATTACAGGTGTACCCTATTAAGAAGGAAACATGATTGGGAAACAAGAAACATCTCAGATGAGTGTGACGGTACGAGCAACCCTGGTCAGTTTGTAGGGAGAACTGGTGAGGGTCAACATTTTAATTTGAAATGTTCGATATCTGAGCCTAAAACATGATTTTGCTATGTATTTATTTCTAGATATTCAACAACTGCATAGAGCGCCATCTTATCTGGCTAGTTTAGACTCTTACAAGCAGCATGAATTCCAGAAAACCCATTTAAATGGACCCATCCTGCAAGACTAATACCAAATCCATAGCAAATGTGAATCCTACAGTGCTTGATCTCTTGATACACCAAGATCTTACAATATATGCACACAAATCGTACTCATGCTCAACCTCCTCAGCTAAAATGTCAACTGTTTTTTTTGCTGGATTCATTCATTAGTGATTCATTAGGAGCACATGTTGCTAACAGGGGGAATGTAGACCTGTGATATTCTGCATAAATAGAATTGGCCATGGTTCCACTGTTAGGCCGACAGTCCCTACATCTTGATGATGTCCATCCAGCTGTTTCATGGGTCATATTAAGAGAACATATACAACACTTCATACACATCATTGGCATCTTTTGACAATTCTGGAGCCTAAAGACAGTCATTTAAAGGCATTTCAAAATGTTACCATGTGCACACCAAGGTACCTAATATTCTGATAATGCAGCGTATCTGCAGAGGATTGCCTCCCTCAACGTTTTCATGCTTCCTTATAATAATAGAGGTGGGACTTTTATAACAAAATGAATACCTTGGGAATGGTGTAGCCTTTAAACTTGATCTCATGCAGGGCGGCGTGTGGAAGACTGGTTGGGAGGAGGTTGGCGTATCTCTGGATTTCATGGATAACTGCATCAGTGTACGGCAAGTGAAGTCGGTCCTCCATCGAGGGACTCCGGTGAGGCCCCAACACATCGTCAATTTCTTTCTGAACTTTCTCTATAAAAAGAAATAAATCCCCAGACAGCTTTCATTTTGTCAAATTAACGGTTGAGGCAGAGGCCAGGTGTGCTGGTAGAAAGCTACTGCACAACAGCTGAAAAATGAATGGTCACACTTTTAGCAGCGGGCTTACAATCAAACTCTAGAAAAGATCCAGTCTAATATGTACTGGTTTTGAATACAGACATTGAGGATTCAATGGCCAGATAACACATTTACATTTCCTGCACATTTTATTTATTAAGGGGTTGGCTTCCTTTGTATTATTAGCATTCAACTGACCCTAAAAGCACAAGTTCAAACATACCGGCCTCTCAACCTTTAGTCAATTTAATCACGCAGCCTAAATCATCAACTTGAGGGTCCATTCCAGTCATTTTATGTACAAGTGAAGAACCGAAGTCACAACCTGACAATCTGCTTTTATTGACAGCAGACAATCGTCATGTGGGTCCATGCATACTGGCCACCCGCTTCTGTCAAATCATTGCTACCATGTCAATTCATTGAATTTTCAGGAAATAGCCCCTCGGTTTGATGTATCCCATAAAATGGTACAGCAGTGATCGCGAGTTAGGACTATCACTTGAAAGCAGTGGTGTGCACATGCTGAAGGCGATACCAAAGCATGTGTATCACAGTACACCTTTCCATTAAGTAAATCAGGTGCACTGCTTTACCAACAACGGTGCACACCCCAATATTCCATCCCTCCAAGCCAAATGACGCTACCAGCTGCCTCAAAATCAGCTCTGGTCACCATTGCTTGTACTTCCTGCGTCTGAATGGTATTCTCCAGTTAATGCGGTACAAGTCTCGGGTGAGATCAGCTGCTCAGATACTTCCACCTCAAATCTCACTCATTGTTTCGCAAAGTCTTCCTGCGTTAGTTCCGAATTCTCTGGTCACCTCTTTCCAGATTTCCTTTCATTTACACATTTTCTCTCCATTTTAACCATTAGTTTTCATTTTTTAAATAAATCTACACAATGCATTAAATTGCCCTATGGCAAGTCTCTTCACATGTTGTGAGTTTTTAATGGACCTAGTTGGGCTAAGGGTGGAGTTTTGAGGCATTTCTTAAAGTGACAATGGTGAGATGAAGAACGCTGTTGAATAGGACATTTTTCAAGGGGATCCTGGACTGGCAAGTGACTGTGTCTTTCACTGATGTGCTTAGAGATGGGCCTGTTGAATCCACAAACGTTGGCTGATAGGAAGGTCCTTTCGGGTATGGGAGATATCTTCGCACAGATAGCTTTGGGCAACGTTAGCATGGCATTAGTGAGGAAAGGGTGTTGAATTGGCTGGTCACTGACTGACAAAAAACGGAGCCCTTAATTGTGGTTGTTTTCTTTACTCTAGGCTTGCCAGGGTTTGCAGGGCTATGATTGAGACTATTTAGATGCAGTTAGACTTCAATAAGAGTAACATAGAACAGATAAAAGTAATTGGTTTAATTCAATTGAACACTGGCGAGGGTGCCCTCCCACTTCATCTGGGAGAAATACGCCGAGATTTTACACAGTTGTCCTCTTTGCACCCCCACATTCATAAATAATGTTTGCTGCCAAAAGAGGGCATACATGATAACGTAATCTTCCCACATATTCTTCCCCAACCAGCCCATATCTTCTCTTGATGCTCTCTCTCCTTCGCAAGATCATTTCCAAAAGAGAAAGGTGGTGCCCCTGAATCCCCTTCGATCGGAAACCTGGCAACAAAATAACATAGGGTGACCTGAAGTCCCAATTTTTCCAGGAACAGTCGCAGAATTAGGTCTTCTGACAAAATACCACCCCACCTCTGTCTTGAGAGACATTTAAAAGCCTTCTCCTGGTTTTGAGGATAGGGAGGGCGGCCACTGGCTGCTACTGCAGGGACAGTAACAATCTTTCAATTCTATATAACAGTTACACACCAAAACAAATGTTACATTTGCTTTTGAAATTTTACAACAACATTGAAGTCTCTTCTTTTGCATTCTGGGGCGGGATTGAATTTCAAAACTTTCAGTTAACAGCCACATCATTAACTGATTGTGGTACAGGGACCGCTTTGGAAACAGATTCTGGAATAGCAATCGGAGCAAAACGTCCTTTGCTATTAATATACTCACATTCACAGCCAACCAAATCTGCACAGTTTATATCAAGGGGAATGCCTGGACTCCTCCCGGGCCCTGTTTTTCTCATAGTAACCATAGTAAAATTGAATTCCCACTTATGTAGGTAGGTAGCCTGTCTTGGTTTTCTATTTTGAATATCTGGTCACCTCCAAATAACATGCAGGAAGGTGCAGTTCCAGAGAGGACAAGGTAATCACAAACTTATCAGATAAATGCTGAAAAGGAGGGGGGTGATGGAGAAGAATCTATTGATGGCTTTGCTCGTTTTAATGATTGTGGGATCAGCCAACATTTCGATACATGCTTTAAGGAGGCAGAGTTATCCGACAGCGCCACGTCGATCCCTGCACTTACCTTGAATTTCAGGGTACTTCAGCATTAGCTTAATTGCCCAGTGAAGGGAAACAGAGGTAGCCACAGTCCCAGCAATGAACAGGTTAAAAATGGTGTTGTCAAGACTTTCCAGGGTGAAATGTGTATTTGGGTATTTGGCTTCCTAGAGGAAAAAAAAATAAATCAATAAAGTGATAAAGATAGGGAATGGCCATAGATATTTATAAGATACAGTGTGGCTTTATAAAGGTCAAATGACTGTTGTATGATAATAGCACAGTATATCAAGTTCTATTGCAGACAGATACAACCTGCAACACTACACAAGAAGTGGGTGTTAAATGTATTTTATTTTCAAATCTGACATGGTGGGATAACTCTATATACAACTATACATGGTTTTCCTACTTTGGAATATCTAAGTAAACGTTGTCAGGATGGGTGAAATTACAAGCTGCGTCGGGCAGGGGGATTCTGCAACTCAAACTACCCTGGGAACTACAGTCTCACCACAGTGATCAAATGGAACAGGATTCTGAAGTTCTTAAGTTTTCTGTTCTGTGTAAAAGGTTGACATGCATATGGGATCCACGGCCTTTCCCCTCGAGTTTAAAGGAATAGTGTGCTCAAAAATAGTATTGTCCCGATCGTTCGGACATGTGTTTTTCAGCATACTGTGATCGATAGTAAAATACTTTCCCATGCATCTTACCTTAGTTTTTCTCACTTTTACACATGTGAAAACAACGGGTGGGGTGCGGCCATCCTGTGCTAATCTTATCAGTTGCTGCATCGCCCTAAGTTCGAGTGCCCTCGCAGCACTAAATCATATAACCCGCCCCTGAAGCTGACATCACTAGACACTTACTTCGCTTTTCACAAAGCCAATGCATGTCTCGTGTCAAGGTTATCTGTGCGCAAGCTATTGACATGTCTCCATGGAAATGGCTGGACGCCTCTTTCCTGAATAAGTATAAACAGACCCCTTCTCATCAGACAACATCAGAGTTGTTTTTTCAATCTTTCCACTGTCTTTTTTGGATTGCCTGTGACTCGTTTCTGCTGTGTTCAGCTACTTTCTTAGCACAAAGAACATGCAAAACAGATACTTACACTAGCATTAATACTGATTTCAATCGTTACTTGCATTTTATTCAAACATTTGTCATATTATGGCAACAATACAGTCCTACCAGTACGAGCCGGAGTATTCTGAGGAGGAAGTAATTGAAAGAGAAATATGTGGAAACGATGGGGAATCGAACAATAGTTGGGAAGATGAATTACTGGAGCATGAGCCTGAGCCTAGTGACATGGAAGACGTTTCCACCTGGTTTACCTGCAATCGCTGCTAGGACATGCCAACTGAGGTGGAGAACTGCTGCTGCAAAGAAAACTCTCGATGATCGGCCTACATATTAGAAGAAGACACACCACCGCTATTCGTTACCGAGCTGCATGACTTCAGGGCAGCCTGCCTCACAGGTCCATATTGAGGATTATGATGGTGCTTACGCACGAACTTTGTGGAACAGTTCGCTCTCACTATCCAAGTAACGAGTAAGTGTACTCCCGAATGAATGAAGTCTGCAAATTAAATATAGTGTTCATCGCTTAGGTGTCTTTCACTTTCAACCGAGAAACAATATTTTGCTGTGTCCCAAACCTTTATGGATTGAATCAGTGTTCACTTTTGTAATGTGTCAAGACTTCAAAGCACAAGTTAATTTATCCATGAAGTAACTTTTGTAAGGGCAACTATGCCATAGAATTCAGGATGAATTTTCAAGTAATAGTGGTACACTTATATGGTTCATTCAATTACAGTATGTATGTTTCTCTTCTACAGGTGGTACAGGCTGGTGGCCTACCTTTCAATTACATGGTGGCTTTAGGGGAGGCTTGGACTCAGCGTTTGATGAGTAATACCCGCCTGCATCATTGGAGCCATTCGCACTAAATTCCCCAGTGACAGTGGATGGTACAGGGGATTTTCACACACTGTGCTGCAAACTCAAGTATACAATTTGTAGTTTGTTTGTGCCATCAAGATCACCAAACTAAAAAAAATATAAATGAGCATATACGAATAGTTGTTTCAATTTTTCAGTGAATCAAGAACACAATCACTTGTTTATGAGGGACATGAACGAATTATTGGTGCCCTTTTGCGCTCACCTCGTCCGCAACAATCCATCCCCCCCTCCATTATACCCCACACCGGTACTGGGTGGTTGGGAATGGCCAAGTTGTCAAACACCATGTACACTTCAAAAGGGATCTTCTGCATGGTGACCATTGTTTTCATGGCCTCCCCAAACCCAGTGTCTCCAGGCTCCCCTCTGCAAGACCCCGCCCCGGCAGTCCACATAAGTGTGTCTCCCTTCTGCAGTGTTCCAGGCATTTTGCGCTTGCCTCATGCCCATCCATCCCCCTCCAGTATCAATGGCATTTCGCAACTGTGGCCATGCGCTCACAAGGGGGCAGGAAGGGTGGGAATGCTCAAGGTGACAAACACCATGTACACTTCAAAAGGGTTCTGCACAGTGACCATTGTTATCATGGCATCCCCAGACCCAGTGTCTCCAGGCTGCCCTCTGCAAGACCCCACAGCAAACACGTCACACATTCACATACACACCCACTTTTCTAATCCTTTATAAACACCTTGACATTTTACAGGAGAACATGTCTGTGCTCTGTAAGGTATACGTTTATTGTGCAACTTGTTCCCCGGATACTTCCTCCCCTGCTTGCTGAATCGGCTAGTTTGTTCATCCAGGTAAGGGTGGTAGTTCACCGATTTACTTATCGATATTAATCGATTGCTGATCTCAATTTATTTTTCTATTTCCACCAATTTGACCGGGCATTGTAATGTTCATTTAGCCCAATGACTTCACCATTGTCTAAAGTTTCAAGTATTTTGACCTAAAAAAACAGCACATTACATCAATGTCCATTGTAATAGAATGGAATCTTTCATGGTCCATGTTTGTAAGCATATTCCCTTTTGATGCCTGAAAGTACATTCAATGGACGATAACACGTTCGGATTTGTGGTATACCAATCATTTCTGTAAGACAGTTATCGCCGTGTTCATTTGACAAGGTTACAAAGGTTTTCCTTCTTTGACTAAAACATATTTTGCATAGAGAGCTGTAATATAATTACATCACTCAAATACATACAGTATTTTTATTTTATTATTTATATATTTTGGCCAATCAATTCCGCATCTGCAGCCAGCACTTTACCGACGATATGTACGAATGATCTGAGTAAACAAAAAAGCGTTGACTCTGAATTCTTTGTAAATTGCTTCCAAATGAAATTCCAACCAAATGTATGCACATGCTGCCTCCGGTGAGTCATACATGATGAATGAGCTGTTATGTAGGTACTATCTATGATCTCTCGCTCTAAATCTGGTAGTGTACTGAAATGGTAACTTTATGAACGGTTTTGAGCTTTCAGTGTATATTTACTTCAAAAGTCTCGTAATAAAGTTTCCATAGCTACCAGATTGTATTGAATTTTTACTATAGTAGATTTCAATATACTGCATCGGTCCCTCTTTCTTGAGCCTCTAATACATCAAGCAATTATGACCATTATAAAATAAGGCCATTGTGCCCTTTAAAAGTCGTATTATGTTTCTGTAATCTGTTGCTTGATGCATCTCTTTTTTTGCATAGAGCACAGCGATGGACGCACAGACTCTCACAAGTGACAAAACCACTGACATGTCCAGTGGCCCAATGGTGAGCCCTACCGACATGCACAAAGTGATAATCTAGAGCGCTGGATATGCCCTCATATCTAATACAACTTCAATTTTTCCTTTTACCACTTTATGACATTGCATGGAAAATGAAGGAACAAGATTCTCCATCAATTTCTTTTCTGGAGTCAACATCAAGTCATTTTATTGTACTTGCCCTTTACGAGAATGTATTATGCTAGCAATTACAAATGAAATCAAAATGTTTATGTGTGCTATCAGTGTTAGTAACACGTGGCATGTATGTATGGATTTCTCTCTATATGTACCATGGTTTGCATCTGTTTGTTTCAGTTCCATTTTGCTGTATTCATCCATACTAAAACAAGTACTGTGTTACAGGGGGATGCTGGAACTTCGACTACAATCACTTCCTCCATTGCAACCGGTCCAGAGTATGAGGTATGCCTACTTACAGTTCCCTTGCAAGAATGAAAGTAAATCCTACAAAGGATATTATTAGAGAGTGAAATGCATGTGACAGTGTACTGTTTCAAACTTTTCTGATTTTGGTTCTAATTTTACACATCTTCTCTAATGCAGAATACATTATAAAAAAGTTTGAGGGCAACATTACAGTCAGTATGTTTTCCACAGTGATCTTTGATCAAGTACATGTGACATCTCGGAAGGTTATCAGGTGAATTCTGAAATGTATATTATGACTAAATAACGCACACTGTTTGAGGCTATGTTTGTAAGTGCTCTGTGCAAAGAAAGATTTGAATTTCCAGTATTATAGACTTTTTTTTGAATGAATATTGGATTCAAGGAATGTACACAGGCTGTTGAATTAGAAGTGGAAGCACATGGACCAGAAGAGAATCCCACAGTTTAAAAAAAAAACAAGAAAACAAGGATAACAAACAAACAAGTTTGTTTGTAGAGGTTTTTAGACTAGCGTTTTATTCATATGTTTTTGTTTTTAAAGTGGTATGTGCTGTGTGGGTGCTATACATTGAGCATGTTTTTCAATACATCTCTTAGAAGCCAAGAAGGAAGAGAAGTATAAAGACACAGACAACAAATGAAAACAAAGATGTCGCTTGCGAAACAGATTTCACAATGGAGCAACTAATATTTGAAGCGCAGCGTGGTCCAGTCAATAGGCAGACTCGTGATACTTATGCCGAATGGCCGGAAATTGAATGGAATGTGATCGGCGATCCGTGTCCATGGACCATTGCTACCATATGACAACTCGACAAAATGAAAATGAATACAATGAAGATGCATTGCAATTCCTCACAGACCCCTTGCCAGAATCTACACCCGCCAAAAATGTTCCACCCAAGAAACATTCAATTTTAACTGTTTCTCCAATACGTGTGCAAATATCACAACCTGAAATAACAGACTGAAGCTTCAATGCAATTGACCGAGGAACTTGGTAAAGATCTTGACTTCAGTTTGCCTAGTTTGGGTGATTTGTCCACCACAGTTGAGTTACAAACAACATTCATGCCGGACGATTGGCTGTTAAAGGGGCAACAATACATTGTATTTGACAGCTGCCTGATAGAGATTGTACTGTGGGCTCCATTGACCCACTCAGCAGAATTCCCATCCATAACCAAGCTGCGCTTCTGCAGTCAACAGCAAAATGGCTGCGCTGGTTCTTTGGAGCACCATTGCATCAAAACTGCATTTGGCAGAGACAAAAGGATGGCTGCACCATCTTGCCAAACACCTATTGGGCAAGTTGGAACAGGGAGCACACCCAGAAAAGGGGCAGTGTGTGTTCTTGTGTGCACCAAACAAAGCAAGTTGAAAAAGACAGCGCTGCTCAGCTGCTTGCAAAAAGTTCACATTGAAAAGGGAATATTTTACACTAAAAAGGATGCTGCCCTGATGCTATTTTCATCTATTCCATATCACATTGCTTTTTATCAATAAGGCCCTGCCATGCCTATCCATATTCACATTGTGCTTCAGCAGAAGAGAGCATTATCCCTGAAAGACAGGCTAATGTCAAGCCAAATCTGGGAAATCTAAGAAACTTCACTTTTAGTCGTGCGAGAAAACACTTAAATTTGGGTTCCAAAATGTCAAAAATCAAGGTTTTAAAGACATCCTAGCTCTATGGGTATATGCCTATTTCAGTGGCCCTGTGGCTTGAACAAACTGCTGGATAAAAGAAACAGAATAGTGCTGCAAAACAATATTGAGAAGCCAGGTGGAAGAGAGAAAAACCAAATTTAAAAGAGAAATCCTAGCAGCTTTCACCATGTGTCAAAATGGCCTTTTGAAAACCAAAAGAAAATGCATGTTTTAAAAGTACAATGTTGAATAGAAGCTTGTTTAAAATATGTAATCTGCCTATGTGTTTTGTTAAAGTGCCACAACTGTACAAATGTGTAAATTATGCTAAGACTGACTTTTGGCAAAAAGGTCTGTGGGAATGCTTTGCACGTCATAAAGTCCAACTCCATAAACTGAGTCACCTACTAGAGGAGGCAACCAACAGCTCAGTTCCAATAATTCTATGATGTCACTGTGTCTTATAAATAAGGGTGGCTGACAGAACTCTAGACACACACTCTCCTGAATTTCCAGCGCCTGCGTTCCTGATCTTCTACATTCATCTTGCCAGATTACAGATTGCAATACAAGGCCAAAGCATGGCTGACCATTTCCCAGCATGGTTTTGATCCAGAAAATCCCACTAAAAACCCTACTAACCAAGGGCAAAAGCTGTGGTACCCTTGTGGGGAGCATCCTGTGACCAGACCAGATGTTTGCTCGCTAGCTGCCTGCCCGCTGAACTTCTGCCATCCAGCTGTACTGCTATACAGCGACTAGACCGGCCCAGCTGGTGTTCTGCTAGAATAGTCTGCTGCTACCTGGTGACCCAAGCTGTGCAATGACCAGGACTCGGTTGACTGTCCCAATATCCCAAACTCAAGCGGGGACTGTGAGAATTTCCCCATCCCATAGAAACACATAGCCTACCCCATCCTGATCCTTGTGTCTTTGTTCCACTCTCTAAGCAACCCTATCCATGCCTTGGTAATTTGTCCTACTGTCAGAATTCTCTGTGCATCTTGTCCTTGATTCCTAGGTAGTGCCATTCATTCATTAACCCCATCTTGTAACTGCTTAGCAATATTTTGATTAAATAAATGAATTTTCCCTAAAGAACAGAGGTACACTGCGTGAAAGGTTACAACTGCAGTGTAACTTTTGAATCCACAGGTGGCGTTCCTTTTTTCTCAGTCATTAAAACTAGTATAAGCAAAATCTGTCTTTTCCTTTTCAAACTGATTTCTCTTCTTAATTGCTTAATTTTACCAAATCGGAACCTCCTTTCACCTTGAAAATCTCATCCGTTTCTTCAGCTATAGTCACTCTTTCACATTCCTATTGTCCCTGTGATGTGCATCTATCACCCCAGCCGAAACTGCATTCCGATTTTGTATATTTCACCCATTTAAAAAAAAAAAACATTTTGACATTTAAAACTGAAAAAAGTGTAAATGCAACTTTTCCACGTGTGATTTCGACTGCACTGGGTTCTCACTTTCACATTGCTTTTGAACTGTATGCCTTTTGTGATACCTTGCCTCATGGTTGCTAGTGATATAACATCTCTGGTACTGTGATAAAACATATGTACATCATTATATAACTACACAAATAATTATTAGTTGAAATCCGAGTGTCATTTTAGGCCATTGCAAAGGATTTTTGTGATGGAGGTTGGATTTTGATTCTGTTTGCTGCCTCATATACCTGACTACCTGATGCTTGTTTCTATCCACTCAAAAGGCGATTAATTGTGGGTTGAGGGAACATTGCAGGGGGAATCTTAACTCGGGTGCTAGCTATCCTAATTGCACAAGTGCTCCTATTCATTTGTGCTTTGGATATGTTCTTGTAGAAGGTTAACCAAAAGCATTTCAGTGCTTTTCATTGTAATTATCACCCCATTGGTGATTGCTGCCCTATATTAAAATTTGTGTGATTTCTTTGAATCTTAAAATAAATAAATATTACATTCCCACCAACCGGCCTGGTTCATGATCCATTGTGACCCGGGTTATTTGTAAAAGTGGGTGTGAGACAGGTTGTGTGCCATCTCAAATTGAATTTGTATAAAATAAAGAGAAAGCATTCCAATTGTGTGTTACATCCTAAGCTAAGACCAAGGTGTGTCGCCCGATTGAAATCCTTAACTGTACAGGTGCTGAAATGTGTCCATACATTCATGGGGAACATATGCAGGGAGACATTGATTAATGTGTCTCGTGTTTTACGAAAATACAAGCCAGCTTTGTCCACCTCAATAATACATTTTTCATGGTCCGCTCAACCGATGCTGGGCAAAGTGCCAGCTCAAAATCTACTATGTTCAGCAGCTTTACTTTTCAGTGGGTCTACTTTCAGTAAGATTTTCCAGTTTGTCAATTTGTGGGAGTTGAGTTTGTTGCTAAAACCCAGTACTACAAATATCAAAGGGAATTCTTATTCCCCGCTATTAGTCAAGACTGGAAAATTGAACAGATGTCAATCGAAAGCAAATTCTCTGGCATACGTTTCTGGCTAGCTGGCAACATACAGTTGACAGCCACGGATTTGCAACAAAGTACTGCACATACCACTTTCAAGACATGGAATGTAAAGAAATTGTGAGTTTGGAGATAGTGCAGGTGTCCAAATGTACATCTTCTGTGGCCATGGAAAACTGGGTTTCATAAAATCCGTCGAACATCTTCAATCAAGGGGAATGCAAATAGACCTGATAGCCACTGACAGGCACGTTTCAATAGCCAAAGCCACACATTCGTCATCAATTTGATGTATGGCACGTTGCCAAATCAGTCAATACAAAAATTACAGCTGCTGGTAGAAAAAAGGGTCCGGAAAATATTTTACAGTTGTGTCAGTCTATCAGCAACAATCTTTGGTGGAGCTCCAAAACTTGGGATGGGTCTGTAGAAATTCTACTTTAAAAATGGCATTCATTGATGCACCATTGTTCCAACGTACACTCATGGACAGAAAACCAAAATGTTCACAAATGTGCACATGGACCCTTATCGAAGGAGCAGGAACACAAAAAGAAGTGGTTGTTGCCATGTTCACCTCCACACAAAGCTCTTGAGAAGATTGTGTACAATAAAACGCTTTCAAGAGACCTGAAGCGACTCACAGAATTCTGTCATACCGGAGATTTAGAGGTGTTCCACAATATGTGCCTAATGTACAGGCCCAAAAGGTTGTATTTCAGCATAGACTGTATGGAGGCCAGAACAAGACTAGCTGTACTTGCACACAATGAGAACGTTGGGAGGGAACAAGCGAAAACTGCAGGACATTTCGGGATGCCTCGTTACCTCATAGCCTTCACAAAACGAGGCAAACAATGGGTGACCAAGCCAATATACTAGGAAATGGAATTTGAATTTGTGAAAGATTTGACATTGAATGTGTTGGCCATGCATACTCATGGAATCAATCCTGATTTTGTTGCTAGGACACATACAGTGCCACAAAACATTGCAAACGAGCCCTGTCCACCTAAAGAGGAACTTGTAGAAAAGTGCCCTTCCCAATTTAAATAATTAGTAGCGGTCTTCATAATCTGCTCACAATAACATTTTCGATATGTTCCCCAATGTTTGTACATTGTACATCAGCAATTGAATGCTATTACACTACATTTGAATGCTATACAAAGTATTTAATTATGCAGATTAAATTTGGTGAATGATTCATTAATGTATATCTTTTACCTTCTCTTCATTGATATTACTGGTCCTCGAAAATTTCTGTGATTGCTATTGGTGAAATATTTGAAAATAGAATTGCCCTAGCACATCGGTGCTGCACTGCCCATTTTGGTTGCTGAAATACTGATGGGAAAATGGATATTTGCCATCAGTCAACAGGACACTGAGACTTGGTGTCTGTCAAACCCTGTTTTAGACCCAAACCACATCCACATATGCAGTGCTTTGCACTGGCATTGAAGGCCTATGGTGGGTAAGATTTTCATAGCAACGATCATTCACCTAACCTGTGTCAACCCCATAACTTCCAGAACGCTGTGCTTTAGCTGTGGTTTATTTTTTCAAACACCTCAGACAGTGGGCACCTTTTTACTCACTCAGAAACTATTTCAGTCTTTTGATGTGTGTGTTTATTTGGGTTCTCCGTAGCTCTACATAGCTCACCATTGCGTCAAAAATGTCATTTTTCAATGTATTCTCTTTGTCAACATTTTGCCAATAAGTGCCTGTTGTTGATAGGTTGCCATACAGTGTGACTCTGATTTCCTTTGCATGCGCTCCTCCCTTTGTCCTTCCCCTGTGTTTTTCCCAGCCCCCTCCAACACCATTCCTCTTCTTTCCTCTCCCTACCAACTCTATGGTGCTCTCTGTCACTCCTATCTTTTCTAACTGTTTCTTTATCCACTACCCTGCTCTCCTCATTAAATCTGGTAGGAAGAAGTTTAACAAGGACATGCTGGTATCCAACCCAGGCTTCCCTATCGCTCTTACCTATACCAGTGCTACCTCCAGGCATCTTCCTTGTCGTTCCCTCGCCACACCTATGGACTCTACATATGGTCTCTGCTCTCTCATTTCCCTTCTTCTCCCATTAATGGTGGCCCTCTTGGCCTCCTTCCACTCCTCCAAGGTCATCATAAATGTTTACTTAATGCCTCTTAATTAACAAGTCTCCTTGTTAAAGTCTCCTTCTTGGCAACATTAACATCCAACTGGATGCTCTGTGTACTTCCTCAGGACTCATGGAAAACTGCTCTCCTGAACATCCCTGAAGACGTGCTCTTCAACCTTGATTCCTTCACCCCCTGTGTCCTCTTCCTCAATCTCTACTCTGCCTTTGACATGGTGACCCCTACCATCCTGCTCAAACCTCTCTGTGATTATCTGCGTATCACTGATCAGGCCCTGGCTTCTTTCCTCTCCGATCGGCCCTACCAGGTCCAACTTGGGTCCTTCCTCTCCTCTATCTCTATCTGCTTTTTCTCCTCCTATCCTCTGTGATCTCCTGGCTGAAACTGAAACTGTGCTGGTTACAAAGATAGCCCTCTGATCTCAGGCCCAGGTCCCCTCCCTGCCAGTTGCCCACCTGCACCGCCCCCTGGCAACATGTGCACTCAGGGACTGTTTCTGTATCCCTACAGCCCCCTAACAGCAATAATATTTGGTAATATGGGGAAGTGCGGGGGGTCTCCCCCTGCATATGTATGTGGTGTAAGGATGGTTTAAAAATAAATGTACCCCAAAAAAGTCTGCATTTTCGGCCGTCATAATAATAGTGGTTGCAATAATCACATAGATCCATTGACATAGGAAGTCTGTACTTACCCTTGCACTTTCCACCTGCTGGCCGCACTTCTCATTTATTGTCTTCCTTTATTTATTTTTACTGTCTATCCTATGCACTCCACTGCCCCCTCTCCCTTTCCCCCTGCATTTTTACCCTTCCTCTCCTCCTTTTGCACTTTTGCGATCTCAATGTCACCTGGCCTAGGAAGATCTTTGTCTCAGTCTTCCCTCTGTCTCCACTCCTTTGCCTCGTCGCACTTTGAAGCACTTGTGCATATGTGCATTTTAAATGTCATATCTTATCATCATATGATATTGTGGTCGGTTTTGGACGACACAAAAGGAATCGTAGGTTACACAAGGCTTTCCGTGCCTTGTAGTATCGGTTTTATTTATCTTGAGTGTAACTATGGTCCAAAACTAATTTGAAGTCATGGCTTCCGCTACTCTGTGAACCGAAAAGCAACTGTCATTGAATATTACACCCCAAGGTTCAACTCTCCTAGAATGACAGTTATCCAGAATACAATTCATAGTTTTATACCATGCCTATTATACACTATGTGATTTTTTGCTGAGATTCACGGTACAATGGATAGAGTCTACTAAAGGAATTCGATGTTGGCTGGGTTGACCTGCTGTTTTCAGATTTCGAAAACTGATCTGCCGCCAAGGGCACAGCCTACTGGAATAGTGGGAACCAATTCTTCATTGCCTCAGGCCCCTTCCTGACTTGCTACAGCCTTCCCAAAAATATACGCTTTTCGCTTGACCATCGCGATTGCGTGACTTTGCGCACTACTTCAGTGTTGAGCACAAGGATACAGACTTCTCATGTCTGCATTTGAAATTCAGTGAACGAATCCAAAAAATTGTCTAACGCTCATCCATGCTTAGCCTATGCACAAGCACAGCCGATTGACACAAGGCCTAGTCGGATCATGAATACAATCAAACTTGGTATGGGCAAGCAATGTAACCTGTCTCGCTTGAACATAGACAGGGCTGCCTCAGGTGGGATAGATAGTGTGAACGGCTGTCCCCTGTTACACTGACAACATAATGAATACAACCTCTAGGTAAAGAAGCAAAGAGATAGCTTGCAGGATTTAACAAAGTTAACTTTATTCCGAAATTAAGGAATAATCATCAAAGGTGCCTGCTCTTCGTGAACGTTGAGACTCCAGAATTCATGATTTTGCCTATGGAAAGGCCACAGCATCATGAATGACATCACATATAGGTTCATAACCCGAACTAGTGATGGGTAAAACAGTTTAAGATTGCGTGGCTTTGGTGGATGCCAGCCAACAATGTGTTTATTTTTCATGTTTTTTTTTCGAATGCCACGTGGGCCAGCTGTACTCATCGCTCCATGGAGTGATGGTCACTTTGTGGGATGATGCTTGTGGGGATAGAAGAAATTAATCAGTTCACACTGCCACGTCTTGTCTGGTATGTTTTAATATTGTGGCATTCTTTCATAAAAATAAAACCTACCAAACATACATGCTGAAAACAAGCTTCAATTGTTATGTGACCTTAGACGAAAGGGAGCAATCACCAGGCTAGAAAGACATAAGGTGTGGAATACCAGAAAAAATGTTAACATTTACTGTGTTGAAAGTGGACATTGGAACATTTAGTTTCAATTTATGCAAACCGTTGTTCAGAGTGGACACACTGCATTACACCAAGACAATGGAACCACCGAACATAATGTAAGTTGAACTATACATAATATTTTTGCGATTAAAAAAGGGAAATTGTTCTGTTTGCATATGGGAGAATTCAGCGACGTGCGAAAATGCCATTTGACATAAATAGTGGACAAAATACCTTGTTCCGTATACCGCGTCATATTTAAAAAACCAAGTGCGTAACTCGCGATTTCTTTATAAGTCTACTAATAATTGTTATTTGTGTTTAATTTAAGTAGGAATGAGTAAAGGTTTGGATTTTTGGCCGGTATTGGTTACTGACATTGTTATGGGTTATTAGTTGGAGCATATTGTGACGATTATTCATCGACAACACAAAACCATAACCTGTATGCAGCTTAGTGAGATCTAAACCACTTTGTCCCATGGAATATCAGGGTGTGCTATCAATGTTGCATTATTGGATGTTCTCAGGGCCAGAACATTTTCCAAGGGTACTTGGTTCGCTTTTCAATAGATAATATTCACAGTTCCGTTACAATTCCAGCTGTCTGTTGTCCTGTTTCTGAGTCAGTTTATACATACCTTTGGGAGCTATACCGACTTCACAGGGCTAACCTTTCATGCACATCATAGTTTAAAATAGTAGCCCACATTGTCTGGGTGTGTTAATTGTGTGTGGTTTGTGATCGTTATTCGGTTTCATCCGGTGCAGAATTACAGGATGAATAAAGAACGGATACTAAAATATATATTTATTCTACACAGATATATTGTACCATTCTGGGAAAGTCATAGTTTTCAGCTGCCTTGGAATGGCTTCTTCAATCAACAATGGCAGATACGGCTAAAAGCCTCGATTTCTATCACCATCATGTGGGACAATAGACCCTTTGGTGGTACCAGCAACAAGGAGCAACCTGTCATTGTTTACGGTGTAGCAAAAAGCTGATGCGTCAAATCCACATCTTCTCCCGAAAGGAACACCATGTGCATCACTTCAGCGTAAGGACACACAACTATTGGTCGTTCAAAGCAATCACTGGTTTTTGGAGCGTTGTTTGCTAAATAAAAGCACTTTGCGAAATTGCAGATTACTGATGTTTTCTTTAAAATGATTGACTGCAAATCCAATTTGGGACGCGTTGTGATACGATGTATGTGTTGATCTTCCAGGTTCTGTGTTAACTGACGTTATGATGTGGGGATGAGTGGGCACAATTGGCTACGCTGCCCACTAACGTCATGAAAATAGGTCGAGCATATCGTTTGGATTAGTGATGTCAGCTTCAGGGTTGGGTGATAGGATTTAGTGCTGCGAGGGCACTTGAACTTAGGGCGATGCAACAACGGATAAGATTAGCACAATATGGGCGTGCCCAACCCGTTATTTTTGCATGTGTAAAAGTGAGGAAAACTAAGGTAAGATGCATAGGAACGTTTTTTACGATCGATCACAGTATGATGGAAAACACATGCCCGAACGATTGGGACAATAACATTTTTGAGCGCACTATCCCTTCAAGGGTCCAGATATAGTGCTGGCAAGGGGGGGGCGCACGTACCAGTTACAGAAGTAACGTGGTGACGTAAAAGTGACGTGGTGGGGGACAGCTGGATGGGGACATCATTGAAAGCTGCACAAGCAGCTTAGATATAGGTCATTATGACACAGGAACAGGCGCAGCCCACAAAGTCCTAGGGGGGAAGCAATGTAGGATGTGCAATTTTTTTTAGTGATGGGGTATTTGGTGCAGTGCAGACACATGGTGGGGCCACAATGTGCCTTAGGGGGTAACGCGGTAGGGGCTTTGTAAGCAATATATGAACAGCCATATAGAGAATCTATCTTTTGTAGCCGCAAGTTAGAAAAGCATTTTTGAAGACAGCTCATAGAGTGCTGCAGATTTGTTTTGTGACAGCAGTGTTCATTTTTTGTATATTCAGCCGAACCATTGCACAGTAATGTTGCAAGATGTAAGTTTCCCAGAAGAACGCTGTCCTAGCAGAGTCTTGTCATGAGATACATTTGAGGCCACAGAGCTAGGCACCTGGGAGTTTAAGAAGAATTGGCAGAGAAATAGAAATGAAATACCGTTAATTAAAATTCAGCAATATTGGTTCCGTTTTTCTTGGCTTTGGCAATGCTTGTCAACGTTTGACAAAGTTGGCCCCACATGTAGTTGGGCTCTCCACAGTTACATTACATTACATTGCATTTATATGGCGCACCATAAACCCATAGGTGTGAGGGCGCAGACAAACAAAAACAAAGCAGAGAAGGAAGAAAGAAAGGCTAAAACGATCTAAGGGGTAGCAGAATTAATAAACCAGGGGCAGCTATTTGAAGAGGAAGGTTTTAAGGCCCTTCTTGAATGAATTCAGAGAAGATGAGTTTCTCAGTTGGTCTGGCAGAGCATTCCAAAGTGCCGGTGCCACTGAGGAAAAAGCACCACATTGTGCCTTTTTGCTTTTGACTCTGGGCTGCTGAAGCAAGTTCCGGTTGTTAGACCGAAGGTTTCTAGCAGAGGATTTTTTTCCTATGTACCTTTGCAGGTATGGGGGCATCTTGCCCTGAAGACATTTAAAGGTGATGACCATAAGTCTAAAGGAGATTCTTGATTCTACGGGCAGCCAGTGTAGTGCTCGACGTGCCTCCGAGACATATACCCTGTGAGAAAGACCGGATACCACTCTGACTGCTCCGTTCTGAACCACCTGAAGTCGTTTGACGATTTTTTTACTGGCGCCCGCTAATAGGCTACAACAGTAGTCAAGTTTGGAGCCTATAATGGCTCGGGCGATGGTCTCAGCATTGGATTGGGAAATGTAGGGACGCAGATGGGATAACAATTTAATGTAGTAGTATCACACTTTCAGCGTTAAAGCCATTTGGCCTTGACTAATTAAGGTTTCTCTGCTTTTCCCTGATTTGATAGTAAAAACTAACTTGGGAATCACTTTTCCTCACAAGGAAATGCTGTCGCTTCTGTTTTACAATTGTTCGGCATGCACATGCAACGAGTGTCGCTTCTGCTTCTTACTACTAAATCTGCTTCTACGTGAGGGCTGCTCACTCGCTGGGTGCCTGCCTCCAATGAGCGAGCATGGACATAGTGCTCCGAGGTCACAAACACACTTGGAACTCACTGGCTCAGCCGCACACCTCTGTTCCCCTCGCCGTTCACAGGACTTCAGCTGTTGTGGCTCCACTTGAACCGGCAAACTATTCCGGTAAGTCTGCTTTTGACCTCATCACCTCAAATTGGAGCTCCCTAGGCTTTCTGGTGCTCGCCCGCCACCTGAGACCGCTTCCTGCACGCTGCCTGCTGCGCAGCCTCTGCAAACCAGTTCACAAAAAGGAAAGATTTCTTCCTGCACGCCTTCAACTGCATAACCTCTGCACTTCAGATTTTTGGGGGCACAGACGCTCAAGCCCTGCAGGTGATATCTGCCCAGCAATTGTCCCGGTTTCTTCTCACTCCTCCAACTTCTGTCTGGGCTTCCAGCACGGACCACGCAACTTCTGCTGCTGACTTCTACTACTTTCCACTAACCATGCCAATTCTTCTCTTCTGTCCTGCACCTGAGGGGGCCTTTCAAGCCTCTCAGTCTCTCTCAGGTGTTGGTCATCTGCTTTAATGAAATGACCACTCCTACAACTTTGTGCCTCTTCAGCCCCCGTCCTCGTCTGAGTGCCCAGGGATTTAGGGGACTTGAACTCCCTAATGGTAAAATTAGGGTTTCTTATCTCTGCTGGTTGGTTTTTAAATCACAGTTGGTTCCTGATAACATCCTTTAAAGGAACATCATAAGAATTGGTTATTAACCCTGTTTGTACAGAAAAAGGCAGTTCTTTTACGCTAGTTTAATTAGCACATTTCCTTTCACTGGCTCTTTGGGTGGAAGGGAGCTTCAGTTTTACAGCTCTCCCGCACTTAAGAAGGGTTTTGATCTTACTTCAGGTCTAGGAATGTATGATTGGGTTCACCACGATTTGTCTGGCTATCTCGTGGGGCAACAAGATGTTTATCACAACAGGCCATTACATACTTTGGCATTGATGAGCCACCCTTTTCAGATAAAGACCCTTTCCTTGTCTCATCCCACAGATTCCTCTCACTCTCTTGGGTCTTTTCTCCTCTCAGGTGATCCTCCCACAGAACATCACCCCCAAGCTCATGATCAGAAAGTGTCTCTTTCCCTGGACACCTGGGAGGAGAATTAAGGCAGGGGTTTAGTGTGGGATCCGTAGACTTTCATGAGTTACAGAGCCCCCTACATGCACTGGGACTCAGTAGAGCAAATTATTTCTTCACAGTTCATAAGGTCAAAACCTTCAGGAAAGGTGGGGTCTTGAGTGTTAGGAGCTATACCATAAAATGCTATGCTGAAACTGCCAGTGACCATGCATGCGCGGTTTGCTGCAGAAAAGTTTAGATTTTTACTCAATTATTTGCCATTTCAAAGCAAATGCGTGAGATGGACTGATGTTCACTAGTTATCATAGGGATTACTTAAAAGCTGGTTTCATGTGCATGCACTGCGATTTTCGATTGGTGCACTGTGATAGATGCAATTATTTGGCAATGGGCAGTTTTCTATGCGTATTCATTGGTAAGATATCGGTGACCTCACTGAAACCCACTTTAGGTAATGACATTTTACATTGTTGCAATCAAAGTGACCACTGTGGCGTCAACATAATAGATTTAGTATTATCTCTTACTCATAGTTCTCACACTACGCGACCACTTGATTATGCTTCCCCCTGTAATATAGCAGAAAAGTGTGAGAAACCAGAGGTTGTCTCACCCGCTTGTCCCCGGGGGTCTCTCTCTCTCTCTCAGGTGGCCAGGGAACGGCCATCGCCATTGATCCAGACCCCGGGGGTGGACCAGAGCAGGAGGATCACCTGGGTGAGGGGTCTACAGGGAGTGGGGGTGAGGCAGCCAAGGGTGAAACATGGTATTCTCCCTTTTTTGTTCATCTACCTCATCCTATTTTTTAGGATACTGTGAGATCCCAAGGCCCCCCCTTTTTACACAAACACTGGGCTGAGGAAGAGAGTGACTGAGAGTAACTAAACTAATTCTTTTACATCGTACTGGACATGTCCCGTTAATCGGATCAGGCAAAGTCAGTCACTTGACATCAAGTGCATTCACCTGATACCAATTAGCTCTCCTCACATGAGTAAAAACAACACCTAAAGAAACACTCTGAGCAAGGTGGAACACGAGTACGAGCAGGACTTCCGAGGCAAAGGAAAATCTATTGGAGAAGAGAGATGTACCAAGGGACGAGAGCAGCGGGTCAAAAACCCCAAGAGTTCCCTACTGGAGGTTGTTGCCTCTCACAGACTGCGAAAGACATATGGAAAAGGCCAAATTCATCAAGTGAAGACTGCATTGTGTTTCAAGGATGCCAGCAAATGGCAGATTTGGGGATGTGAGGCCAAGCCTGTGGTACTAACCTTGACTCAAATTGGAGATCGTAAAACCACGAAAGAAATGCACACAGCCGGTGAGTTGGCAAGCGACCTGAGAGACTGGTGTGTGTTAAAGAAGGTTTGAAGTAGCAACATTATATCACAAGTAAAGGCAGCATACATGTGGATGAGACATGAAAAAAGGCAGACCTGTGAAAGAACTTTAAAGTAAAAGACAGCCGTGGAATCCGAGATACTGAGTAAGGGAGTGGTCCGACAAAAGGAAGTATCCCCCTAGAAAGTCTCAGTGAGAGGTACATTTTTAGTAACGGTGAAGCGAATGAAGTGTAAAAGCAAAGTAAGCCGAAGTACCTCATAGAGAAGGGGAGAGCCAGCGCCTTGATGCCCCAGTGCGCTTTATAAATGCAAATAAGTAAAATAAAAAATAAAAAGAGTAGAAGTTGAATTTTGAACTGTAAATTGAAGTGGTCCTGGGGAGGTCTCTATAGAAAACCAAGCACATTCGAAAGTCTTTGACTCTCGAAAGTGGCCTGAGCCCGGCTGAGGGAGACCCAAATTAATAAGCTTGGGGAAGGGTCCCCCTTTGCAAGTTTTGTTGAACTGTATGGTATGGCATGGTAATGTTTATTTGTAAAGTGACTATACACAAGGCAAGTGTTTCAAAGCACTCGAGGAGGGAGGGAACAAGGGGAAAAACAAGCCATTCAGAGCCCTTGAATTTCTGAACGATACAAGTCTGCACCAGCAGAGTAAGTGCATATCATACAATTAACATTGTAGACAAGAGCAAATAGGTCTGACACCGATTCTGCAATTTTTCCAAGTGCATTGAGGGGTCATCATGCAAGGATGCAAGGAGGGGAGAAAGGGAAGAAGAAGATCTTTAAGGCCTGGTACGTTTTGATCGTGCAAGTGCACAGACGTTACAGGAGGGGGGAGGGGGGACGACAATTGGAGGGGTGTGAATCTAAGTGCGCCCAGTCAGTCAGAAACTGGGGGAAGTGCTGAGAGATGCCACTCTCATGGGTCATTGACCAAGTGCAGTAGCAATGAGCCAAGTGCAGGCCCAGAGGCAAGTATGGGGGGACTGGCAAAGGTGCCAGGGACCTGTGAGACTCTGAGGTACACCCGGCGGCTAGTCAGCAAGCTGTGTGGAAAAGGAGGGAGAGAGGCATAGAGCAGAGAGAGAGGTTAGCAGGGTAGAGGGAGAGAGAAGAGGAATGTCTTAAGGAGTTTTCGGAACTTAAATATAGATCAGGCTCAAGACACAGGGCTGCAGGGAGGCTATTCCAGAGGGAGGCCCCCGCTGAGGATAAAGATCTCCCTCCAAATCTCTGCTTGGAGAACCGGCTCACTCGCAGAAGGTTGGAGGTAGATGAGCAGAGGGCTCGGGATGGACAGTATTTGTATTTAGGTAGACATCATTGCAGATAGGTAGGTCCCAGGCCCCAGAAAGCCTTGTGGACAATGCAGAGGTTCTTGAACTTGACCCATGCAGCCACAGGTAGCCAGTGGAGGGATTCCAACACGGGAGAGATGCAGTCCCTGGGCTTGAGGCCAAGGATAAGTCTTGTGGTACTGTTCTGGATGAGTTGCAGAGGGTGCAAAGCAGAGGCAGGGAGTTTGAGAAAGAGGCTGTTGCAATAGTCTAGCCTTGAGAGAACCAGGGCTCTGGAGACAATGAGCCGCTGGGAGAAGGTGAGAAAAGAAAGAGTACCTCTGAGGAGGTGCAGGTGGTAGTGGACTTTTTAGAAATGTCTGCAAAGTGAGTGGACAAGGAGAGAGTAGAGTCGAAGATGACTGAAGGTTTTTTGCCTCACAGGTGGGTGCAGGTGCATGGCCAAGAGAGGCAGACCAGAGTGGGAATGCGGGAGCAGGAGTCCCAATGCGAACAATCTCAGTCTTACTGGCTGTGAGGCAGAGGTCGTTTGCAGCACACCATGACTGAATTGCAGACAGACAGTCAGATATGAGGGAGGAAGAGGAGGTGGCGGAGGGTAACACTGGAAGTTGGAGATGAAAGTGGAAATCACATATGCAAGGGCAGCCATGTAGACATTGACGAACCAGGGGGATAGGTTAGAACCCTGGGGAACGCACCAGGTTAAAAGAGTGATAGTAGAGAGAAAGGACCCAAGTTCCAACTGGGATGGACGGTCGGATAGGAAAGAGGTTAACCATGCCAGAGACTGACCTGTGATTCCCAGGGTGTCACTGAGACATGCTTAAGAGGTCTGAACCCGACAGAGGGGGACCTACGTGACCTTTGTGTTGAAACAGTATTTTGGAGGTCTGAAGGAAAGACTTTAACGCGGAAGGCCAGATGGGCCTCGCTCCACATTATGGAACTGTTTATTGTGCTGAGAAGCCAAGCTAGATTGGGTCATCCTGCCCCCAAAGACAGCCTTACTCCTTGCGGTCTAACGTGCGGCGGAGAGCTGATTTAGCTACCTTTATTAATTTGAACTCTGATTTTTCCTTTGCATACTTTTCCCCTTAATACACTTTGTGTACAAGAGATAGGGCTGGCATTAGGTTTTTGTTAGCATAGGTCATTTTTATTTGACGTACAGTACTAGGTCTGTTTTGTTTATCATTTGATGGTCGAGACTACTCCCATCTTAGTTATAGGGTAGAGTAGGAGTTTTCCAACCCCATAAATTTCAAGAAAGGTTTTTACAAACTGTACCCATTGTGTTGGTGTCATACTTGTGATACCATGCCTCCCCTACAAAAGACACCTTATCTTTCACCTGCATTACACTTTTACTAAGCTGACTGTCGTGGCTCTGCAGCCAAAACACAATACCTGCTGGGGATCTAGTTTATTTTTACCAAACTTTATTTCAGTTCCATAGTATTAACATACACAGGTAGATGGAAATTCTACGACATCATCTAGATTTGTAATTACATTATGCAAGCTTACAGCATGAGAAGCGGTCTCCAATTAGTAGATCACAAATCATTTTTGGTTGTAAGGATATGAGACAACATGTCCTGCTAGTGTATAGGAGACACAGGCTCAATAGGAAACCTCACATTAATCTTTCTGGTTTGTCCACCTGTGGGTAATACATTTCTATACTTTATCATTCAGAAACACTTAACTACTGGAGTAGTCAGAGCCTACAATGATTCTTTATGGGAATTCAGGATGAACATGAATGCCCTTAGCACTTAAGGGATACAGAATCATTGTAGGTTTTGCCCGCTGCAATACTTAAGTGGTTTCAAACCAAAAAACACTCATGTGGCCCTGCTAGTGGTTCTACTTTAAAGGTTAAGCTTACAAAATGTAACTTAAATTTTGTTCCTACCTTGAGGGAATCTGTGGTTTTGAGACTAGCCATGACAGAGTATACCAAGATGCGATTTCCCACAGTGCAAGAAAAAGAAGTGAAACTCATTGCCTTGACCACCACATTGAAACATCTTACTTAATCTACTATGGCCCATTACCAGTCACCCACATTCAATTTTCTGCATGAGAAGACAAGTGCTTTGGTAGTTTGTTTGTGTACATATCTTGTGTGTAGAGATAAAGGGCCTAACAAGAATTGGAAAATAAACTAGTAAGTTGCACATCTTACAGACTCTTAAATAAAAACAATGTAGTTATCTTAATTTTTGATTCACAAACAATTTTCTTTTTATTCTGTCCTTTCTTTTGTATTAAAAGGAAATGTTTCTGCACGCAGAAATGTAAAACATAAGTCCCTATTATATAATCTCCTGGCCACATTCAGCATTCTACAAAAAAATTAATTAATAATAAATTGAAATTGCAGCGAAGTTGGGTGGTTTGAAGCCCACAAGATGGGTCCCGCTATGATATTCTATCCTCTCCCAAAGGTAGCACCGCTGTGCTAAAATCTCTACATTATGGATACAAAATGTTTCTTCTCCACACTGGTATATTTACTTGTAGCCATCATCATGATATGCCATAAACAAGGTGGTAATCTGTGGATACCGACATTATAAAGTGGTGGCTCACTGCCAACTTAGACTGATTCAGGTCTTTAACATGTGGATACATTTATTCAGCTTTCCATTCACACTCCTGTCTCTTTAATAACAAAGGATTTCGGTCAGCTCGAACGCTTTGACCAGACCGACTGTGGTCTATAAAATGAACGTGATTGTCTCCAATCTACGCTCTAAAGTGGATTCCAGCCTGCTCTCACACTTCACAGCATGTAAAAAATCAATTGGTTCCATTGCGCTCTTTGTGATGCCTCGAAGATTCCATCTCATGTGGCATGGCAGATTTAAACAAATTATACTAGAGGTGGCAACTGCAATTCTTTTGGGAGCTGTCATTTATTGAACCATTTTGTTGTGCTCTGATTAACTTGGTATCTACCTTACTACCACTGCACAGTATTATATTTGATGTTGTCCTTCACTGATTTTGGACGTGCATATTTCAGTATCTTTGCAGCTACTTTTTACAATTTTGAGGGTCCCTCCAAACAATCTCCAGAATTATCTTGCAAAATGACTTCAGATATACCTCATAACTCATGAGGAGAATGTTAGTAGTCATAAGTCACATTTTCAAGATATTTCACAAATCTCAAAAGAACGAATAATTTGTCCCTCTGCTGTAGAACAGACTACACTCGGTCTTCAAACTGAACTACGGAATAAGAGATGATATGCAGTAGTTCAATGGATGGTTTGGAGAAGATGAACATCGCATTGCTGCACTTCGGGATCAAATGGAAAGTTTAGTACAAATGCAAATGGCTATCAACCAACCTGATGCTGCTAATGCAAATATTGAAGGCCGTAATTGTCCGAGCGTTCGAGTGTTTGGTATCCTTGAGATAGCAGAAGGCAACAATCCTATTTCTTTTATGGAGTCATTTTTTACCAAACATCTCGGCCTAGCCTTTGCTACACAATTTGAGCTCCAGTGGGCCCATAGAATCGTACCATGTAATCCAGAGAACAAGGATTCTCCTAAACCTAGGACTGTGTATTGAGACACCAACACACCCGTGCTATTCTTATTGCGGCCATAAGTCTGGCCCATACACCATTATGATGTAATCACATATACATCTCTCCAGAATTTTCCAAAGACACTCTTACTAAAGGAATGTTTTTTTGGACCTCAGAAGCAAAACAAATAATTCTCATTATGGTTTCATAAACACTGCTAAAAAGCTTGCCACTACTGACCTGGGTGTATCCAACAAATTCTTCAAAACAAATGTTTTCGCTGATTTCATCCATTCTCGCTGCTCTGACCAAGTGGAAACATCCACATCATTGTCGTCCAACCCTCCTGATTTTGTCAAATCCTCATGATTTATTTGAATTGAAAGACTTTGCTCTGACCAGAAGAAAATGTGGGTGCTTTCAGAGTGCAAAGTAGCCAAATACAGATTATAACTCCAGCATCAGAGAAGTCAAGAGAGGAATATAAATCACATATCAAACGCATCTAACCTGTTGCTGGCTGTTCTCATTTTCATTGTATTTTCATCCTGTAATACTAATAACAGAATGTTTTTGATGTAATCTACTTCAATCTATAAACAATGTATTCTTCTCCTGATGTTGTCTCTATTTATATTAGTCTTCACTCATAACTATGCTATCATAAGTATGAGTTGAGGAGCATTCCCGGCACTTCAACTCATACTATTTGTTGACCTGGTCTATTCTTCTTATATCCACATGATCCATCTTTTTCGTTTGCATCTGGACTTCTTTATATCTTATTTATCTGCCCAGCGCATCCCCTAAATTACATTTTTTCCTCTTTGCTATGCAACCTTTTATTGGCATATTGTTTAATTACTGCAACCTAGAGGTGATGTCATCTTGTCTCTGCTGGTCTCCCCTGATTATGGTTACCATCTCTGTTTCGTATTAGTATATATGCATTTCTCTAATACTATTCATCTTGTTTTGTGTTTGTCTCTCTCCATCTCATTCTGTGTCTTCAGTTTGGTTTATTCTATTGTTATGTACTTTGCTGCTGTACTCAATTTTTAATATAAACTGATTTGATATACTGCTGTCATGTTTCCTAGGGCACGTTGGTCCCTGTGGCATATGTGGAGACGTATTGGTTTAGTTTCCACTTGTTCCCCCAAGATGGCGCCACTGCAAGCAGGCAGCCATGCAGTCTATCCGTGTCTCTCAGTCCTAGCTCTGCCCCCGACTGTCGAGGGAAGGCGTTATCAGGAACTCCAGCCTTGGAAGCGGTGCGTTACTACTCCAGAAAGCGAGTGCTCCGTAAGTTTGTTTCCACTTAGTGCATTTTTCCTGTACCTTCCTGGATACATTCACTATATTGCTCTCTATCCCTCAGAGCAGTTGTCCTCCTCAGTGTGATCCTTTGTGGACAAATACGGACACTTTCGCGATTGCCTCCAACGCTGTTCAGTTGCCTAGCAATTGTCAGTACACTAACTTGCTCGAACTTTCCCGCAGTCTCACTACATACTGCCCGATACCTTTCTAACCTCTCCCTCTTTTGCCCATTCCCGCTACTTTGCTCCCTTCAGTCTTCGATCTTCACAGCCTTCCTGTGTTACCCGCATTGCAATCACAGAGGTAGGTCCTAGTCCCTTGCATCTCTTCCTAACTACTCTCTGCCATTACCTCTCCTAACTTCCTTTCTTTGGCATTTCAGGACGGCACACTCAATCCGTTCATTCAGGCTTCCACATTGCAGGAAGGGATTTGACTACCTACCACTCCATTGTCTGCATCCAGCTCCGACCTACGAGCTTAACTACTGAATACATGGTAATTATTTACATGCATATTATCCAGGCAGGTTTGAACAAAGACACATAGTACCGGATGCCTTTCTTTACAGTTTATACACCCGACACCTGATGAGTCAAAGCCTTCCTTCCTATCCCGGAGAACAAGATTACCATTCGCTTCTTGACCCGAACACAGCTCTCAGCTGTTTTCTTTTTCCCCAGATGGTTTCCCTGGGGGTTCTGCTCTTCTCCTCTCGGTTTACAAGAAGTGAAGATGAAGAATCATTTGGGGAATTCTTCCCAGCATCATAGCCTTCACCGATTCAGGTTAGTGCTAAAGGTTTTATATTGGCTTTGGTGATTTCTAATGCAGTTGTGATGACTATATGCTTGCTAATCATTATCCAGGTCTGACTGATATCTCATGTTATCATTTTTGCAGCCATCTCCTCAGAATTTGTATCAAATCTCTACTGCTCACACCTGTTTCCAAAATTAATTTATTGGAAATGTAAGGGTGTATCTGGTCCAATAAAATGTCACATAATCCTGTCCCATCTAGCCAAATTACAAGTAGACACTGCCAGTGTAGAAGAAACAGTTAAATGATACTAATCATTTTAAATTCACTAACCTAGGGATTAAACCAGTGAAATTCTCCCTAGCTCATCACAACAGAAATTGTGTGGTTATTTTGTTATCAAAGAAGTGCCCCGATCAAGTGGTACAGCAACACAAGAACTCCTTTGGTGGTCAATTGCCTCATTACAAATGTCTGACAAAATATAAAATAGATAATATTTATGCCCACATTTTACCAGATCCACTTTGTTGGAGGGGTCCTCCGGATTCATCTTCTCAGATGCCATTCAGTTAATCTGATTATTTGTGAGAATTGCAAACAAAATATTGACTTATCCTTAGATCACAAATCAAATGCTAAATTCATACATTCCAAATCCAGTGATGATTTTTGTTTATCAACTTGGCCTAATTGATGCTTGGCACCTTGTCACTCCTTGCTACTCAATTATTCTTTTTTCACTAGTGCATACATCTTCTTTAATAAAGTATTCATTTTTTATAGTAAATTCCTCTCATCTAAAGTTATCACATCTCATATTGAACCCCATGTTATATCTGATCATGCACTTACTATAAGTATTTCTCTTTTTATTGAGACTGTTATGTATTCAAAAAATCCTATTGGAAATGTAATAATAGTTTACTCACTGATAAAGACTTTATTCAATCCATGTTTAAAGTCCATAACAATTTTCCACAACTTCAATGTGTATTTCATTTCATAGAGAGTCAAACTCTAATGCATAAATGTATTGAATATCATAAATCTATAAATTATAGCTCTTGTTGCACCCTACTCAAACTAGGGTCTAAATTATATGGGGGTTCAAACAAGGCAGGTATGGTGTTGGCATCCTATCTAAAGCATAAACCTGAACTATCTCAAATAAAGTACATTTCCATCCTATTACTAAAAAGAAATCTACTAAGAATTCAGAAACTGTTTTTTTCAGTGTTTGTTGTACAACCCAGATAATACTCACCGTTAGCCTTTGATTACCAAGTATTTTACTAATATTATTCATAATAGGATAGACAAACTCAGTTTATCTTTTGTAGATCATGGTTTTTCTCTACAGGAAGTAAACTAGATTTTAAATGTGGCAAAGCCCCTGGACTGGATGGCGTTTCTATCAACTGGTATGCATTTATGTTGATCTCTTGGTTCAACAATCCACACCCCACTAGTACATTCTGTGTTTCCCCGATCATTTTATTTCTCAATCTTGGAAAAGATTCTCAATACTGAATATAAGATCTTTGCAAAAATATTATCCAATTGACTGGATCTGGTGATGTCATCTTTAGTCTACCCTGATCAATCTGGTTTTATTAAAGGATGCCTTGCATCTACCAATGCTGGTTTATTATGCCATGTTGATCTTTCAAAAGATTCTAAATACGCATTAGCCCTTTGATGTGAAGCAAGTTCTCATGACTCTTCGGTTAAGTGCTGATGTAGTTACTTTATGACGTTACAACACATGTCCAAGTATTTTACAGGACGGGGCCCACTGGAGCCCAACACCCAGGCTACATCTCCAACTGACACTGGTGGAACACCAGGGTATAACATTCTAGCAATCACATATATACATTCTGCAATGACATCACACACTCTGACCTCACACATGCCAAGTATTCACCCATACAGACATACACTAAAGGACATATGCAACACACCTCTTCCTTAGCGAACACACAGACATTGCCACACATCCACACATACTCATTACCCTTTTGATAAGACATCAGATTCTGTGAATAGGAGCTGTGCAACAAACAATCCCCACGCAGCAACAATGGGTGTAGAACTACATATAGCCAAAACGCGACAACCACTCAGCAGGAAGAAGGTGCCACACAGACATCCAGACACATTCTCCAACCTTTATGTAACCTGAAGTACCCATCACTTACATGCACATTCTCAACACATCCGCACTCACATGTCTGTATCACTACATCCCTAACATGGCACATGTGCATATAAATATATGCAACGCTTCACTAGCAACACTCCATAACACAATTCATGTGTGCATACACCACTGCAACACTCCAAAACAATACATCCTGAACTCAATACATGTATGCATACATATATGCAATACGCAACTACAATACATCCATACATGCGTGCCTACTCACATGCAATGCACACAAAACAATAGTTCTGTGACACAATTCATGCATGCATACACAATTGCAATGCAACAATAACGAAGCATCCCTGACTAATATTTTCATGCAAAAAGAAACAGCGCTCCCATTTAAATACATCCATGACATATTTACCTCTTAGATAAACCACAAACATCTATGCCCCTTTGAAAACATATACTAATTACCTCCCACACAGGTCTCCATACAACGTCTGAAGCAATCTTGCCACCACAATTGAAGTACATTACAACCTCTCCCTAATTCTACATAAACACATCCTACATGTTCTTGTTGCTATAGCAAGTCTACACCTAAAAACAACTTATACAATGTTAAAAGAAAGATCATCCCATAACTCTCCACATTTTCAATTATGCTGGACATATCTTTGTACATTCACATTCACTTCTGATGCATGCAAGATGCATTCCTCATATGCATCTCACACGCTCACACCACTTGGTAGATTTAGCACAACTAAGGCCTCCTTACCCAATTACAATGTGTTTCATTATATCTGGCACATTGTCATCACATCCATCACATTTGGTAAGTGTGTGACTCCACATGCCCCACTGCACATCAATCAAACACCACTTCAAATGGCCTAATCCTACATCCATACCGTTTGAGCAGCACTTCAGTAAACACTACCCCTAAACACATCTTTGTCATTAGGCATCCCACTGTCACTTCATAACCCTTTTACATCATTCCCACCATACTACAGTAAGTTGTCAATAAACTATCGTGGTAGGTAAACTAAATAACACTCTTGACCAGTTAATTAAATATTCTAGTATGATCACTTGATTCTGATTGTGGCTGAATTGAGCTACACGGCTGCCTTGGCTCAGTCAGTGTACCTTGTGCATCTGCGTTCAAACTTCAAAGTGTCTTTCAAACTCAGTGCCTACAGGAACTCCCCTTTATCTCATTGAGTACCATTGTAGATTCTGCATGTACATTTTTCAAAGTGTCGGTGCTTCTGTTGTCCCCACTCCCATAGAGCCCCCTTGGACTCTATGGGAAGGGGGACTTACAATTTACTGGTGCCTTAGTTTCCGGGCAGTCAGGCACCAGTAAATCATTACGGATCTGGCAGCAACCCGCCGGTATCACTGGCACGGTTACCGCCGGACCGTAATGCGGCCCATTGAGTACATGCTACCTTTCTTTAATGAGAAATAAAGAAAAATACCTCTCTCCCCAATACTAAAGGGATCACCCTGCCCATCTAAGTAAGGTGCTTGTCTGTTGTCAGGAAGTCAAAGTATGGTTCGGCCTCAGTCCCAACCTAACTCTTACTGACCCCACCACTAACATGAATAACTCAAAGTAGACAAAAAGGATGTCTCTCTTCTCCTGGTCATCCCACTTCTTGGTGGGTTTCTCTTTAAAAATGTATCTTATCTCCTGTGGTTATTTATATTGGATTCTCCCTTTCATGAATCTGTTTCCTTGACAGTTTGGTTTCACAATACTTGTTAAACCGTTTTGCCCTCAAAGGGGGAGGCACTCCCATTGAGGTCCCACTTGCCCATACCCCTAGGGAAGGTCTTGCAGAGCTGGCTCACCTACCTAACCTCAAAGGAGGAAGCTCCCCTTTGGGCAGAAGGGACAAAACACCCCTCGATTAATCGCAACTACTTTGACAAACTTTCCAGGAACCGTCGCACTGATCACTCCCATCCCAAAGCATGCACATGAGCATAAATCATGGAGTTCCTATCTCCTTCTTATTTACTTTTTCCTGTTTCCTATTAGGGTGGAGGTTTAGATCTATGCACATCCTACTTCATAATCACATTTTGTCAGGGTACTGTTGCAGTGCGCTGAGCCATCAGGTGCTTATGTACGTTAATAACATCATATTTTCTCACCAGGCCTTTTGGAGAGAGGATTTCTCCATGCTCCGAAACACATTTGTTTGCTTGTGAAGCTGCCTCACTTTTTCCCCAGGGTGCTCTGAATGCCAGGAAATTTCTGATACCCTGTCCGATACTCCCATCCTTGACATCAGTGGTGTAAAGTAACTCCTCATGAATCTTCAGGTATTTGCTAATATAATCACTTTATTAAGTTACAAGACATGTCCAAGTTTGTTACAGGACAGCGCTCACTGGTGTCCACCGCCCAGGCTACATCACCTGGTCACAACATTCTAGCAATCACACATACACATTTTACAATGTCATCGCTCACTCTGAACTCAAACATGCCAAGCATTCGTCCATACAGACATACATTAAAATATATACACAAAACAGGTATCTCTAGATGATGAAAAAGCACCTGACTAATTATATGTTTCAATCCCTTAATTGGCATGGAATCGTCCTTACATTTATTTTGTTTGCTAAAATATTATGTAACCAGCCTAAATCTAGAATCTGGCTCAATAATACCCTCTTTAAATCTAAATCTCTTTTTAGAAGCACCAGTCAAGGCTGTCCTTCATCACGTCTTCTTTTTGGCCACATTAGAATCTCTTCTCCAAAATATGTGTACTGGCTCTGACATAAAAGGTATGAAATTCCATGAGCTCAACATTAAAGTTTATGCAGACATTCTTTTATATGTCTCAAAATCCAAATTCAATTTTAAATCTAGTTGAGTGTAATTAGCATTACACTTTAGTTTCTATTTATGAACTTAATAACTCAAATCCTCCCTCTCACAAACATCTGTCAACAGGCTGATGTGGATCATTTTAGCAAGTCACAGGCCAGGACTTTTATAGAATATGTTGTAATCTTTATTGCTCAACATATTCATTAAATTATTCATCCTCATCCCCCCCCCCAAAATTCTAAATTGGAATAAATGACTGATAAATGATCACACATATCTTTCATTGTGGGGAAGTCGTGAGTCTATTAAAAAGATGCTCACCTTTCTTATGCTACTTCCTATTTCCATTCTCCTAATCATATTTACTCACTCTTTCTTGAAAAGGATCAACTCTATTTTACTAAATTTCTCTGGAACACCAAGCCCTAACAGATCGCTCTTGACAAAATAAAGTTACCCAAATTTAAAGATGGGTTGCCTTTCAAGATATTTCCACATACCTTCATTCTTTTATGGTTAGATACATTTTTAACTAATTGATTTAGCTGAATGTTCTCCTGTATGGTGTCTATTGGAAACATCTTTGATCAAACCTTGCTGTATATCAAATGTTTAGAAATGTTGGATGGCCCCTTATTAAGAAATGGTCTGTACTTGCTTATATTAAATGGGCCTGGAACCTATTTGTCGATTCAGTTGGTGAAAATTACATTCCTCCAACTGATATCCTTTGGTCCAACACGTAAATTAAAACATCCAAACATTACTTTTGTTGGGGTTAGTAGAGGTGAAGCAAGTACTTTACAATTAAACATATTTACCCTTTAAATTACAAGATTCCTTCCATCTTGATAATACAAAATTGACAGCATATTTGAATCTTGTTAAAATGATGTAAGATTTATTGCCAAACCTTCCTTTTAAAAATATACCAAAGCATACAACTGTATTATTTGAGTCTGCTTCTATTAAAACATAATGGGCCTAATTCACAGAGGCGTTTTATAATGCCAAAACCCTATTGGAAAACACTCTATGAATAAGGGCCAATGTATTTATTAATATAATCATAAATATATGAAATCTCATAGGAATTTTGACATCAAATGGTAAACTGACCTTATGTGGGAGATGGATTTTTCTTTTACGATTCCCTTGGGCTGTTGGGAAAAGATGTGGACTTTTTAATACCGGTATTGTGGCCAATATTACCCAATATTTGAATTATGCAAATAGCAGTTTTTCACCCTCAACAAGTTTCAGAATTTCCTTCCCAAAAAGTGATTATTTTTGGCTGTTTAAAGAAACGATGGTTAATTTCAAGCATGCGATTTTTGGTTTTCAAGTAGTATATACGTTAGGATTACAAATGTAGTCATTGTTACAACAGATTTTAAAATGCTCTGTCCCTTTATGTTGAATGTTTTGGGTAACTCTGACATGATGTACATTAAATCAACAAATACATTAAAATTATGTATTGCTCTCTCTTTTCAAACTATTACAAAACATAAAAACTATGCAAAACTTTTAATGCCTGGTGCATTCTTATGTTCAATTCAGAGGATTGAAAACTATGCAGCAAAAGCTTTTTTCAAATGCACAAAAATAAGGAAATATGAACTCCTTTGCCATGTTCTTTTGATTTAAGTCTAGTTATTCCAGGTGTGAAGCACTATAATGAAAATTGAAATGTTCCAACACCTTGCGAAATTGAGCATGTGTCTTCCTCTGGCACTCTTTATTCCCTATGTCCCTGTGTTATCTGTATTGTATTTTCAGACTTTTAAACATTCTCAATTACATGAAATGTGTCCCTCCATTGTTATTACAGTTTTCTTTTTAATTCATATTAAATTATATCTTTTACAGACAATTGGTTAATTTCTTTCATCTTTGGATTGTCGTAAGTTTATTCATATTAGTGTCCTATTTACATATTTCATGGCTAGAATTATTTATCATGGCTTATTATTATAAGTAAGGCTCCAGTTATCTTCTTGATGGCCAGGATGTTCATATTCCTGCTGTAGGGGTGTGATTCCCAAACGATGTAACTAGGTAATGAGAAAGAACAAACCAGAATCCTTATGGGTTGCCTTCCTTGGGGTGGAACAGTGCTTAGTTGAAGGGTTGATGGTGGGCATTGATTAGGATAAGATCCTACCAAGAGTAAGGTAAAGGACTGGTGATCTCGGGGGAGGTCTGATGACTGGGTTAGTTGGCAATTTATTGCTTTTACTAGTAGTTCTAGTGTTATACTTTGGATTCAGTCCTGGGAGTGGAACAGGTGGTTGGAATAGTTGGGTTGGGTCACGTGACGTTGAGATTTTAGGTTTTTAGTGACAAGACTGTTTTCCCTAGTCTAAGGTCTAGTGGTAGTTCATTCTAAGTTGAAGGTCTGGACCCTCCCAGTCAGATATCCCTTCTTGTGTATTTGATGCACACAGTGTACCGATACTGGCAGATCTCAACCCTCTAGTTGGAGAATACATTTTCATTTCTTCACTGTGATTTTTGGTTCCAGTGTCCTCTTGTGCTCAGTGGAAAGGAGTTTACATTCAACTATTAATCTCATCAGGAGCCACCAGAGACTGTCAAGTTCAGCGAGATATGGGTGTTATTTCACACCCAGGACTGTATGGCTGCTCTGTTCTGGACTTGTTATAGCACTTAGGAGCACACATATAGAAGCTATTGCACTTTTACGGGTGGTCAGGCCCTCTCATTGGCCTAGGAACCAGGATCCAATCACAGACCATGCTGTGTAATGACATTCTCTCCGTTTACTGTAGCTACCGAAACATTACCATGGCAGCATGCTGCAGTGTCTCAAAGTTTCTGACAAGCCACATGTCCACACTACATAAAATACAAAAGCAAACAAATGAAATAAATCATCAAATGCATACAGACGCAAGGTCTAAACTTCAGAATCCACGTACCTCATCTATCTTGTTTAGAAATGAGTCGATAAAATCCCTTGGGCAGTCAGGCTGCCGGGTGATGGCGTGGTTCTCAATTTGTTCCCTCAGGAAGGCGTGCAATATCTCTGCATTTTCAAACATTTTGATGTGTGTTCCTGGAAGCCTCTTCACAACACTGGGAAATGCATTGTACAGCTGTGAAGATGAACATTTAAGAGATGAATGCATATTGGGCTGATGGGCAAGAGTTGGTGCCCATCCACAACATCAGAGAGGTATAGGGGGTTAATATGAACAACACATGGAACATTTGGGTTTTGAGTTTGAGCTTTGGCCACCCCACCCAGACCCATCAAGCAGTATGATCCCCTTGGTCTTTAGATATGAATATCATTTCCTGCTCCTCTCGAACAATCAATAACCTTGTTATGTATAATACACATACACACAAATAAATATACAAACACCTGAAATTCTTGTGTCCCCCAGTAGGCAAAAGTCTCAATTGCTATCCCAAGCTGTGTGAGGAACCTTTCATCTTCTGTATCGAACCGGTCGCCAAATAGCACTGTGCATGTAGTATTGGCTACAGCGGCTGTGATCCTGGTCATGGGGTCGAAAGGCGTTCCTGTATAAATAAAGTCAAGTACTGAGCAATCAGGATATGGCAAATTTCTTAGTAACAATTGTGAAGGTGTTCTAAAAAATGAGAATTCTGAAAACATTTAACTGTTCCCCATTTGGACACATTCAAACGTCTTGAAAACTTTGAAATGAACAGCAGTGCAGCAAGATCATGATCTGCAGGGCAATCATGCAGTCAGGTTCCTTATGATCTGCAGTGCAACAAAAGTGGGTTTTGTCACTTGAAATTCTAACTAGACATTCGGAAAGAACTGTGACCATGTGTGATTTTGCTTCTAGTCATCTATTTCCTTAATTCATGCTTTTGAGAGTTACCTATCCCATGTCTAGAACACAAGAGTGTCATTTTGGGGCAAGTAGGAATGTCGTGACCCCAATTCCAAACATTAGACACTAACATCGCTGTAAGAAGGCAAGGCATCCGGTGCACGTGGTGGTCTGACACCTATAACTTCGTCTATTATTTATTTATATTCAAACGGAAGGCAGCAACATTAAGGGAAAGTTCTGATGTAAGGCCACCTGAAATACCCAAATGACATGAACGTGGTTTATTTGCTTGTGAAAGTGGTTTATGGGTGTTGTCAGGGGGCAAAAATGGAAAGGCAGTGCACAGGTGTACACTACTTAAGACAACTGACTGTGCAAACTAGTCTTGGAATATGTAGCTGCTGGGAGAAACTATCAGGAGCAGCACTACTGCGTTGGTGAGACCGTATTGAATAGGACATGCCCTGCAGAATGCCTTGAAAATGGAGATCTTCATGACCGGAGCGGAGCTTGAATGCAGAGGCAGCATTTGGCCTAAAAGGGTTGTCATGCAGTATGGCAGGATGATGAAGAACACGTAGACCAACTCAAAGCACTGGATTAAAAGTATCCCACATACTGACACCTGCCCCAGAAGCATCAGCAGCTGTAAAGAGAAATCCCATTCATTTAAAGGGTTCAGTATTAAGGTAGCTCTCGAGATTTGATGAATATGTAATTTAGATAGGGTTTGTCTGTGTACTCCATTCATAGTATGTCTACAAATTAAAAAATGTTCATATGTTCATATTGCAATGCATTTCTCTCTGAAAAAACTCTTTCTTCATTGATGCAAAACTGATTGTACTGTAGTGTTTCCTAGAGGTGAACGTGGTTTGAAGTTTTGTTTGTTTATATATATTAAATTCTGGAATATTCTCCCATCCTATATCCTTTCCCGGGCCCAGCCTTTTATGTTTTTGCAGCTTTTGAGTAAGAGCGAGCATGGGCTAAAGCTTTGAACTGTTTTATCAACTGGAGCTGAAAGTATTCTGCTACCTATCTGTGTGTTTAAGTGGACACAGCTTTTTAGGGACTCCAGCGAGAGCAGTAAAAATGTACCAATTAAACAATTTTGTTGACAAGTAAGAAGAAGGTAATCTGTCTGATTTCAGTTATTTTGGCACTAAACAATTTGGGGAAAATTCTCAGGTTGATCATGATACTGTGGTAGCGGGATTTGATGGGGATTGTGGCTTTGACATACTAGTTGCATGGTTACTAAATTGTTAAAGTTAGCCACAATAACACTCTAGACCATGTTTTTAGGAGTTCACATTGGCCTTTGATACTCAGTGTCAATGCATAGATAAAAGGAAATATGAAGATCGCAGGCTAGTCAACTCACAGCAGTTTCTGGAGGCTTCAGTAATTAGAGTATGAGGTCTAATATTAACCCAGAGTCACAAATCCAAAGATTAAAGGGATAGTATTAGCCATTACATTCCCTGAATGTGTCATCAGCCTGCTATGATCATGGTATGTCACAGCAGGTGATGAGAGAGAGAGAGAAGCAGGTCATGGCTAAAACAGCTCAAGCACAGCGAGAAGTGCTCTGTGCGACGAACCAGAAGAAGGAGTTGTACACAAATCGGATGTTTGAATGTTGTTTTATTAAATAAAAGAATAAAATACCTAGCTTGCCCATCACTATGGAGTTTTCCCTACCTAACTAAACTAGATAAGGTGCTCATCAGGAGTCTAAAACAAAAACGTCCTCCGTTCAAGAATCGAAACCTATCTGACGGTACCACTTAGAAATAATAATAATAATAATAATAATAATTAGGCTTTTATATAGCGCTACAAACCCTCAGGTATCCGAGCGCTGCTTATTATTACCCACGGTGTGTGGTGCTCATTTATCGACCTCGGAAGGATGAAAGGCTGAGTTTGGCCCCGCCGGGATTCGAACCTGCGTTAACAGGCTCTGCACGGGTGTCAAAGCGAGCGCTCTACTCGCTGTGCCACTTGACCGGCTTATAATTAATAAATAATATAAATAAATTTAATAAATAATAATTAAATGCAGTATCTGCCCTTTAGCCAGGCCTTTCGGCTTTCTCTCAGGGTTTCAACAAACACATTCAAAAATGTATTATCTAGGCTATGTTTCTTATATATCCGGGTTTGGCCACTCTCCCAGATGAGCTTCTGGAATTCTTGATAGATATTTGTACACTGGGTCTCTGGCAGCTTCTGAGTCCCTCTAGACTCTCTCAAATTCCCATTTATAGTTGCAGTCTCTTCTGTTGCCACTCAACCATGTATATCCTTCTGACCTTTGTGTGCTCCCCTCCAGTGGATTAGAGTATCTTCCACTCTTTGACCTGTTATGATAATCTCCCACCTGGGGACTGTCCTCAGGTTTTACACATCTTTGTCGAAGTCCTTTATCAAGGATTACCAGTATTCATCACACATTATTTTAAACAACTGTCTCAGAGTCTCTTCTTATAGAGCTTCCTCTCTTCCCAAACTTTCACTCTCAATATTAAAGTTCCTTGTGTATAGTCCATACAATGCCCGTGGCCTCCCGCTGTTTCGAATCACCTGGGAACCTTCAGTTACAATGGGTGTATTCTGCAGACTCAGTGCTGGTATGTATCTGCTTTCCTTGTTGTCCACCTTGCGTTTCTCGCTCCTCACAGAGGCTCGCCTTTCTCGCTCCACTATTCCTCAGTGTTTGGCACAGCTTTGCCGATAGTAGGTTTTGCTCCTCCCACTGATTTGGGTATCACTGTTGTCTGTGTCCCCGACCCACTAACATCTGTTCGAGGTCACGCCACCCCTCAGGACAGTCTCCTAGGCTCCGTCCGTGCAGCAGTTTTCCCACTGCTTGCAACGCTGAGCCTTCAATGTCCTGGTTCTGCATTTTCTTGCTTGCTGGCTCTTGCTGGCTCAACAAAGCGCTGCCTCTCCAATGCAGAAATAAGTCAGAGGGTTTCCCCTGCGTACACGTCTCACCTTTGCCATGATTAGTTCTTTACTTTTATAGGCTGATTTGCATTCCACGCAGCGTTACATTTCTCTTCAGATGTTGCTCTTGTGCCAGCAATATCTGAAGCCAATAAAAGCAAAACCACTTTACTGGTGTTTACAAGCAGTCCCATATATGCAGAAAATCTGGCTTACCTAGTAAGTTCCTTGTGGGAAAGGGAGTCCGTAACCCCTACAGGGGATTTACTGCCAGTGAGGTCTCACTTGCCCAGACCCCTCTAGCGGGTCTTGCTGAGCAGCTCACCTCCAGAGCCTCAAAGGGGGTGGCTACACCTGTGGTGAAGGGACGAATACCCTATATTCATCACATAGGTTATGTCCATGGGATTATTACTGCACTTGGCTGCTATTTGCGGGATTTCCAGGCAGTCATGTTGATCTAAATGGGGGGAAAAGGTGGGGGAGGATTTAGGGGACAAGAGGGAAAGGAAAGGGTTTGGGCTAAACTGTTGGGGTGTGTAGAACCAGTAGCAACTGTTGTCTGTGTCAGTATGTTTTCTAAGTGGATATTGCATTTTTACACCAAAGGCGTTTTGTTTCTAGATTCGAGACCTCAACTGTCTGGGCTTGTAAGGATGCTTTGTCCAGTGGATGAGGTTCCCTAGGTATAGAGATGTGACTGTTTTGTCGAGGGGGGATATGTTTGGCCATTTGTGTTCTTTGAAGTGGTTGGGAAAAACATTTTTGGGATGGTAGGATTGTTCCTACTGGTATTGTCCATGGAGAGTTTTTGAGGAGGATTCTTTTTCTTTATTCTTGTATTAATTGTGGGTGGCATTTATAAGACCTGGTGGTTGATATTCTTATAAGGCTGCACCTCCAAGGTATGATGGTCTTCAGGTCTCCGTGTATCAGGTTATCTGTTGCTGGTGATGTTAGATGGGATGTGCCTGTTCTGGCTTAAAACGGTTGGAGTTAATGTCAATTGTTTTTCGTGCATTTTACCATTTTGTTTATTCTGGTGTGACGTTTGTTGGGTGGGCGGAATCTTGTATCGTGGAGATGATTTCATGGCACTGTATTGTAAAATATGTGTATGCTGCTGAGCTGTGAGCTGTTCTCTAACCTGGAGTATTAAAAAGCCAGGTTTAAAAAAAAAACAAATCCTCAATATAGCTAGGAGGGTGGAAAAAGCTGCTCTTCTGTATTTTCTCTTCTGACAGCACTTAGATCTGTGTAGTATGTGGCTGGTAGATCAGATAATGTGATCACATCATGTGTGGTATGTAGGGGGAATTCTCAGGGTTCCCTCCCGTCTAGTCTTAGTAAAAGTGTTGCTGCTATGTTTTGGATACGCTGTAATTTCTTGGTGAGGTAGTCTGACATACCGCTGCATAGGCTGTATGCCTAGTCGATTCCTGAAATTATCAGTGAAATTATGGTCAGTGTCTTGTGAGATATGGCATTAGGTATACGATTGAACATAGGTGGTAGAAGCACTTTCCTATTATGGCTTTGACTTGTTCTAGTGCAAGTACAGTGTCCATGGGAATTCCAATATGTATTACTGTTGAGGTCAATGTAATGGTCGTGTTCTCATTTATTCAGGCCCGGGAAGGAGTGCATGCGCACATGCTCTGGGTGAACATGATTTCCATTTTGTTTGGGTTCAGTTTCGAGTTGTTACTTGTCATCCAGACACTAATTTCGCTACTGCAGCTAGCAGGGTTGATATTGGTGTCTCATCTTGAAAAATAATGCATAGACGACATGACATATAGTCATGAGATGTTAGCCCATGCTTTCTAATTCGTTGCATGAAGAGGATGGTGGGCATTTATATGTTGAAAATAAGCTGGGAAAGATAGGATCCCTTTGGGATGCCATATTTGATGGTTCATGATCTTGAGATGTAGGAAGGTACATATTTCATTTTGGTTCTGTCTGCAAGGGAGGATGGTATCCTTTGTAGTGCAGTTCTGCAAATGCCTGATTCTTTTAGACTATTGATTAATGTTTTGTGGTTGGTGTTGTTGAAGGCACCAGTGTGACAGCTGAACATATGTCATTGTCAGCATTGCGTTTTAGGTGAGTCCCATTGGAGAGAAGTGCCATATTGAATACTTTAATTGGTCTGAATTGGTCCATTACTCCTTTATGATATGATATTTTATTTATATTGCGCCCATATACAAGTCTTTCAGGGCACGGCGAGGCAAGGGAGGGGCACAAGGTACGACAAAACAACGATCTTACCAGACCAAGTGACATTGAGAAAGCGCAAGTGCAGGAGAGAGTGAAGGGGGAAGTGCAAGGGGCAGGGGAGGAGTGGGAGTGCTGAACACGTGATCAAAACAACAACAGGTAGTGGTGGCAAGTGCAAGAATAAGGCAGAGATGAGTGTCTAATAAGTGCAGGACGGGGACTGTAGGGTTGCAGATACAGACCCAAGTGCAAGGGTTGTCACGAGGCAGTGAGGGTATGCACCTGGGTGGGCAGGGATCTGGGCCCGAAATCACAGGGTAGCCAGGTGCCCAGTGCCGAAACAGACAGAGATCAGTAGGGGAGAGGAAAAGAGAAGGCAGAATCAAAGAAGAAGGTCTTGAGGTGCTTCCGGAACCGGATATTGTTCTCCTCAATTTTCAGACAGGCAGGAAGGCTGTTCCAGAGAGAGGCCCCAGCCGAAGAAAGATCTACCCCCAACTCATTGCTTGGAGTAGCGACTCACCCTGAGGGAGTTGGAGGTGGAGGAGCAAAGAGCTTGAGTAGGAAGGTATTTCCGAAGAGAGAGTTGAAGCTATTGCGGACCCAGGCCCCTGCAGGATCTACGTGATTTTACAGAACCGAAAAGTCTGACTCCCAAAAGTCCGTTTTTTCTTCTTCAATTTTCCTCAAATATATATGTGGGGGCCCCCCACATTACCCCTATACATTTTTTATTCACTTTATCCCCCCCACATATATATATGCAGGAAATTGGGGGTTGAACTTTTGGGGGTCAAACTTTTGGGAGTAGGTGATTTTGTACAACACCGCCCCAGCAGGCCTTGTGGACAATGCGGTGGGTCTTGAACTTAATCCTTTCAGCCACTGGGAGCCAATGAAGAGATTTCAGGGCTGGAGAGATACGATCCGTTGGCTTGAGGCCAAGGACAAGTCTCGCAGACCTGTTCTGGATGAGTTGCAGAGGGCGGAGGGCAGTAGCAGGCAGATTTAGAAAGAGGCTGTTGCAGTAGTCCAGCCTAGAGAGAACCAGAGCTCTAGAGACAGTGAGCTTCTGAGGGAAGGAGAGGAAAAGACGAATACCTCTGAGGAGGTGTAGTTGGTAGTTTGACTTCTTAGAGACGAGACATCAGAGATGTGTGGAGAAAAGGAAAGTGTGGAGTTGAAGATGACCCCAAGGTTCTTAGCCTCACAGGTGGGAGCAGGGAAGGATGGTGCAGGCAGAGGTCGTTGGTGGCACACCACTCATGTATTGCAGACAGACAGTCAGAGATGAGCGAGGAAGAAGAGGTGGCAGAGGGGAGCCTGAAAATGAGCTGAGTGTCATCAGCATAGCACTGAAAATTGGAGCAGAGAGCAGCAATGCGGTGGGCAAGGGGTGCCAGGTATTGGTTGAAAAGCCAGGGAGAGAGGTTAGATCCCTGGGGAACACCACAAGTGGACAGTGAGCTAGAGGAAAGGAAGGACCCGAGTTGGAACTGGGAGGGTCGGTTGGAGAGGAAGGAGGAAGGAGGTCAGCCAGGCCAGGGCCTGATCAGTGATACCCATGTTATCACTTAGGCGGTTGAGCAGGATGGCATGGTTAACTGTGTCAAAGGCAGAAGAGAAAGTGAGTAGGATGAGGACAGAGGGGAAATTAGAATCAAGGTTGGAGAGCAGGTCTTTTGATTGTACATGTTCTGGGATTTTCATGTATAGGTTGCTTATCAGCCTGTAGTTGGTGAGGTTGTCTGCTGTTCCTGTAATATTTTTACAGAGGGGTTTAATGCAGGCTGCTTGGTACTATTCCAGAGTTCAGCTTACTATTGCCAAACACTTATGAACCAATCACTGGAGGTTACTTGCAGAGAAAGCTTTTGAAAATGTCTGGAAGGCAAGGGTCATTGGGTGACCTATCCTTATTACTCCCTTTGATACATTTTAGAAAGTTTTCTGTAACAATGAGTCTGAAATGGTTGAGCTCTGTTGGTGTTGTTTGGGTTTCTGTATTGGAGGGGACTGTTCTTTATTGCCTCGGAGGTAGCTGTGTTGATAGCTTGCTGGAAGTTGATTGTGTTCCTGAAATGGTCTGAGATGTGGCTTCAAAGCTTCTTGGAAGGTGTGGGAATGTTGCATGTGGTAGGGCTTCTCATCTCACTGATTTTGAACATTTCTTTTTGTGGGGTAGCTGCTGCTCTGGTTCTTTCAGAGTAGTGCCATGTAGTGCCATATTTTTTGCTTTTAACATGTCTGCTTTCTATATACAATGTAGCAGTTTAGTTAGACTTTGTCAGCCTGGTTGTTTTTTCCATGCTTGCACTAATTTCCGATTGGTTTTCTGGAGGGTTCAGGGTTGTGGAGCACTTTTCTGCTTCTTTTTCTGTGATGAGGTGAACGGCTTTAGGCTTGCCTGAGTGTCCAAGCCTTTTCTCACCCAATTGGAGGGTTCTTTTGCAAAGTTATTAGGCCTTTATTGGTCCAATTCAAGACTATCTGGTGTATTATACTCTTATTACTTGTACTAGATTCTCTAGGTCAAATTCTTTCCAGAATCTATTGGCTATGGGTGCATGTTTGTTTGCTGCACGTATGCAAGCTGGGTTGTGGATTGTAAAAGGGATCATGAGGTGCTCACTTCAAATCACCGATATGGGGGGGGGGGGTGGAGTGGTGTTAAGTGCATGTCTGGCAAAATGAATTGCTGCGTTCACAATTTGAGACGAAGACTTGCAAGGTAAGCGTAAAATGATTTGGTTGACATTTCATCCTCTTCCTCAAATCAGATGTTAAAATCATGTAGGAAGATGTTGTCATCTTCCACTGCTGGGTTTGCCACTGCACCTGCGAGTCTCTCTGCAAATCTGAGGTTGTGAGTTGATGGTGTGTATAGAAGTAGGAACATTAGGTTATTTGGTGGCTGAGAGTGAAGTTGATGAGAAGCGAGTGACACTCTTGGATGTCTGTCAATGGTATGGATGAGAGAAGGTGTTATTGTGGAGAATGGCAAGGCCTATCCCTCTCCTTTGCTGTTGATTTGTTTGTCTGAGTTTGAAGTTGTTATCGAGTATTTCGTGAGCCACTGTTTTGTACTGTCTGATAGTTATGTTTCTGTAAGGAATCGGTAAGCTGAGCCTCCTATACTCAGAATCTAATGGATTTCTGCTCTGTGCTTTGTCATCAAACATATATTAATCAAGTTGTTGTGTATCTTGTTCCAACAAGCTGCGTGTGGGGTTGGTGTGTCCTGTGCCACAGGATCAACTTCTATTACTTTAATATCCTGTGCATTACCTGTAAAGGTGATGAGCAGGTGGGAGCCCCATAGTTTGCCAGGCTGCTGTTGAACGAAATCATTCTTATTACCTTGGAATGGTACTCATCCTGAGGCATTTTGCAAACTGCAGCGCGACCGAGGACCCATCAAGGAATAATGTTACAAGGATCCTGGATGCGCATAATTGGCAATAGTGCTGCTTCATGGCAACTCGTGCCCACTGAATTTAGCAAGGACTGTCCCTATGAGGCACAATGGAACGTAAGCAAAGTGGAGCGCATATACATAAAAGGTATGTGACAACTACTGTCGGGCTATAAGCACGTTTCACAATGATTATCTTGCAGGAAGAAAGGCTCAGAGGTGCAAAGGCTTTAACTTCTGCAGTGTTGATGGGAAACCAAGAAGCACAGTACAGTGCACATTAATAGCAGCAACATTCAGCTATTGGCTGCTCCATGGACACTGTTTCCTACAGCGCTGTTCCATAGGCAGATACTATGCTGCCCTTAAAATGCAGCTAAGGTATTTGGGATGATAACACTGGGTCATTGTGGATGTAAATACGACTTCCAACTCCAAACTCAGTTCCTAACCTGGTTCCAATATAAGTGAACATTTTCCATCCTGAGAACTGTCCAATGTGTATTAAAAGCAGGTTTATATCAGCAATGTGCATGCAAACGCAGTACCTCCACGCTTCCTAGCTAATCCTGGAACTCCACCTATTATTTGGCCAGAATAGACAAGAGTATTGGTTATTATCAATCTGTAAACAGGATGCTGTTGTTGCATTCCCTTGACTTAGAAGGCCAACACATTTACAGATGGCTTCGGAAACTGTGTTTATGAAAAGGTGGCGATGGACGGGATGGGTATGGAGTGGTTGTTCACAAATTGGATGACAAATATTTTCCAAAGACCAACCAAGAAATAGACGATATATCTTATTCAACTAAGCACGGCCAGCATACCTTCATTGGTGAATGTTTGCCAGGCTTCAATGACTAATTTATGTCATTTTGATGCAGGAAATGTCATGGCTGAATTGAAGAAATAATCATGCATACTAATAGCAACAGTATAGAGTGGCTGGTCGGAGATCCAAGCGTGCTAGATTATATAACTATCTCTTAGGAAGTAGAAAACAAGGTAATGTGTGCCAAACTTAGCCAGACGCTCTGAATACAGTCAATAACTACTGGTATTGATTGCATTCAAAGCATTCTTGCTTCATTCAGCAAAGCATTTCTCTGCATTCACGAACAGCAATGCAACTTCCTAGCAATATTTATTTCATCAAAACACGATTTTGTCATTTCGACGTTACAATAATACCCAAAGTAACGCACCAAGGTTAAAGCTAAAACCTAGAACAATGCTTTTACTTTTGAATAGAGAACCTTGTTATTGAAATACTAACAAAAAACTAATTTAATTAACTAGCATGTTTGTGTGCATTTAATGTTCTCACTATTACAACCCCGAGTTCCAAAACCTACATTGTTATTATCAGTGCATGCGTATAGACTTAGGGGACGTTTTCTAGCCTCTGCCCGAACCTAAATCAGTGGGGTGTTTGACGTTTAAGACAGCTTAGGTGTCAGATAATCTCTCAGTAAAGAATGAACTTCCACAACTTGGCTGACCTGGGCATTAATTCAGAATGATTACAAGAGAACATGGGGATGAGGCAGGTCACCGAGGAGTAAAAAGAGGGCGAGATCAGCAGAGTAGAGAGGGAATGATAAGCAGGTAATCCGAGGAGAAACTAGACTCGCATGGAGTACAAAAGAGAGGGAGCCCAGAGGAGAGCCAAAAGGAGAAGGAGGGAAGCAGGCAGTACACGAGGAGAGAGATCTACAGGGAGTACAAATGGATGGAGGCGAGCCACGGTTTAAAAAAGGAGAAAGGGGACAACATGGGGAAGGAGCAAAGGGGAGAGATACTGAAGGAAGCACACAGTAAATGTAGAGAAAGATAGAGAGACCGAAGAGCGGGGATTGATGGCCACAGTGAGTGCAACTAGAAATGGTGTCAGCAGGAGTAAGAAGGTGAGAGATTCAGCAGGTATTACAAAGTAGATAAGGACTGCAGGGAGTTACAAAGGAGGGAGTAGACACATTGCAAAAGGGAGAGCGTTGATGCAGTAGTACGAAAGGGAGTTGAATGAAGCAAAGAGTACACAGGGTAAGGAGCTTAGCAGGCAATAAAAAAGGATGCGAAAGAAGCAAGGTGTACACAGGACAAAGATCTCTGTATGGAATACAAAATGATGTGAAAGAAGAAAGGAGTGCAAAGGATAAAGAGCTCTCTGGGGAATACAAAAGGATGAGAAAGAAGCAAGGAGTGCAAAGGATAAAGAGCTCTCTGGGGAATACAAAAGGATGAGAAAGAAGCAAGGAGTGCAAAGGATGAAGAGCTCTCTGGGGAATACAAAAGGATGAGAAAGAAGCAAGGAGTGCAAAGGATAAAGAGCTCGCTAGGGAATACAAAAGGATGAGAAAGAAGCAAGGAGTGCAAAGGATAAAGAGCTCGCTAGGGAATACAAAAGGATGAGAAAGAAGCAAGGAGTGCAAAGGATAAAGAGCTCGCTAGGGAATACAAAAGGATGAGAAAGAAGCAAGGAGTACAATGGGCAAGGGCTTAGTAGGGAATACAAAAGGGGATTGACAGAAGCAAGGAGTACACATGATAGAAAACCTAGAAGGGATACAAAAGGGAATTGAAAGAGGTTTAGTGGGTAATGAAAATGGGTGAGTGAGAAGCAAAGCTTACACATGGTAAAGAGCTTAGTGGGGCATACAAAAGGATGAGAAAGAAGCAAGGAGTGCAAAGGATAAAGAGCTTGCTAGGGAATACAAAATGGTGAGAAAGAATCAAGAAGTACACTGGGCAAGGGCTTAGTAGGGAATACAAAAGGGGTTAGAACGATGTAGCAGGTATTACAAAAGGATGTGAAAGATTAAAGGATTACACATGGAAAAGAGCTTGAGAGGGTGAGATTTACACAGGGTAAATGGCTTATGGAATGCAAATGGTTAGAAAGAAGCAAGGAGAACACAGGGGGGGGGTCAAAAGCTTAGTGGGGAATGCTAAAGGCTGACAAGCAAGAGGTACACAGGGTAAATAGCCTAATAATACATAGAAGGGGTGAGAAAGAAGCCAGGAGTACACATGGTGAAGAGCTGAGTAGGAATACAAAAGGATGAGAAAGAAGCAAGGAGTACACATGGTGAAGAGCTGAGTAGGAATACAAAAGGATGAGAAAGAAGCAAGGAGTACACAGGGTAAAGAGCTTAGTAGGGGATACACAAGGATAAGAAAGAAGCAAGGAGTAAACAGAGCAATGAGCTTAGTAGAAACTACAAATGGATGACAAGCAAGGAATACACAGGAGAAAGAGTTTAGTATGGAATACAAAAGGGGGAGAAAGAGGTAAAGAGTACACAGGGGAAAGACGTTATGCCCATGTTAAACCTGTTCTAGTTCAATCTACTATGTTATTAAAATACTACACAATGAAACCACATTCACTTTACTAATTCTATGTTAGTCTATTTACTTTTCTCACTCTTACAGCAGCATTTTTTACTTCAGCACATAAAGTCCAAAACATGTATTGCTACTACCACCATGTGCTAATAGTAAAGAGCTTATAATGAATACAAAGGGTTGAGAAAGAAGCAATGTACACAGGGAAAAAAAGCCTAGTAAGGAATTCAAAACAGTGATCAACAAGCAAGGAGTACGGAGGGTAAAGAGCTTAGTAGGGAAATACAAAACTGTGATAAGCAAGGAGTACACATGGTAAATAATAGTAGCGAATACAAAACCGTGATAAACAATACGAAGGGTAAAGAGCTTATTAGGAAATATGTGAAAGAAGCAAGGAGTACACATGGTAAAGAGCTTAGTGGGGAATACAAAAGGGTGAGGAAGAAGCAAGGGGTACACAGCTTAGAGGGTAAAGAGCTTAGTAGGGAATACAAAAGGATGAGAAAGAAGCAAGGAGTACACTGGGCAAGGGCTTAGTAGGGAATACAAAACGGGATTGACAGAAGCAAGGAGTACACAGGATAAAGGCTTAGAAAGAATACAAAAGGGGTTTGAAAGATGTTTTGCGGGTAATAAAAATAAGGGTGTGAAAGAAGCAAGGATTACACATGGAAAAGATCTTAGTGGGGAATACAAAAGGGTGAGAAAGAATCAAGGAGTAAACAGGGTAAATGGCTTAGGGAATGCAAATGTTTAGAAAGAAGCAAGGAGAACACAGGATCAAAAGCTTAGTTGGGAATGCTTAAAGATGACAAACAAGGAGTACACAGGGTAAATAGCCTAGTAATAAATACAAAGGAGTGAAAACGAAGTCAGGGGTACACAGGGTGAAGAGCTAAGTAGGAATATAAAAGGATGAGAAAGAAGCAAAGAGTACACAGGGTAAAATGCTTAGTAGGGAATACACAAGGGTAAGAAAGAAGCAAGGAGTAAACAGGGCAAAGAGTTAAGCAGAGAATACAAAACAATGACAAGCAAGGAGTACACAGGAGAAAGATCTTAGTGGGGAATACAAAAGGGTGAGAAAGAATCAAGGAGTAAACAGGGTAAATGGCTTAGGGAATGCAAATGGTTAGAAAAAAGCAAGGAGAACACAAGGTCAAAAGCTTAGTTGGGAATGCTTAAAGATGACAAACAAGGAGTACACAGGATAAATAGCCTAGTAATAAATACAAAGGAGTGAAAACGAAGTCAGGAGTACACAGGGTGAAGAGCTAAGTAGGAATATAAAAGGATGAGAAAGAAGCAAAGAGTACACAGGGTAAAATGCTTAGTAGGGAATACACAAGGGTAAGAAAGAAGCAAGGAGTAAACAGGGCAAAGAGTTAAGCAGAGAATACAAAACAATGACAAGCAAGGAGTACACAGGAGAAAGATCTTAGTGGGGAATACAAAAGGGTGAGAAAGAATCAAGGAGTAAACAGGGTAAATGGCTTAGGGAATGCAAATGGTTAGAAAAAAGCAAGGAGAACACAAGGTCAAAAGCTTAGTTGGGAATGCTTAAAGATGACAAACAAGGAGTACACAGGATAAATAGCCTAGTAATAAATACAAAGGAGTGAAAACGAAGTCAGGAGTACACAGGGTGAAGAGCTAAGTAGGAATATAAAAGGATGAGAAAGAAGCAAAGAGTACACAGGGTAACATGCTGAGTAGGGAATACACAAGGGTAAGAAAGAAGCAAGGAGTAAACAGGGCAAAGAGTTAAGCAGAGAATACAAAACAATGACAAGCAAGGAGTACACAGGAGAAAGATCTTAGTATGGAATACAAAAGGGGGAGAAAGACATAAGGAGTACACAGGGGAAATAGGTTGTGCTCATGTTAAACCCGTTCTAGTTCAAACAAGCTGCAAATAACTTTAAGCTTAGTAGGCAATACAAAATGTTGAGAAAGAAGCAAGGGTTAACACAGGGTAAAGAGCTTAGTAGGGAATACAAAACAGTGATAAACAAGCAAGGAGTACACAGGGGAAAAAGCTTAGTAGGGAATACAAAACAGTGATAAACAAGCAAGTGACATGAAAATGAGCCTAATTTAAGACAGCTTTTCATATCTCATGCTGCCTGTAGCTAGTGAACCAATAAAAAATGTAAAGGACAGCTTTTTCATATCTCATGCGGCCTGCAGCCATCTATAACTGAAAATGTTCATCAAACATACAGCACATGTTTTCACTGAAGGCCAGTGTGCACACGTGCTGGACGCATATTCTTGGCCTCAACGAGGTCCAGGAAGTGGTGCTTTCCTGTTCTGGCAGATGAGTAAACCACAAACGACAGATAGCTTCACGATTGCAGCCCCCGTCTCTGGAACTCTCTCCCACCCTATCTACCCAACGAAACCTCGCTATCTGAATTAAAAAAAACAACTCAAAACCTGGTTGTTCAACAAGTACTAATACTCTTTTAAACACTCGTTACCCCTAGATGGTAAATCCCAGACAACATTAGTTCATCGCTATATCATAAGATAGACTATATTGACTTATATATGCCTATTATACTGCTGCAACCTAAAATGTATGTAACCTGGACCTGATAACTAAGATATGTATTCTGCTGTAATCTAAGATGTACGTAACCCTATTTGCTAATGAAGATATATGTAACTACGCCGTGATACCCAAGGGTTTGGGCGTACATCCAAATGCAATAAATAATTAAAAAAAATAGCTGCCTGTTTTAACTGCACACCAGTAGGTGTGAGCGTTGACTTCACACCATTAGGTGTTATCTGGGATCAGCCAAGGGACTTTACAAGAAGTGTTAGATCTAAGTTAAGACCCACGGAATGCCATACAAAGCCCTAAGCAAAAAGCGAGGGAGATGTCTCTAGACAACAGATATATGATGCAGAACTCCACGAATGCCATAAAGTGCAGTGAAGGCATTCACTGAAGAGGTGCAAAAACCCACCTAATATAGTTTTACATGGGATACCTAACTCAACTAATACAGTGGCACGCTCAGCCCTAGGCTATTCTGTTCCGGATCGCGGATATGACGAATGTACAAGGGCAGGGAAACCATGTCCCTTCATACATATAAGGGCCAAGCAAAAAAGGGAAAGGGAAGAACATAAGCAGACTTGCCAGAGCATTGAGGCCTGCGGGGCTGGAGAGGAGTGCAGCACAGAGGAGTCCTGAGCAGAGCAGCAGCAGGAAAGAGACATCCGGGCCCAGCCAAGCAGAACTAACCAACCCCAGAAGGAGCCGTTTAATATGAAGCACATTCTTCTCTAAACGTGAGTGAAGGGTGGGGGCTTGCTGAATGCATTTAGACTGATGGCATGTAATATAGTGTAGCATAGCTCCATGAGACAAGGATTGAACATGCTGTTAAACTAAAACCACCACGTGTTCTATTATTTATCTATTCAAACATGCTTGTTGCCCACATGGCAATTTTGTTCATTAGTGTGATGTTATGCTATGTTATATCTGCTTTTGCTTTAGCTAGTTTAATGAAAATAAGAGCCCTCAGAAGACAGGGGATCATATTAAATGCATTAACATGATAACTCCTGTGTGAAGTGTATAATTCAGAGCAATGCGTCAGAGTGGTATCTCTTTGAGTCCAAGAACCTTACAATTCCTGGCTGTATATGTTTAATCATGTTGATAAGCACACAAACCTAGGCAGGCCTGTCTTAACATTGAAACACAGCCTGGGGTGAATGTTGACATGTGTGATTGATGGTCAAGGGTCTATTTTCAGCCTCAAACAAAGTGGAGATAAGAGGCTCATGGTCACACCTAAACTCTTAGGCAATCAAGTCACAAGGAGTACACAGGGTAAAGAGCTTAGTAGGGAATACAAAACAGTGATAAGCAAGGAGTACACGTGGTAAAGAGCTTACCAATGAATACAAAAGGGTGAGAAAGAAAAAATGAGTACACAGGAGAAAGGGCAGATAAGAAAATACAAAAGAATGAGGAAGAGGCAATGAATACAAAGGGTAAAGAGCTTAGAGGGAAATATGTGAAAGAAGCAAGGAGTACACAGGGTAAAGAGCTTAGTAATGAATACACAAGGATGAGAAAGAAGCAAGGAGTACACAGGGTAAAGAGCTTAGTATGGAATATAAAAGGGTGGGAAACATGCAAGGAGAGCAAATGTGAATGATCTCAGTAGGGAATATACATGGGTGAGAGCTAAACCAGGATACACAGGGGTTAGAGCTTAATAGGGAATACATAAGGGTGAGAAAGCAGCAAGAAGTACCCAAGTCAAGGAGCTCAATAGGAATACAAAAGGATGAGAAAGAAGCCAGGCAGAAGTAGAGGGGAATACATAGAATTACTTGTTTTGTTTCCAAAGAATTCTGCCAGGAGCCCTGCTTCCGTCAGGACATGTTCTTCCAGGCTGTGCTTCCCCATACCAAAATTGCGCAGCAGGGCCAGTGATAGCTTGCGATGCTGCATCCAGTGCTCATCATTAGCAAACACCACCCCTGTAAAGTCACAAGATAAACAGGTGTGAGACACAGATGCAAAGGCTTCACTGCTTCTTCTATACACACCTTGTGGATATTTAAGCAAAGCTTAGCTTTTTCCGCAGGCTGCACAGACACCTGGTCGAAATAGAATGAAAGGCATAGTCAAATTTTACTCCCAGGCATGATTCTCTCTATATATATCGCTCCTCTCGTGGACCCTGGCGCTGTTTTAGAATCTAAGTCATTGTTAAGACGGATTTCTGAACTCTGTCCTGGTGGCGCAGAAGTTCAGAAGGCCAACCTAATTACTTGGAACAGGGTAACCTCTGGACGAGCCAGACCAATCAAGGTAGCGATCGCGGCGGTCAAGACTAGGTCTCAAGAGGGGTGAGGGTGACTGAAAGCCCGCAATGAGCACACAAAGCAAGATCACTTACAAACTACTCCAAACAGTTGTTATATTAAAAATATATACACATTTATTCCAAGGCCTTTAAAACAATGACCGTAGCGAGAAAATCACAATATAACCATAGTAAACCAACACATACCATATCAACACAATATATATACAAATACGACAGTCTCAAGCGTTAGATGCACGAAATGGGTAGTCCACCTAAAAGGGAAGGAAGACAGGCAGTGCGAAATAATGCTTAGACCCAGTTCGCCTTAAGAGGCACCTAACTAGATGGAAGTCCGAGCCCTGCGAAGAGTGGAGCCTTGTGCTCAAAAGTACCTGCACGCGCTGGTGCCAATTTCGAGGGAAATCAGGCAGTTCAGTTTAGTGCACAAAAGAAGAAGAACACGTTCCGCGACTCAAGCGCAGCCTCCACAGTTGGCAGAAGCAGAGCGCGAGTACGGAAAAGGGTGCTGTTTGACACAGCGGGGAAAAGTAATGGGCTCCTGCAGGAGGGCGACCAGATCCTAGCTATGCTACTCACCGGTCCCCGATGCAAGCAGACCCAGGCTTCTCCGTGTCCGTTTCAGTAGCTGGCAGGTTCAGAAGAGCAGGGAACGCCTCGTCGTCGTGTTGAGTAAAAAGACGTCCCAATCGAAGAAACCCGCACAGTTTGTTACCACAGCAGGGCAACGGAGCGGCCGTGTGTATCTGAGCCAAATGTACACTACTCACTTCAGACCTGGGAACGCCAAGTGTACGAAGCGTGTGAGAGTGACAAGGACTCGAAATACTACACAACCTGGCGGCGGTTACAGAGCAAGACTCCCGTGTAAGCTGGTCAGTCAGCTGGATGGCCCAGAGACGCTTCCGAAGGCTTTCTGGCAGGAGATGGTGAAGATGCCGAGAATAGCTGTTCCCGCTATTCCAAGGGTCGAAGTACCAGTACAGGCCTTCTGGTTCGATCAAAGGTGAAAAGGGTTTCACAAGGTGACAGCAGTGCAGAGGAGAAGTCCTTCAGCGGGTCACCAGCGATTCCTCGGTCCAGCCTCTTGGTTGCAGGATACTTGGCTCCTGTATTCCTTCGTTCGTGAGAACTCAGGAGATCGACATGGTAGTGGTGTTTCCAGCCCCCTCTTATCCACGGTTCCCTTCGCGCCAAAACGGAGGGGACCCAATGGGAGATCCGCTCATCAACACTCACACCATTCGTGGACCAATCACGGACCACGGTGGTCCCAGGCATTCACACCACCCTAGACTCTCTGGCACCCAGGATGTGTATTGGGACCAGACATCCCAGCCCACATCCTGGAGGCACACACAAGACATGTAGAAGCCTGCGAAAGCATCCGTGTTTCGCGGGAAAGTACATGCCCAAATAAGGAAGGCCCTGGGTCGGCTCTACCTGGGGAAGGTGAAGGGAGCAAGACGATCAGCGGACAGGACAAAGGATCCTCGTGGTCTGGCCATTTTGGGAGCCAGGCCACCATTTTGGGTTAAGGGCGAGAAACGCGCTTAGAACGCCAAAAGGAGCTCAAAACACAGGAAACGATCGCTGCCACCATTCCCGTCCCTGAATCACATGCACCGATCAGATACAATCCTAAACGAGTATCTAGGGCCTGTAGAAGGCTAGAGACCCAGGAGAGCTGTAACTTAGCTTACAGTGCCCTCTGGTGTCATGTTGCACGAAAGCCGCAACATGATAAAAGAAACTACGGGAAACAGCGTTCCCCGGTACTGACTGTCTTAAGGGCATGTCAGTTTCCCCGTAAGAAAGGAGCGAAAGTCCAGAGGAGTGCGGCAGAAGGCTGCACTTCTCTGGCAAAGTCAAGAACAAGGTGATAAACAACAGCAAAAAGTTTAGGGGTTGCCACATGGAAGGAAAATTACCTACAATTACAAAATCTTTCCTAACAGTCATTGAGCACCAAAATACCTGCAGATAAGAAAATATATATTTTTCAATGTAAACAAATCTGGGTGACATCAAGGATCCCATAATTTGGAAGCTGTTTTTAGCTAAAACGAACTATAGAACCTGTGCCTTGTCTCGATCATGATATGACATGATATGGCATTTAAAATGCGCCTATACACAAGTGTTTCGAGGCACGACAAAGCAAGGGAGGGGGAACAGTGGGAAGACAGACAGCAATCATACTAGGCCTGGTGTCCTTCAGATCGCGCAAGTGCATGGGAAGGGGGAAAGGGAAAAGTGCATGGCGGAAGGGAGAGGGGAAAGTGCAGTACATGGGCTAGTAGAATAAATAAGATAATAAAAGCGGCCAGATGGTGGCAAGTGCAAGGTAAGAGCAGACATAAGTGCTGGTAGGGGGCTCTAGGGGGCACAGGAAACAGTCCCCAGGTGCGGGGGTTGCCAGAGAGGTAGTGTAGGTGTGCAATTGGCGGGGCCTGGGCCTGAGATCAGAAAGGGTGGCAGGTAACCGGTGCAGTTTCAGCCAGGAAATTCAGCAGGGGAGAGGGGGAGAGAAAGCAGAAGCAAAGAGGAAGGTTTTGAGGTGTTTCTGGAACCGGAGATGGTTCTCCTCAAGTTTCAGGGAGGCAGGAAGGCTGTTCTAGAGGGAGGCCTCTGCCAAAGAGAGATATTGACCACCAATTTGTTGCTTGGAGAAGCGACTGACCCTGAGGGAGTTGAAGGCGGATGAGTGAAGAGCTCGAGAAGAAAGATATTTGGGAAGAGAGAGTTGCAGGTATTGCGGCCCCAGAAGTCCTTGTGGACAATGCAGAGGGTTTTGAACTTAATCCTCGCCGCCACTGGGAGCCAATGGAGAGATTTCAGTCCTGGACAGATACGATCCCTGGGCTTGAGGCCAGGACAAGTCTTGCAGTCTTGTTTTGGATAAGTTGCAAAGGGTGCAGAGTAGAGGCAGGCAGATTTAGATAGAGGCTGTTACAATAGTCCAGCCTAGAGAGAACCAGGGCTCTGGAGATGGTGAGCTTCTGGGGGAAGGAGAGGAAAGGAAGAATACCTTTGAGGAGGTACAGCTAGTAGTGTGACTTCTTAGAGACGTCAGAGATGTGAGGAGAGAAGGAGAGTGTGGAGTCAAAGATGACCCCAAAGATTTTAGCCTTGCAGGTGGAGGCTGCAAGAGGGCCAAGAGTGGCAGGCCAGAGAGCTGCAGGGAAGGAGGGAGTGGGTGTGCCGATGAGTAGAATCTCAGTCTTACTGGCATTAAGGCAGAAGTCATTGGCGGCACACCACTCCTGGATAGCAGACAGACAATCAGTGAGGAGGAGGCCGAGGGTAGCCTGAAAATGAGCAGGCTATCATCCGCATAGCACTGAAAATTGGGGCAGAGAGCGGCGATGCGGTGGGCAAGGAGTGCCAGGTATTGGTTTAAAGCCAGGGAGAGAGGTTAGATCCCCGGGGGGACACCACAGGTAGAGAAAAAGCTATCGGAGAGGAAGGACCCAAGTTGGAACTGGGAGGGTCGGTCGGAGAGGAAAGAAGTTAGCCACGCCAGAGCCTGACCAATGATACCCAGGTTATCACAGAGACGGTTGAGCAGGATGGCATGGTTGACAGTGTCAAAGGCAGAAGAGAGATCAAGCAAGATGAGGACACACAGGGTGTTGGAGTCAAGGTTGGAGAGCAGGTCTTCACAGATGTTCAGGAGAGCAGTTTCCATGCTTCTGGCAGCTCTGAATTCAGACTGATGGTCATGAAGACAACCAACAGATTCAGTGTGGGGATTCAGCTGGGAGATGGCCAGTTTCTCCAGGAGCTTGCCCAGGAAGTGAGTGATGGAGATTTGGCGATAGTTAGCTTGGCAGCAGGGGTCGGCAGAGGGTTTCTTAAGAAGAGGGTGTACATGGGAGTGCTTCAGGGTGGATGAGAAGACTCCAGTGGTGAAGGAGTGATTGCAGAAATCAACCAGGGTACAAGCCAGGGAGTCGATGTGGTCCTTGATAGTTTTGGAGGAACAGGGGTGAACCTGTTTCAATGAGACTTTCATAGATCGGACTTGTCTAGAAACCTCATCTGCAGAGAAAATGGGAAAGGCAGAGAAGGAGGAAGGGGGGGTGGCTGCAGAAGGGCCAGAGGAAGAGCCGGGAATAGAAGGAAAGGCGATAGGAGGAGAGTGAGGACAGGATGTCCCGAGTTTCTGAAATCAAGTGAGAAGCCAGTGCCATGCAGAGGGCATGGGAAGGGACAAGAGACGTAGAGACTGCGGCAGGATTGGCAAGTTCCTTGCAGATTTTAAAGAGTTCAGCCGAGTTGTTGGATGCCGCAGAGATTCGGGCTTGGATATGGGCTCTCTTCTAGGTGAGGACGGAGAGCCAGTATTGCCTTTGCTGCAGGCGGCAGGCCAGTTTGTCAGAGGATGAACATGAAGCACGCCATTTCCTCTCGGCCACCCTGCACTTGTGTTTTAGGGTGACGAGATCTGAGTCATACCAGGAGTTACACTTGGCTTTGGGCTTCAGACGGATTCTCATGACAGGGGCAAGGATATCAAGAGCATCAGATATAGAAGAGTGGAGCGTGGAGAGGGCTGTGTCAGGGTGAGAGTCAGCCAAAGGGGGAAGAAGGGATGAGAAGGTGGCGGCGAAAGCCTCAACTGACACGCGCTTCATGGGTCGGATGACTGAGAAGGTGGGTGACAGTGATGGAGGTGGCTTGGCCTGAGGGGTAGGGAGGGTGAGGTGGGAGGATAGGAGAAAGTGATCACTCCAGGAGAGAGGAGTGGAGAGAGGGACAGAGAGGAGAAGGTCAGAGGAGATCAGAGCATTGAGAGTGTGCCCTGCAGAATGAGTCGGGCCAGAGGGGAGAATGGTGAGTGAGAGAGAGTCGCAGAGATCGCGAAAGAGTCCAGAGGCGGGACAGGAGGCATCCAGGTGGATGTTGAAGTCTCCAAGAAGGAGGAGTTGAGTGGTTGAGGTCAGGAGTGAGAAGGCGAGGTCCACCCACTCAGAGAGGAAGGAAGAAATCTGACCAGGTGGCCGATAGATAGTAGCCACAGTAAGGGAATGGCTAGGGGAGAGAGAGAGAGAGACGGCAGACGAGGCATTCAAAAGAGGAGTAGGTCCATTACCAATGGACAGTCAAAGATCCTTCAGGGCGAACTCTGCTCCCAACAGTAAACTAGGGAAAAACTAGCCTGCTGTTACCAATATTAAACTAAAGCACTGATAGCTGGAACTCGATTTATTGATGCTCAGGCACTCACAAAAACATTTCTCTACCAAACAAATTTTTGGAGTGGTTATTAGTTCTCAGGTTTTAGGTGTTATCGAATGATTATAATTTTTGTTTCTCAGAAAAGGATTTCTCTCCCAATGCATGTGCTTTGAAATGCATTTTGGGCTTCTTGTTGAAGTTGTGTGCAGAGACACTCCTCTAAACGCCCTCATCCTAACCTTAATTTGCACTTGCAAGCTTCCATTCGTAAAAGCATACTGTATACACAGGGGAATTCTCCTGTTCCAACCCTTCTTCACTCTGCCCACTTCCTCTAAAAACGGCCAGGTTTGCTTAGAGAGATGGTATGATTTTTGAAAAATGTATTAGAAGTCAGGGTATTTGTGGTTTATGTATTTTGTAATTAATTTATTTCACAACTTAATAAGGTGCAAACCTAGTTACCCATGGAGTGACAAAGCACTATTCAACAGATTCAAGGAGATAACAGATTTGAAACAAATCATGTGTCAAAAAATATGTCCTATAAAAGCAAAACAGATGTTACTTACATTTAAGACATGGAAACACAATCATCCAAGAGATAAAGCAATAGCAATTTCGAGTTAAGGCTAGAGTCATATTTAGTTTACTTATTTCAAGTCATCCTTAATTTTTGTAGAGTTGTTGCTGGTGCTGTGTACAATCTAAACTGTGCAAAACAATCAAGCATACACACAAATACACAGAGACAGTAAGCAACTCAAACCAAATGTTTCTTCTTTTCAATTGCATTGAAGTAATGTTAAAAAGTAGTGGCCAGAAACGCCAACCTAGTTAATGGAATGGCTGTGGAGCTCCCGGACCCAGGATTGGACTTGAAGGGTTACATGGGTAATGCTTGGACCCTCTAAACCGATAATAGCAGAGTTCATACGAGGGAAATGCCAGCACATGCATATTCATGAGTGACAGAGAAGTTACTTTTCAGGTACAGAGCCCAGAGCCTCGAACCCAAGCTCAAACCAGAGCAAAAAATAGTCACGGGTGAAAAAATAAAAGTTGCACACATTCATGAATTGCAAACCATGGCCTTTCATGCCATTCTCTTTGAATAGTACAAATGGTTTTATATAGCGCCAGTCAGCCAATAATGTTTGCATTGCCGCACATGGCTCGTAAGAAAGGAGGCCAGCGCGTGTTATTTGGATAGTGGAAAGGCAGATGCAGAAACTTGTCATGTTGATGGATGCAGGTCAAAAGTATCAGTTACTTGTGTGATAGACGATAGGGAGGGTCTGAGTCTGCTAAGTGCACTAAGCAACAAGCCCAGCCGATGAGGTCTCTCCTATTCACCTTTTTCTCTCAATTGTAAATGATTGTCATCAGACCTACTGTAACCTCTGGGCTGCCTTTCCCTGTCAACACTTTATTTATGCCTGCATCATGCACCTGTAACTCCTGTTACCCACACCTAACTGTAACCACTGGCCTTCTAATCTGCTGTCAATGTTTTATTTACTTTTTTGCCTGTAACATTCAAGTTCTCCAGTGCCCAGTTACCTCAGGGTTCGGTGCGCGATACAAATAATAAACAAATTACACATTACTACACCTGATCAGTTGTCTAAAGGAGTGTGGGTAGTTTAAGGATACAAGATTTTAAGAGTGAGGAGTAAGCTGTGTGGTGAGAGGGGGTAAATAGAGTTAGGATGTTTCTTGGTGGCTGTTGGCTGTACTCCAAAAATGACTATGCACTGACTTTGCACTGCAAAAATACACTTTGCACAGTTCCATGAATCAGGGTTTGTGTCGGCAGAGCAAACTCACTTTTCAGCAGTGCAAAGTCACTATGCGCTGTGCAAAAAATTCCATGAATCAGGCCCTTATTAAGAATCATTAGTGTAGCATGGTCTGAAATCCTAGGGCTTTGAGCATTGAGGCATGTGTAGCCAACACTAGCAAAGTTATGGCGGGTTTAAAAAAGCTTTCACTTGAAATGTTAAAGAAAAAGCCATTTCAGCCAATCCACACATGCAAAAGCGTCATCCAGTAGCTAGAAAATCCTTCCACATGAGTTGTAGAAACCTGTAATCTCTGTGGCATGCAATGTGGCTCGGAATCCCAGAGAAACTATCTCATAACATAAAAATTAGAAAGACCGCATTTTGTCTAATGTCCTGTTTAGATGATTCTTAAAGTATGTACCAACTTTTAACAAAAAACAATCCAGTTGTTGGTTGCCCGCATACCACCTTAACAAACCTGGCACCAACAGCTGCTACATTCCTGAAGCACCTGAAAGAACATGCAGCCCTGCCCAATCCTGGAATTCCCATGCTTTCACCGCCCAACCTTGTACTTTTTACAAGCTTCATTCACTACTATATCACCTTTCTTTTCTCCCAGTTATGGGAACTGACTGTGATGGACTGTTTCTGCTAAGTTAACAATACAAGCATGCACACGCATTAGAATTTTACTTTGTTAAGTCGGTCCACATAAATAAATTTGAGAACACCACAAATGCCTAGTTTAAACAAAAACATTTCAAAATAACTCATGCCTTCCATGTAGTTTATTGCACTGATACTTGTTATAGGTTAAGAAAAACCAGTCCTCTAAGGCCCTCTACACACCTGCTCATCTTCGGGTTATCACCATTTGTCTTTAGGTATACGAATTAGGCATTGATGAGCCTTACCTTGCTCAGCTCGAATCATGGTTTGAACTTTGAAAAGATAGATCACGATTGGAAACGAGCTGAGTCCGTAAATGTGTGATTAGGCTCGAATCAGTTTCATCCAATTCGAGCCAATTTCCCAGAAATATTGTAGTCTTGCGAGCCTTATATTCCGACTCCAGACGCGACTGCGCCAGCGCGACTAAATCGGTTAGTGGCGATACTTAAGCTCAACTCCCCCAAGGTCTCCATGATTCTCATTGTTTACATGGCATTGCACTGATATTTTATTTGTTCTTACTTCCTATACCCATATTGTATCACTCGAGTTTGACTGTACCTTTGTATTTGATTTGCTGCTATTGGTTGCTTTTACAAATATCAAATCTTTGAATTGCACACTTTTAAATACTTTTTAAATACTTGCTGCACAATTATTCCCAGCTCTGCTGCAGTTGCTTTTCAATTCTTGTGTGTCCCGCTGCATTCATTTACCTAGAGCGATTTGAATCAGTGTGTTGGTCAGACCCACGCTGCACACTCTAGCACTACATTTCCCAGAAATATTGTAGTCTTGCGAGCCTTATATTCTGGCTCCAGGCGTGACTGCGCCGGCATGACTAAACCGGTAAGTGCTGGTTCGTGCAAGGTACGTGGAGTATTTGCTAACTTTTCATCTCTCAATGCTCCCGTTCCTCCATATTACAAGGTGAGATTCTAGCTGTGCATATTGTGTCTTGCTGGCTTGTAGTTCTCATGTCCTAACTCCCCTTATATAACACTTGGACTCTAGTAGGCTGCTTGTTTGTTCCTGGGCCATTTCGTAATGAGCCCAACATCCATTTCACAATCTCAGCATTCCTCCCTAAGGGTATTATTACCCCCCGGGCATAATGAATTGTAACACTGCATCCATGCCCACAAATGTTGTCTATACCTTTGGTGCTAATCACCTTTGCTGTTCACACAATCATTAGTCAAACATGGGTTCGAAATTGCAGATTATATAGGTACTCAAAAACCCGATATTCTAGCACTTTTGGAAACCTAGCTAACAGATTCCTCTCAGATAGCAGTAAATAATGCAATCCCTCCTGATTATAACATCTTCAGGGCAGACAGGGAAGATCATCGAGGAGGGGTGTTACAATTGTGGTGAAAAAAACCTGAATTGTCAATTGCACCACATGGATGGTTGTGAATATCTCATGATGAAAATACAAATTCACTGCAATACTCTCTTGCTATAATTATACTCTATAAACCCGTCAATCAACAACTACTCTATATACTAAATACCATCACTATAATTAACTCACCTGTCATTGTCATGGGTGACTTTGACTTATGGGACGAAGATCCACTAGATAAATCCGCTACTTCCCTTTTATTGGCTTTAGAATCAATTGGCTACACCCAGCAGGTAAACGTACCGACACATCAAGGTGGCCATAACCTGGATTGGGCACTGGTGCACAATGTTCAAATACTTACCATTGGCACCCTGACATGTCCAATCACTTCTTTGTCAATTTGATGATTACATTACCTAGTCATCCCTCAAAACTTGATACCAATATCATATCCACAATTACTAGTAGAAACACTAAAAATGTTACACCGATTACCTTTTCTACTCTGGTATCCACGCAAAATTGGGCGACATTATCTCCTTCAATGGAGATATGTTTGAACTTTTCAACCACCTATTTTCGGGTATTAATGATACCATAGATATCCTGGCCCCAGAAAAATCTAAACACCAAAGCTGAAACCACTAATAAAACTTGGTTCTCCTATAAAGTTATAGTAGCCAGACAATCTAAAAGAACCCACAAGCGAGAATGGAGGAAGAATCCATGTCCAATCACTGTGGAAAAATACAAAAAATCTGTCCAATAGTATAGAAATTTCATAATCGAGTCCAAAAAGAATGTTTATAATGCTTGCATAGACAACGACAAGTCTAGTTCAAAAGAACTATTTAAAATTCTTCAAGACTTTGAAAACCACACTTCTCCTTTTCCTCTAATCTCCAAGGACTCTGCTTGGTGCCAACAAATCCAGGATGAATTTACACACAAAATAGCTGGACAATGTCAAGACATTGCCAAACAATGGGCTAACCTTGGGGAAAATGATGTTTCTAATATAAACTGCCAAAATCACACCCACTCTGTTAACTCATCCAAATTTGAATTATGGGCCTGCACTAAAGAAGAAATTAAAGACATCATCACCAATATGAAATCCACATCATGTCTTGGAGACACCTGCCCGCCAGACATAATAAAATATTCCATGAATGTTCTTTTTACCATGGATCACAAAACCGATTAATTCCTCCTTTGTCTGGCATCGTTCCAGGTGCTCTGAAGGAGGCTTGGGTTAAGCCACTTCTGAAAATTACCTCTCTTGACCCTGCCATCCCCCAAAAAATATAGAACCATTAACAACGTCCCCCATCTACTGAAAATTCTAGATAGAGTGGCATACGTACAGCTACAGAAATTCAGGGAGGAACACATTATTCTCAATCTAAATCAGTCCGGTTTTCGTCCTCAGCATTGGCACCGAAACCGCCCCGTTGGACCTCAAATCTAACATTACTAAAATCATTGAGAAAACAAACCATGTGCTGCTATTATTAGATATTTTGGCAGCTTTTGTATTTGTATTTATTTGGTTTATAAAGCTGATGTCATTGACCATAATCTGCTCCACAATAAACTACTATCTATTGCTAACTGTTACGAAAATGCAGCAAATTGATTGCGTCCTTCTTGGGTTCAAGAACCTCTAGCGTGGCATTTGAAAGATCTCAAGCTAAATCCATCGTAAGCACATGTCGTGTACCGCAGGGATCTTGTTCCCCCCCCCTGCTTATTAATATTTTCATTATACCTTTTCTTTACCTCCTAGAGGATCTGGGTGTTCAATTCGCAAACTACGCTGATGACACGCAGATCCTCTTTGAACTGTCGGGCAACTACCAGAAGGATGTAGATGCTGTGAATCACATTTATTCTAAATCCAAGCTTGGATAGCAATTAACTCCCTGGCTCTCAAAGATTCCAAAACAGAGTTACTTATTCTGGCCTCCAGCCTGAAATTAAAGAATTTACCCAACAGTATCAATCTTTTGAGATAGCGGGTAATGTCATTTTCATGAGCAAATCAGTGAAAACATTGGGGGTGATGCTGGATGTTAACATCCAGCATCACCCCCAATGTTTTCATCTCTCAATGAAAAAACAGGTTTCTCAAATCCGTTCATCCTGTGGACACTTAATTAAACTTCTACATCAGATCATGTCTTATCTCAGTATTACTAACAGATCCATCTTGGCCTCCTGCCTGATAGATTTATGACTGGATTACTGTAACAGCTTGTTAATGGGGACGTCCCTGGGGAATCTGAAGCAGCTACAAACTGTGCAGAACGGGGCTGTCAGGGCAGTCTTTGGCTTGACCAGACGGGATCATGTCACTGCTGTCAGGAGGAAAGTCCATTGACTTCCAGTGAATCAAAGAATCAAACATAAAATCCAATCCCTCGCCTATAAATGCCAAAAACGGCAATGCCCTACATTATCTTGCCAATAGATTAAGGAGGAAATTTCTGGGCAGAACTCTATGGTCCTCTAATACTCTTCTGCTCAATCAGCCAAGATCTGACCTGAAAAATGTCGGCGACATGCTTTTTATGTGAATGGAATGTCTTACCCATGGACATTAAAACATCTCAATCTCTATCTGTCTTCAAGAAACCTGTCAAGACATGTCTCTTTAAGCTAACTGAATAGAACTTTCCTCTGGTCTTGGTTTCGTCTTTCCCCCTTACATGCAGCGCTCTGAGGCCTACGGGCATGTAGCGCCTTATAAGAACTGACATAAATAAATTGAGTAAAAGAAAGAAGAAAAGAAAATCCATGTGGACTTGAGTAAAATGGGGAAGATTCTCAAAACGTTTGTTGGTCTAAGTAATGAGATGCGCTTTCCCATCTCCTCACTTGCACAAAATGAAAAGTGTGCCCTATTCTCACACCCTTACACCCCTTGGTGCATTTGCGTAAATGAAGGGTGTTTCTGCACATTTTAAAGCGCAACCCCAATCCACAAACTAAATGCTCTTTGAAAAGCATGGAAAATAGTCACATTCCCCTGCACGTATTTGCAATAGGCGTGAAGTGATGCGCAGTGCATGACAGGGTCATTGCCAACCAGGTCATATATTGCATTTAAATGAAACCTCAGGAGTGTGGTTGCTGCTGTTTGCATTACTGTTCCTCAAACAGAAATGTTTTTTTTTCCTATATAATTGCAGCCCTTTTTGGACCCGCCACTGTGAAATGCATTCTGGACACCAGCTGGGAGCACATGTGAACTTTATAGATAAGTGATCGGCGATTTTCTAAAATGACTGCATATGAAAAAAGCACATCCTTTGTGATTTTTCATTAGAGTTCAATTCATTTTCCCTTATTGTATCATCTTCTTAGGCACCAGTAGAACTGATTTCTAGGACACGAATGCAGTATCTTGAAATCAATATTACCAAAGAGCTGTATTAGAGCCAAGTCATACCATCAAACACCCGTATTTGTAGGAGCAGATCAAATTCCAGGTTGAGCGTTTTCAATCCATTTCGAACCTCGAATCCAAATGGTTCGAATCTTTCAAGCCAAGTCAAAAGCCCTACTGTTTAGATCGTCTTGGATATTTTTTGAGTCAGTTCACCCATCCCTAACAAGGATGAGTCGGCACTGCACTGACTGGGATTGCTCCAGCAGAGGCGTGCCAATTTGGCAAGCACATTTCCTGGGCCTTGGCAAGCACAACATCTTAAACCTTCCAGCATGATCGTCTGCCAGCGAAAGCAGAGCTCTTAAATGCGATTAAAATTGCTGGCATTATTTGGAAGGAGACATTCCTGTCCAAGTCACCACAAACGATCCCAGATGAGGAATTCTACCAATGGATCATAGCAAAAGGAAATCGTGATTTGCTCAAATGGTGGAGTTAACGTTAGCCTGTTTCTCTGCATCAGGCATTAAAGAGATTGGCTTAAGGCTCCTGAGAAAAATATTCCACAGAAGCACTTCAGAATGGTCAACCCAGCATGTCCAAGAATTAATGAAATGGCCCCATCCAGTTTGGGTGCTACATCCATGAGGGATCTACAAATCGTAGTTATCCATGCAACGTTTTCATTTAAACATCTGGCTGTCTTTGAGTTGAACGGTTTGACTTGTAGAAAAGCCTTCCTGGTGGCCAGAAGATGAGCACGAAGAGATAGGGACCTGTGAGCCTTTTTCACTAAAGAACCATGCAATTGTATCACAGAGGCATAGTACTACTGAATTCCCTCTTAGAAAGTGTAGTAATGCCCTCATTAGGAAAGTCCACATAATATCTTTAGTCCACATATCTCTCATGCACAGTTTAATGAGGTATGAGGTAGAAGAGGCTGTTCTCCAGATGTGCCTGGCCTTTCCAGCCACCTGTGGCTTTCCACGTGTTTTGGACTATGACTCAAGAGTAGGAGTTGTAGTGGAAAATATATAGAGCGCCTAATTTTACAGAGCACTAGTCTATGATATACAAATTCCTGAGGAGACATTTCTGCATATTTCTGGATTCTCTTACTGTGTTAGATTTTGTCCATTTGTGTACTTTTCTTTTTTTTTTTAAAAGCTTTTTATTTGAACTTGGCAATTCAGGCATAGTACAACAGATCTCATTCAGTATCAAACTGGGTTAATGAATACAATCGAAGAAATACAGGTCTAGAGGCATTAAAACAAGCATAAGACATGTGTCATGAGTCTCCATTTCAGCTTAAGTTGGTACAGTTCATTAATTAATTTGTTGGAGCGTGATTAGCCATGTATGAACGGAACTCCGCCCACACGTCATTAGACCTGAAGGTGTGGGGCAATGTCTCAATATGAGTATCTTTACAGTTTTGGGCCCAAGTGAGTTCAGCCAACCATGTCTTAGCTACAGGTGGCTTTTTATCTTTCCACTTCTGCAATATACACCTTCTGCCAATCATTCACCCCATATTTACAAATGCCCTGAGTCGCCTATTCAGGAACTTAATCCATACTCCAAACAGCACGCCCAAGAGGGAGCGTTCGATTGGGAATCCCACCACATCTGACAATGTTTTAAGCACTGAATCCCAAAAATCATCTAGATGGGTGCCACTCCAGAACATATGCATGTGGTCAGCGTCATATGAACAACACCTCGGACATCAGTATTCTCCACAGCGATACATTCTTCCAAGTTTCTTGGGTGTATGGTACAGTCTATTTAACAATTTCAATTGTATTCGTTTTAATCTAGAATTCAGGGATACTTTTTTGTAATGTATACATATGTTTCCACTGAATATTAGACAACTCAATACCCACATTTTCAGACCATTTAAGTCTCACTTTTGGAGCCGCAACAACCTATTCAATACCATTTTATATAGTGTGGAGAGGAGCCATCTGCATTCCTTAGAATTGACTATATACACCAGTTCTGCACTTTGAGGGGGCTCAGTGGGGTAATCAGACCACCATGCAGAACGGATCATGTAATACTGCACTAGCTCCACAGCTGTACTCGTATGCTCATGCCGCCATGTTTGCTGAGTAATAAATCTCCCCTCTGGGAACAAATCTGCCAATGCTCTGTAGCCCAGATGCTCCCATTGCAAAGCTAGGGACACATCCCATGTGCGCCCCAATCCAGGGAACTTCCACAGTGGAAGCCCTCTATAATATGGTCATTCTACCCCAGTCTTAGAGAAGATACTGTAGTCATCACAGGATCAAACGGACACACATCTCTATATTTCTGATCCAGGATCAGTGTCCTAAGGTCCGTCTTACCCGCCGCAAGTTTTTCCAATTTAACATGGGGTGGAGGCGACCCATTACCATACCAATAAGTAGAAAATTGGGCTTGAGCTGCCATCCAATATATTTCAAGATGCAGGGCCATAAATCACCATTTTCATACGGAAGCGTCATATCAGACCATTTTTTTCAGACTGCGCTTGCGTGCCCTAAGAACTGTGCAAATGAGCCATGCATCCTGGAAAAGAAGGATTTACCGGGCCAAAGGGGTCATTGACAAATGTATATAAAAGCTTGGATAGTAGAACCATCTTTATTAAGGACAATTTAACTACTGCCATGATTGGAAGTAATTTCCACCTAGTTAATCTGTCCTCCACATACCCCTCTTGTGCATGATAATTGTGGTGCAGAAGGGTGGATCTCTCTCAGTGATCAAACTGCCAAAGCTCACTGCTGGCCAGAAGGCTTCCCTAGTTCTGCCCATCACTGTGGAAGCACTAAGAGAAGCAATTACCTCTCTCTCCACCAGTAAAACACTGGGATGTGACAGCTTTCAGCAGAACTCTATAAGGCATACTCCACTCTGGCACCTGCACTATTACAGGTCTTTGAAGAGGCATACGATAGGGGCATACTCCCGGCCAGCATGAGGGAAACACTGGTGATGCCTATCCCCAAGCCCGGGAAACCGATGGAGAAATGCAATTCATATTGCCCCCTTGCAATGTTATATCACGACGTGAAGATACTTACTACAGTGCTGGCCGTAAGTCTCTGCAAAATGTGCCCTTCCTTGATACATGCAGATCAAACTGGGTTTGTGCCTGGTCGCAGCATTACCCTGAACCTCTGCCGATTACAACACATCATTGATCAAACCAGCCCTCACATTGAACACTACCATGGTGGCATCTCTAGATGTCATCAAGGCTCTTGTCTATTGGGAGTGGATGGTAGCTGCATTACAAGGTCTTGCGTTCAGGGGGGCCTTCATTCGCTGGGTGACACTACTGTACACATTCCCAACGGCAAGAGTGAAATTGGGAAGGCAGATATCAGGCCACTTTCCCCCATGCTATACATACTGACTCTAGAGCAGTTGGCTGCATATTTACGCCAAGAATACCTGGAGTCGGGCATTGTGATAGGTGGATCCAGGCATCTCGTATCACTGTTTTTTATTTTTTTTTAATTATCAAAATGATTGATTGACATCAAACCTTACATTTTGTCACAGAAAAGTTTCAACATTAACGTATTCATATTTGTTATAAAAAAAAAAAAAGGAGGAAGGAGAAGAATGAAAAGGAAGAATTCATTAATCTCAGAATTCGTCTCCATGGTCATTTTGGTAACTACAGAGATTCAATTTTGTTTAGTATTTCAAATTCTGGTTGTCTGTATTTCAACATTGTTCAACATTATTGTGTCTCAAAATTTAATGACTCTAATAGTGAGTAATTTATCATTTCCTTTTATGATATATACCCATCGTTCATTAGTGTCCATTTTTCTCAATTCTTGAGGGTGCATCTTGGCATATTTTTCCCGGATCTCAGTTATTGCTGCACATTCCATAAATCAGGTGTAAGAGAGATTCCGTTTGTTCGCCACAGGTACAGAATCTACAAACGTTCTCTTCCTTGGGGAGTTGGTGAATATGCTCAAGATATTCACGGGTCGGTAGAACATTCAGTCGTAGTTTTAGAAATGTGTCTCTGACGTGCGGATCCAGGAATACATTCAAATATCGCAGGAGTTGATTGAGAGCTATTGTGTCCAAATTGGAGTACATATCCATTTTATAGACTCGTTTTTCTTGCATTGCCTTAATCTAATAATTTCTTTGGATTTTTAGCTTTACCTTCTGTGGACGGTTTTTTAACATTTCTTCTGTCACTTCTATCGATTCCATCAATTATTTGCAGTACGTTTTCCAAACATTTATTACCGTTGCATTTATCGAGTTTGTTTTGTCATGAAGGATATTGATTGACGGAATAATATAATCTACCAAGGTTTTCATGTAGAAGTCTAGGTACTTCCAGGTGACTATGGAATCCAAGGATTGCATCGCAAGCTCAAATATAATTCTTGGCACAGGATATGACTTTGGCAATAGCAGTACTTTCCTCAAAAGATGGCTTCTATTTCATATCACTGTACCCCAACAATGTTTTGCTCTACCTATGTGAATCACAACCTAAACTGCCTAGTGTCCTCAGCATGCTGCATGAATTTGCAGTGTTATTCGGGATCTCTTTAACATACAGAATCATGTCTTTTGCCCCCGTCATGACTTTGCGGGAAGGATAAAGCTAGCCTACCGGATCTGGGGCTGAAGTGGGAGACATATTCTTTTAGATATCTGGGACCCAAATCACACACACGCCTAAAGACACGCACACACGCACTTAACACGCAGAGGGTAGTGGGCGAGGTCTATCAATTTCTGGTCTAAGTTGCCAGTTTCTCTAATGGGCAGGGTTGCCATAGTCAAGATGATCATCCTTCCCAGGTTTTTATACACCTTCACGAATGTCCACTGTTGCATACTATTAGATGACTTCATGTCTGAATCCAACCTGCTCCAGACACTGGTGGAACCTTCTTGGCTCAAAGAGAGTCTGTGGTTCCGGGATGCAACATTAATCCTCAGCCTTTGCTTGTGAAATTGGGTGGGCGGATCTGGTCCAGAGCACTACAACTACTTCGGATATGACATCCCTACTCACCCAATGTCCCAACTGCTGCTGATGTGTGCTTGAACATAGAGGAACTAGGTATTGCAAGGCGCTGGAAGGAACTAGGCATATCTACCTGGGGTGACATGTATGATAGTGGGATATTTCGCAACCTGGACAGTTTAACACAGTAAGAGCCAATTTTCGAGACACATGAGGGTGGTAAAGGTGGCTATATGCAAACTGAATATGTGGCCTGCTGAGCGGAGGAGCCTGCACTCCTGGCTCTGATGCATAATCTGGAAGATGGCTGGAGACCTGTGTCTTGACCGTATGAATGTCTGCTGAAGGGGACTAGCACTAGAAATTCCAAATTGAAGGTGCACTCGAAACTGATGTAGGCTGAAAGAACACTGACCAACAATGGGAACAAACACTGAGTTTCACCAAGCATGTGTACCGCAATGCACAATTTGGACTGCTCCAAATTAACATACTTCTTTGTACGTATACAACCCCCAGCAGAGTGTCTACATTTAATGCTAATTTGCAGTCATCCTGCCAATGGTGCAACCACGAGGGCACCGACCTAATACACATGTTCTGGAATTGCATGAGGGTGCCGGGTTTCTGGTCCCAAATTGAGCAAGCCGATACGAAGGCTGGTCTTACACGATACCACTGGAACCCACCTGAATGCTTACTATGCGCATACTCTAGGCCAAGCAAATATAAGCATATTACTAAATTCATGTACCTTGCATGTATACTTGCAAAGCAGCGATTGGCCATGTCATGGAAGCTTAAAAAGGGCCTGCAATACGCAATATGGTGTCATGAGTATGACATTTGATGTGAGGCTGAAACCAGTGCATGGCTTGGGGCATTACAGACACATGATGACAACTCAGATACCACCTTCGAGGCTTGGAAGATGCTCACCACAACTAGGTTTTAATCCGTCTGATGATAAACCACCCTGAATGTAACTCAATAATTAACTCGCATCTTGTAAATATGTACATCCACTGTGCTCCCAGACCCCCATAAGCAGCTATGGCTGCACGAATCCGACCACTATGATTGTCGTGTCTGAAGGGTTATCCCTCCCTGAAAATCCTGCTGACTAGACTCTACCTTGTATGCAAGCCTGATTAATAGGTAGGAATATTTGCTCTGGTTTGGTCAAGCCGTATCGTGTTACACTTGCAATGTACTGGAATGTGAACCTTGATTAGCTGTGACCATAATAACCACATTAATAAACAAATTTAAAATCACTAATCACTGAATTCAAAAATTTGAAACCTTCTCAAGCACCTGCACCTAATGGTCTTGCTAATGCAGTGCTGAAAAGTAACCCCAAATTTTGGGCCCAGTTACTGGTGATGCTAGTACTGGCAGAGGGTAGAATCCCCAGTTCTTGGCAGGTCGCTATACTTATTATGGTATTCAAAAAGGGTAACAAGATGGAGCCGGGTAATTATAGGCTGTTGTCTATGCTTGACTGCGCTGGAACACTATTTGCCACACTTATTCTTCAAGAACTACAAGCGTGGGAAGATAAGGCAGGACTACTCAACAGATTTCAAAGTAGATTCAGACAAGGTTATGCTACCATTCATAATCTTTTGATCATGGATACACTGAGAACGAGATCAAAGCAGGTTGATAATCCTCCCCTATATGTTCTTTACATTGGTTTTAAGGCTGCTTTTGATCTTGTTAGCAGGGGAAAGTTGGAGCTATTGGTCTGCCCAGAGGGATTACTTCATTACTTGAAGCTTCTCTATCAGAACACCATGGTCTCCCTCAAACTTGACACACAAGGCACTATGATGAATAGCATAAATCAAAATAGGGGAGTTAAGCAGGGATGTGTGACAGCTCCGTTCCTTTACAATTGAGACCATTGCAGCAGTGCATAAGTGTCCACCAAAAATGGGTCTGAGCCATTGTTCTGTTTTAGCGTATGCTGACAATATTGTCATCTTTGACCATACTTTCGGTGGACTATCTCGTTCTACAGAAACGCTGTGGGCATATGCAGAAACTAACGGGCTGGTCATTAATCGAGAGAAAACTCAGATGATGGTTTTCTATGGCAAAAATATTGCTCGCCCCAGATTAGTGATTCGTGAGGTAGAGATCTTGTACACACCCCAATAAAAATATCTTGGGGCAGAGTTACAAGCACAAGGTGAATACCTTTCATGTATACATGCACGCACTACCAGGGTGATGCAGATTACTGCCCTTCTATACCAATTTACAGTCCATTTTAGTGGCTATACGATCTGTGGGGTGCAGCAACTTTATATTCAGGTCTTAGCACCAATGATTACTTATGGCCTGGAGTCACTGATATTGATTGATCTGAAATGGCTCCAAAAAGTGGAGGGCGAGTTTTGGAGAAAGATCTTGAGTCTCCCAACATGCATTCCAATGGCTATAATCAGATTAGAACGAGGGCTACCATCATTAAAATCGATTGTGTTAAAAAAAAGCGTGCTGAAACATATTTGAAAATGTGCAATATGCCAGAAAATCCCCTGATAGCATCTATGAAGCAAGGAATATCTAAAGAAGCAGGCAAATCCAGTCTCAGGGACAGCATGGAAAGTTTCTATCAAGACATTTTTTGGACACCTAGAAGGGGCAGCAATGTGACCACAGTGAAGACATCTTTAGCCAAACATGTTGATCTATGGGACTGGTTGGAAAATTATGCACATTTTAGTAATCTCAAAAGATACAAGTTCATTACGTATATTTTATACACATATAGGAGGCCCCAACAATATCTGAACCTCTGTCCTTCTGTTAGATTGAGAAGATTTATATTGTTGGCTAGAATTGACCATCTCCCCTTATTGGCAATTATAGGGTGTGAGAGACAGTTATCGGTAATAGAATGTATCTGTCGATTATGTAAGAACATTGAAATCCAAGACACAGCTAAACATATTCTGACCGAGTGTCCCACTATGGTTAAGATATATCAACTCCATTATAGCAGATATGTTCACCATCTGGACTCAATAAGTGAGTCCTTTTTTTGGCTGGAATGTATAAACTCAAGTAATATGAGTCGCCTTATATCATTATATAATGTTTGGTTGACAGTGGAGAAACTCTTGAGTATCAGCATCTGAACTTAGTTGTGGAACAAGTAATTATGCTTAAAATCTATATTAGTCATAATGTATTCTTGTTTTATTTGCTTTGTACATAATCTGGTATCTTTATTGTTTTATTGAGAAATAATGAAATGTATTAATTAGTTGGTTTTGAATATGAATTGTATGATTTATTATGTGAAAAGTTTACTTGTAACTGTACCACATTAAATAAATAATAATAATTTAAAAGAATTTAAAAATAAAATGATAGGGTAAACCGTAAAAAAGCTATGGCGGTATCCAGTGATTTTATCAGAAAATAACAGAGGTATAAAAAAAATTAACGAAAAAAGACTGAATTTTAAATTAAATATGTAAGTGATTAAAACTGATGGGGAGGGAGTTTGGGTGGGATTTAAAAAATAAAAGAACGGGGCGCTTTTGGGTGGTGGACTCAACATATTTTATTTTTATTGTTTTTTATCGGTTTTTTTCAGTCATACAACAGACTCCTGTGGGAGTCAAAACATAACTAGAAACATCGGGTTCTGGTGATTCACTTACAGTACATGAGGCCTTCCCAATTCTGTTTTGACCGAATCTTTTGCATCACATATCTCTTACCATAACCATAAACCATGAATTCACATAGCATCTTCCCACCTCTGCCAGATCTTCCCAGCTTTATCCGGGCATCCTCATACCCTATACACTCTCTGTTCCATGGTCATGCAAATCTGAACGTCCGTGACCCATTGTTCCACTACTGGCGGCTCTGAGGAGCCCCATAATCTCGCAATGTTCCTTTTGATCACTGCTGTGGCGGTTGAAAATATTGTGACATTCAGCATTATCCTCCACCCCCAGCAGTAGCATCTTGGGATCTTTGGGGATCGACTGGCCCAGGACTCTCAACAGTATATCTCAGCACTGCTGCCAAAAGTGTTGTACATGTGGGCAACCCGACAATATGTGAAAAAACGTTCCCTCTTCACTCCAGCATCGCAGGCAATTGGGTTCTGCGACCTTTCCCCAGCGATAAAGGGCCACTTTCGGGTAGTAAATTCTATGCAGTATTTTTAATTGGACCAGCAGCAGTCTGGCAGAGATGGCCATCTCACGTGGGTACATTATTATCGTGATCCAGTCTTCAGCCATGATGTCTCCCACCTACCTCTCCCATTTGGTTTTGATAGTACCATACATAACCGTGGTAAGCTTAGAATAATGCGCTACACAAGTATGTTTCTTTCCATGGGAGTGCATTCTGGCATATTGGATAGGGCCGGTAGGCGTTGTTGCAGTGCGTGCCGGATCTGTGTATAATGGTATCTCTCTATTACCGATAGGTTAAATTTCGATGTTAGTTCCTCAAAGGGTATTACGCTGCCATCTGTTACCATATCTCCCACCTTTCCTATACCATTCGTCACCCAGGCAGGCCACCTAGGTAGTTTTTCAATCTCAGGGAGGTTCCCATTTTCCCACAGTGGTTGCAGTGGTGTGACTTTCTTATCCCAGCCTATGAAAGCGTGGATTTCTGACCAGATTCGAGGTGTGTGCATCAGCATTTTCGGGGGGAGTGATGTTGGCGGTTTTTGATACAGCTGCATGGCCGTTGGCATCCTCACATGCGGTAGTGAATTGTCAGCATGGAGTACGTCGTTAACCACAGACTGGCTGGCCCAGAAATATGTTTGTAGCCTAGGTAGGCCAATACCACCTTCCCACACAGATCTCTGAAGCGTTCGGAGAGCTATCCTTGGGTGCCCACAAGAGTTTCCCAAGTGTGCAATCTATTCTCTGGCACACCCGCCGTGGGATGTGGAGCCGGCGTTTTGCAGGACATAAGAAATGGGGAAGTGCCAGCATTTTAAACAGTGCCGCCCATCCCAGTAGGGTCAGGGGCAGGGATAGCCAATGTTGGACGTCTCTTGTGAATCTATCCATAATTGGCTGTAAGTTGTCACCCGTGTAGTCTACAAGGTTTCTTGTGATCCTGATACCTAGGTGCCAGAAGTGATCTTTCTCCACTCTAAGGGCAGCCTTCTGGGACGCTCTCCCCCTGCTCGTTGAGCGTGAAAAGTGTTGATTTGGTCCAATTTACTTTTAGACCACTGAAGGCCTCATAACAATTCAGGAGTTGTGTCACCACTGAGCATGCAATGTCAGGTTTTTTTTTTTTTAGATTTTTTAGATATATAAGAAGATCGTCCACATATAAAGACACCCGGTCTTCCCATCCCGTCGGGCCGGGGGAACCGCTCCATGTATGCGTGCTGCTTAACATTTCGGCCAAGGGTTCCATCGCTAGTGCTAATATTAGTGCTGACAGGGTCAGTCTTGCCGTGTCCCCTTCCCCAGCTCAAAGGGTCGAGATGCCCCGCCATTCACCCTGATTTTAGCTATTGGGGAGTTAGAGAAGTTGCACCCTGCCCAAGAATTGTTTGCTAAATCCCAACATGCGCATGATTTCCCATAGTGCTTCCCAGTATACAGAGTCGAATGCTTTTTCGAAATCTATTGCCAATAGTGCCAAGGGGTCCGGAGATGTCTGTATATGTTCAAGCGCCAGGTGTGGTCGGCGGATATTCATTCTTGTGGATCTGCCCGGCATAAAACCGCATTGGTCTGGGTGAATCAGTGTTGTTATGACACGTTGGAGACACATTGCAAGCACTTTGGCCAGGATTTTTGCCTCACTATTGATGAGGGAAATGTGTCTGTACGACCCGCGTTTGTCCGGGGGTTTGCCCGCTTTAGGTATGACTATTATGGTGGCTGTCCTAAAATCTGTCGGCAGGCTGCCTAGGTCCCTAGCTTGTTGGTACATATTTAGGAGGTGCGGGGCAATCTCACCGCCCCCTATCTTTTTCCAGGTCTCAATCGGGAAACCATTCGGGCCAGGTGCCTTCCCGGATTGGAGCTGTGCCATTGCCAATAGTACCGCACCTTCTGTGATTTCTCTTTCCAGAGAGGCTATCTGTGTTGCACTTAGGGAGGGGAGAGTAATGGTGTGTAAAATAGAGAGATCTGGGGGCTCGATATAGGTTTGCATAATATTTTGCAAATTCTTCCATGATCTCCGCATCCGTATGGAGCGGGTCTACGTTGTCTGGTTTAATTGCTCTTACTTGACTGTGGCCTTCATCTCTCTGTTCTATCCATGCTATATCTTCCCTGCTTTATCTCCAGTTTCATATATTCTAGCTCTCATTGTATTGTGGGCTTGTCTAGCGTTATCCAGAGCCACGTTTTGCAGACTTTTTGGGCCAATACCAGGGCTCTCTGTGTTTCTGGTTTATCAACGGCAAGATGGGCGTTCTCCGCTTGATACACATTTTCTTCCGCCTCCTCTAATGTTTTCAGGTGTGCTTTCTTGTGAGCTGTGGTCCAGGATATGATTTCTCCCCAGAGCACCGGTTTGTATGCCTCCCACAGTGTTATTGCACTATCTACTGACCCCTCATTCAGCTCAAAGTATGTTTTTGTGGTGGACTCCATTCGTTCAATTAGATCCGGAAAACCCAGATAGTAACTATTCAGCCGCCACGTCAGTGTCGGATGTGGTGTTGAGGTCTCAATCTCTATGAGGAGGGGGGAGTGGTCTGAGATACCCCACGGGAGGAAGTGTGCTCGGGTTGCCATGTGTATCGCAGTCACCGGCATGAAAAATGTGTTGAGCTGTGATAGTGAGGCGTGTGCTCCCGAATGGTAAGAATATTCTGTTTTGTCAGGGTGCAAATCCCACCACACATCCCAAAGTCCCAGCGCTCTGGGCAAAGGTAGCAGGTTTGGTGGCAAGTTGGGGTCCTGCCCTCACAGGTGTGTACGGTCTAGGTGACATTCATGACCTTGTTAAAGTCCCCTCCAAGAATCAAGATGTCTGCCATGTCCTCCACCAGTATCCAAGTAATATTGTGTATTAGTGTTGTGAGTAGTGTGGGAGGAGAGTAGATTGACATTAGGGAGATTGTTTGGTTCCATAATGTACCCGTGACATATGTGATTCTACCACCTGTGTCCTGTAGTACTTTCAAGAGGGTAAGAGGGAGCCTTTTGTGTATCAGAATAAACACCCCACGAGAGCCCATTGTAAAACCAGCCTGTATAGCAGTACGATAGTTAGTGCGTTTGAAAAGAGTGCAGTCGTACCTGCCAGGTGTGTTTCCGTCGGCAGACTACATCCGGGGAATGTCTGTTTAGGAGCTGTAGTAGCAGTCTCCTCTTAAGGCTGTTTCCCAGACCATTAACATTCCAGGTCAGGAGTTTCAGGGCCTGGGGCGTTTTGTCATGCGATGCATCGGTTGGGTGCAAGTCCTGGTATGTGTCTCTCATGTCGGTATATGTGCGATATCGCATAGTGTAATTGTGCTGTCGAGTAGTATCAGCAAAGTGTCCTATAGCTATTTCCCGAATCCATTCCTGTCCCAATAGAACTCCAACATTCCTCCAACTCGCAACAAACATGCTGTAACTTGAATTACGACAATTTCCCCACCTCCCACCCTCCACCCCACACTTCCTTTCAACTCGAAGCATCTGTCGCCCGCACATTAGTTGAGAACTGGCTACCGCTCGCTTTGGACTATAACAAAAACTCTACAATTCCCACAACACACCCTCCAAGAGGCGATCTTCCATGGCCGCCTTTAAATAACAGGTTTATAACAATCCAGGTTGCCAGGCCACTGAGCGAACCGTACGACCCACATCTTGCCACTTACTTCCACATGAGGAAGGAGAAACTGGCGTCAGTGTCAGTGCTCAGGCCCCAATGACTCTCGGCAGCTCCTGTATCGTTGCCTGTGGTGGTAACTGCTGCTGTTCTGCTGGGACTCTGGGGTTTCTGCCCCTGTTGCCTTGGGCTGACGACCAGTCCCCGTCTATGTGCTGCTCAGCCCAGTGCCAAGCCTCCTTCGGGTTATTGAAGTGGACCGTGGTGCCCTTGTAATATATCTTAAGCTGAGCAGGGAAGAGCAGTCCGTATTTGACGCCCAGTGCATGTGGCTGTTTTTTAAGCTGGTCAAATGATTGCCTGGCTTCCTGTACCTCCTTCGTGTAGTCTGGGCAAAAAGTTATCTTGGAGCCGTTGAAGGTAATCGTGCCCTTTGCCCGAGCCCGCTGCAGCAGTGCGTTGCGGTCCCTGTAGTTCAGGAGTTTGGCTAGAACAGTGCGCAGTGGGACGCTGGGCACTGGTCAGCCCGTCGCATGCAGTGTGACCGTTCTATTGAGAAGAACTTTCAGAAGGAATCTGGTTCAAAGAGGTTGCTGAGGCATTGTTCGAGAAAGAGTTCCATGCTGGGGCCCTCTGTCTTTTCGGGTAAGCCAAGTATACGTACATTATTGCGTCTTGACCTCCCCTCACCCTCCTCAACCCTGTCCTCCAGTGTCTTGAGCTTGGTGGAGACACTTCATAGTTGTTGTTGCAAGTTGTGTATTCCATCTTTGGTGTTGGAGAGGCGCTGTTCGTCCTCACCTGTACACGTGGTCAGTTTCTGCAGGTCATGGCGGAGAAGGGATACATCCATGCTAATCCCGTCCATTTTCTGTTCCATGGAAGAGCTGGAGTCCGCTATCACAGCCATGACGTCTTTTAGGGACAGCGTGCGCACTGTTTCAGCCATCGCAGTGGGTAGGCCCTGGGGATTGTGCGCTTGTACTCAGGCCGTTGTATATTGGTTGATTCTATTCTGGGTGGATTGCTTTCTTGTTTTGTCCTTACCCATGTTTGTTGCCAGTTTCTCTCACCCGTTAGATCAGGATGACCAAACATACTATGCGTGTGCGATGTCTTCCACTGTGAACGGTTGGAGGTCCAGTCGCTTTAGCCGCAGCTTGCGGGCGTGTGGTGAGTCCAGTCTTATTGTTCTCTGGTCCTCGAGGAGTTGCTCGGCATTCACCAGGCAACATTAGTCCGCTTTCACTATGGTTACAAAGAACGAGTGGCCAAGAGGCTACCGATGATCTGAGGTACTTCAGGCTGTTACAGCTAGATCGGCTTAGGTGTGCTGCTTCCCTGTTGAAGCCCAAACGGTTGCAGTGGCCTGGCGGTTCCGGAGTGATCTGTTCGCTTGGGCCCTGTTATATGGTCCTGATTTCCATACCAGACTGTCAATAGGGGGCACTGCGGTGGGGCCAATCCTACGCCATCAGTCTTTTGCAGTTGCCCAGCTAGGCGAGATTTTGAGTCGAGCTCAGGGCTGCAACCTCGCACTGAAGGGGGGCGCCAGTGCCATTTACCAAATGTGGTTGCAGCAGGGGCGCTAGTGTTTCACCAACAGCCTCTTCGTAGTTCGTGACCCAGGGTACCTTGGGGTAGTAGCATTGTGCAAACATAAATTGGGTTGTTGTGGTGCCGAGGAATGCCTAGTATCTGCCTCTCCTTGTGGTCTTTAATTCTGCCTGTTAGGCCACGTTGTTGGTGTTTGCGAGGCAGTGTCGGCATGTCCCCCCTTGGAGCACCAGATGTCAGAGTGTCAGGTGCTTCCCAGAGCGCAGTCCAAGACTGCACCCAAAGACGTGTATGCCGGTGCACAGGGGAATCTGCATGGGCCTCCTTACTTCTCTCTGTGTCGCCATTGTAAAACCAGCCTGTATTGCAGATGTCGTGCAGGTAGCTCCTGGTGCCTTCACTCCGGCTTGGCGCTGGGTGCAGCAGCGACTATGTGTGGGCTTTGTCAGCCGCTTGCCTCCTTCACTGTGTAGTGGTCTCTCGCACCTTCATTACATTGTGTTACACACTTTTACTTATTGTGCACAGGCATCTTTATACCGGGCCCACCATGTGCACGTGGGCTGCTTCCTTCCCACAGGAGGTATTCCTCCAGTACGTAGTATTTTTACTGTTGATGTAACTGCAGCGTTCGCAGGTTTAGCCTGTACGGATACACAGTGTGGGCAGCTGCAGAGATCTTGCCCTCAGGGGATGCTGGTTATCCGTGTGTGTCGTGGCAGTAATAGGTCTCCTCTTCCGCGTTCCTTGGATCACAGCTTGGGAGCCCAGCTCAGTGTTTCATACGTTGTAGCTGGGGAGGTGGTTTGTCTGCAGTCTCTCTGGAATGCTGTTGGCAGACCGCACTATGCCCATTGCAGTGTCTGGGGGATTCTCTTTGCCGGTTCCCAAGGGTGGGGGGGTTGCCCCACCACCACCACCCATGCCGGTCTCATCCAGAGGGGGCGTCTGTGCACTATCTCCGCGTATGGCAGCACCCCTGTGGCAGTCCCAGGCAATCTGCTTCTTACCCTGCGGGAGGCACCACACTGTGTCGGAGTCAGCCTCGTCGGTGTTCCGGATCACAGCTGCAGCAGCATACTACGGCGCGGGGGTCCACCCTACCCCCTTCACCTCCATGTGTTCACATGTCCATTTTGCCCGGGGACAGCAGAGGTCTGCGGCGGCGGTACTCAATCAAGCCCGTCTGACGGCGCTGGATCGGTTGTTAGTCGCAGTGGGTGGGTGCCGTATTGCAGTTCTTGCTTGTTTCTGATGCGTTTCACTGCGTCTCGGAGACGGCGGCCATCTTAGTTGAAGCCGGGCGGCATTTGTGTCCACTTTCTGCCGTTGATATCTTGTATTCTGTGCAGCACATTTTAAACACAGCAGCTGTTGTACATTGCTGCAGGGTTCTGCTGTTCAGGATTATCTTTTTCCTGCGTTTTGGGATTGTCTATCACATGATATTTCCAGGATGTTGATGGCGGCCACAGGAGCACTGAGGATTCACGTCTTCGTTTGCTTGCTGGCCACGCCCCGACGATGTTTTTCTTGATAAGATTCTGCTTGTACTCATTTTCAGCAGAACATTCTTGGCAGCAAAGTCCATTGCTGGTGCACTCCTCTGTGTATGAGATTAAAACTTCTTATCCTTACAAGATCGACTTGGACCTTTCTTCCCTGGTGGGTAGTATTCTCTCTGGTGTGAGCATTCAGGGACTTGCCTTCACATGGTATTAAAGGTTTCCCTCCATTTACTCTGAAAACAACACATTTACTCCTCTAAACATATATGAAATGTAGGACTGGCACCCACTACAGGACTAACACACCTCTAATGTCAACATGGCCGCTAATTCTTCCGATTAGTCACAGTAATCAGCTGAGGCAAGCACAACAACCCTGCCTGTCTCAGGACCTTACCTCCACCCCACCCCCTTTTGTTTTCTCATGGCTGGTGTTTATAAACCATCGTCAGACATTAGTTCAACGTAACCTCACAAGGAGCCACTTTGTAACAGAATATTGCTTGAATACCGCCACAGTGCTGCAAGCCCCACAGGTGCCTTAACTGTCTACTGATATTTACTTTAACTTCCCCAGACACCCGGGTTCACCAGAAATCCCACACTTTCAGGAATCCCTGTGTCTACCCTTCCCACACAAAAGAAATTGAAGACACTACATACTTTTCCAAATACTCATTTAGAGTTCAATGCACCCACCTACCATTATTTTTCCACTAGTGCTTTTGTATTTTATTTTTAAATTCTCTGGCAGATGCTTACCCCAAAACACCTGTGATTCTTAAACAGACCAAATGCATAACTATTATGTCCGCAGTTAATTATCTCAGCCATTCTAGATAATGTGTAACTACGATTGCTTCATAATTAGCTGACAATTATGGGTTTCTCATTGACATTTTGTTTTCCTTCAATCCCTATCTCTTGTTATATATTCACTTCACTAAACACTTTGGATGTATTATCACAGCATTGTATAAGACAAAATTATCATCTTGCTGACAAATATGCAGACTGTCCCCACTAAGAGGAACAACCTCACCCTATAACACCGCCTCATTGGTGATTAAATAAAAGATAAAGAAATTCCAGGCACTTAGTATTCCCTGCTCCACATTGAGGAGGCTAGATCTAATGTACACTGTCTCGCTATAGAACCTATATACTTGTGTCTGGCCTTTTTAAGCCATTGTTTAGGTATATGTGTATACTTGTTGATTAGGGAGAGCCTCCTCGCTATCCCTTTTAGATTGGCAGTGCACCACCGGACACTTAGGGAGTGATACCCCTAATAGGGTCAGGGTGTTCGTCTTGGTAGGAACAGTCTGCATGTGTGTTCTGTTAGCAAGATGAGAATGTTGTCTTTTTTTGTAAATACCTCTCCTAGTACCATTCTTTTGTGATAAAAACTATTGCCCTAACCGCAGGAAAGCAATGTCGATTTGGTTTACAGTTAAGCCCTAGGTGTTTGTTATCACAGCATTGTTCACTCTACTTTGCCATGCTACAGAGTAAATGCAGCCTTGACAAAGCATGCTTGAAGTTGTATTGCCATAGAAACTAAACCATTAAAAAACTACAACCACTAAAACCATGACTATGGGCCTGCAAATACTCAATGAGACTAATATGTCAAATATATTTTTCTAACATTGAGGAACTTTTTAGAGATATCATAGGCCTGTACCTTCGCGACCAAATCGGGGTTACTTGGTGATTATTAGCCTTTTTAGGGTTTTTGTCTTTTGTGGTTGGTTCTTTGTCGCATGAGTGTAGGTCACTACGGAGACACTGAGTTTCTCTACTCCGTTTGTAAACTGTAGGAAAAGTTGCAACTGTGCCTGCACTTATTTGCGCCAAGATAAATTACTGGTGTATTTCCTTTTGCTATAAATGACAAATCCAAAAGTTCTGTTGTATTTGATAAAGTTTTTTATTTTGAATTTTCAGCCCCTCTTGGATGACACGTGTTTCGGCATACAACCTGCGCCTTTTTCAAATCCGGGCCTTTAATGTGCCATTACGGTTCACACAAAGAATAATGTTCTTGTTGTAAATTAAGCACTTTTAGTCTTGGGCTCAAACCCACCTGAAAATTCTGCGAAACACGTGTCATCCAAGAGGGGCTGAAAATTCAAAATAAAAAAACTTTATCAAATACAACAGAACTTTTGGATTTGTCATCCATAGCAAAAGGAAATACACCAGTAATTTATCTTGGCGGAAATAAGTGCAGGCACAGTTGCAACTTTTCCTACATGTCATAAATATAAATATTCCCACTAGCCTGCAGGTTGCCTCCACTGGCTATTGACTCTGTGTTCACAGCAGCCTCAATAGGTAGCTTGAATATTGAACTCTGGGAGGGTAGATGTGGCGGTAATTGGGAGACGTAAGCAGGGCCCAGTTGGAAGCAGAGTGTGGAGGCGTAGACAGGGGAAAATGGGCAAGGATGCAGTAAAGATAGGATTTTGGGTCTTGAGAAGTGTTATGTAGGGGTTGATGTATGCCCGCTGGAGTTCTTTGAGTGTGTCTCACGGACACGGAATTCTAGAACCTTCCTCAATATTTACTCAAACCATTCTTTCTGTTTTGGAGCCTAAAGGCTGTCCTCACTAGTTGTGCCAGGTTGGCTATCTTCTTAGTCTGTGCCTCAATCTTGTAAACATTTCAAACTAGCTTTGTTGAAGAACACAAACATCAATAATGTGAAATGCTGATGAGCCTTCTGTCGTTTTCAATATAGATTTCATGAAACCAAGAACACCATGGCAATTTATGTGTGGCGTGCCAATAGATGTAATTCAATCTGCATACGGATTTATTTATTTATTATTATTACATTTATAGCAGCACACAAAGCCCTGAGGCATCTAGGTGCTATGCATGGTTACAAGAATAAATTCCAAGTGAAGGCTAGGTCAAATCGGGTGTTAAAAGGATACAACGGCAATACCTGCTGGTGTGTCTAGAGTCGGTCCAATCAGGTGTTACAAGGCTACAGTGGCCATACATGCTGAAGAGTCTGGTTAGGTAAGGTCAAGTGTTACAGGCCGGGATTACAGAGTCAGAGCCAGCAGTTTAATTAAACATGCAGAAGTCAGTACAAAGTTACAAGGCCCATGCCGGATAAGCCGCACCCAGTGGGGCAGGGGGATATAACAGCAGTACAAGGCTGCTCAGGCCAGTGGTATAGCGAATTTTAGTGGTATCGAGATGAGTGGGAAAGTGTTCTGTCAGGAGATGTGGTGGCGCTGTAAGATGTTCTGGTTTGCTTACATTGGATGCAATACTCATCAGAGGCAGTGAAAAGAACGTTGGTGGAAGGGCCAGAAGAGTATGAGCTCTTCTTACCTGTAGTAGCGGTGAGGTGATATGGTGCTCAGCAGTGGTGTTGCTACATCGCAATATATTTTTTTGTTGTGGAGCAGGGGATAACATCAGGTCTGGTCTTTGACCAAGATCGTTGTTCCTGATCGGCACCTCGAATGTTGTGCAACATAGCTGGGCCAGTGAGGCGGCCATTCCCGGATAGGCGCAGATAGGGTAATCAGGCCTTGGATATGGGCCTTTGAAGGGGGCTGGCTTTGCATGGCAGCTTCCCTCGATAGGCTCTGATAATGTGGGCAATGGCCAATGCGCCAAAGGTAGAGGTGGGACTGGGGATGGGGCAAGGCAAAACCCATTCCTTTCTAGCGGTGAGGTGCCTGCCATCTTTAAATGGACACAATACAAGGGGTTCTGCAAGGTTCTCCTTGCATGTGGCTTCAGTCTGGCGGGTGCTGGCCAACTCAGTCCAGCGAGATGTGGGTCACACACAGTGTGCTGCAGGCTCCGGTGTTGTGGGCTGACCAATTGGAATTATGGGATCCTCCAATTTTAACTTTTGGCTGAAACACCATGTGTTGATGTTATTTTTGCTAATGGGTCAGGCATTCCCAGGCACCTGGAGAATGGGAGATGTGCGTCCACCCACAGAAACTACCTAACAGTTATTTGTCAGTTTCACAGACAATAAGAAATCAAAACAAATATACAGGTGTGGACAACAATAATCATATATGAGGTAATAACTTCCAGTGTCCATAACTTTGGGTGGCTTAATGCCGACATAGAGAGCAAGAGTACACACCTCAGTTTTCATATATCTGCTCAAACAAAGAAGTATTATTTAGTAAGTATAGTTTCAATTGTGACCAAATATCATTAGGTCGGTTAGACAAGGGGGCCATAGAAATCCATACTTCTTCCATGTTATTGGACCAAACATCCCTCAAGCACTGTTCCTTAGTAGGAGTTCTCTGATGCATCCAGTGCAACAAAATACATCTATTAGCAAGGAGAAACCCTACATTAAGCAATATGCGCGAGGATATAGGGGTTATTTCATATTGACCAAACAAGCACATAAGTGGGCTACCCTGTAGGCAACTTCCCCTTATATTTCCAAAACTAGTGCATACTTCACCCCAAAAGTCTGCTAGGTTTGGGCAAGACCGAAACATATGTATGGTAGTCGCTTCATCAGAACCACATTTGTGGCAAAACCTGCACAATCTCATTTATAAAGGCACATTCTGGCAGGTGTGTAGTGCCACTGTTCAATATTTTATTATGAATAAGCCTACATTTCTAATTCATGTACGCTTCCCGTAGCAAGTTACACATGTCCCACAACATATCATCTGTAATATCAACATCCATATCTCAAGCCCACTTATTACGAATTTTGGATTCTCCAACTGGGGCCAGGCCCAATACTAATTTGTAAAGTGTGCACACTAGGTGGTTACAATTCTCCTCTCTTGCAGTATAAGAGACACGGGTCGTTAAGCGGTTCATCTGGGAAGTTCGCCCGCAAGATCCGCAAAGCTGTGCGAAGTCTATAATATTGTAGTAACCACAGGGGATTTCGACGCACATTAGAGATGGCATCCGAGATAGTAATGAATTGCCTAGCAGAATACATGTCCCTTAACTTTGTGCCTAAACGCATCCAACCCCCGGAAAGACCCATATCAATAGTAATTGAAAAAACGTAACAATTCAACAAGGGTAAGTCCATGCAGTATGGTTAAACCACTTTAGTAAACGGAAAAAGCATCCTCTGAGCTATGATCTCTGCTCAATCAAACACGCACGTGTCTGTATATTTAGGATTAATCAACAAGGTTCTAATGTCGTATGGTTTGACAATATTCTTTTCCATCTGAAGATGAGGGGTTTTGCTGCCCGACCGAAACCAGTAAGAGGCATACTGTGCCTGTGCCACTATGCAATGTGGCTTGAAATCAGTGGCTAGAAGTGCCGCTTTATCATAAGGTTTAGTCAGGTAAGACCATTTCATGCGAACCACACCAGAATGCCACATGAACTTCAGTATTAACGAGTTCAGTTATTTAAAGGAGTGTCCGGGACTTTTGGAAGGATCAGCATTTTCAATAACGAGACTTTGCCTGCTAACGTGAGCGGCAAACATTGCCACCTCTGTAGTTTGATCATTAGTCCATCCAGGTAAGTGTGGTGATTATCTTTACACAATGATTCACATGTGCTGGAGATCTTCATTCCCAAATATGTTACCTCTGGTGTGGTCCAGTGAGCAGAACAACTTGGATTTGGTTTGGTTCACACAGGGCCTCATCACGAATTTGGCGGTAACCCTTAAATCCGGCAGTAGCGCTATTACCACTGGATTTAAGGGTCCGCCAAATCAGGGCTTCGGCAAATTTCTCCCCAGCTCTGAGATGGAGAGAAATCCGCCGAAAATTCGCGCTCATACGGCCGGCGGGAAATCCACCGGCGGTATGAGCACGAAAATTCCCCATTGAGGCCAATGGGGAATGGGGCATTCCCGAATTGGCTCAGTGGGGAATGGGGACTTCCATTACCGCCAAACCCATGATCTGGCGCTAATAGCGCCGGGGGGGTTTGGCAGTAGGGCAGATAGCGCCAGCGCTATTAGTGCCGGCGTTACTGCCCAACTCGTGATGAGGCCCATAATCTTGAGAGAAGTGCAAATTTAGCCACTTCAGTCACAATGGGCCCTACATTTTCTAGTGGATCACAAAAGGGTAATAGAAGGTCATCTGCATACAGAGAAATGATACTTGCACTCCACCGATTCTCAGACCGCTGCGTGAATGAGTTAGTTTCACCAGGTCAGCGAGTGGCTAAATAATAATTGCAAACAGCAACGGGGACACTGGCCATCCTTGTCGAGTGTCCCCCTCTATATTGATCGGGTCAGACAATTTGCCATTAGTACCTATCCCAGCTGTAGGGGGTGTATACAATAAGAAAATATAGGAAATAAATCACATCCTTAAATGGGTCAACAGGTCCTTTGTGATACACTCATGCACCCTGTTCACAATTAGGATAGAAATATTGTGAGAGATGGTACCTTGTCCCTTAGTCAGCCTCTCGAAGACTGGCAGTATCGCTCTGCCACCAAAGTCATCTGCTTGACCCAGAAAAGCCTCCTTCAGCGTGTCGTAGCCACAAAGCACCACAGCAGGCTGCATGCCAAGGTAAACGGTGAAGACATCGCCATAGATCTCCCTGAGCTGAAAGATGGAGAAGGAGACCAGTAAAACAGGTGACATGATGGAATGTCAGCAAAGTTCAAGGACTTGCAACTTTTGAAGAATGGTCTTCCTCTTCTAGGCAGACTGCAGTGCTACACAAAAGTGCATTTATTAATGGTTCCACATTTTTGCTTAGTCTGCTTCTCTAGCTGCTGATCAATTGTTCTCCTCCCCAGGTTTTACACTACTTGCAATCCTACTGCACATTTCATATCATTTCATCACAACATGCCCCGGAAATCACACATTGCCCATCCTATACGTTTTGAAATCTTTCAAAAATAAAACATCTTCAGAATATGACAGAAAAGACATTACTAGCTGCATGCAGCAGTATTTTATCATTAATTTCTAAAGTGAACAAGTTTTTTCCAAGTGGGCACTGCTTCAGAAATCCTAATTTTCTCTAGTTGCTGCCACACAAGGCAAGTCCTTTTCTTTCTCAACAGGATCACTTTCGAACCCATGTCCCCATATCTAATCGAGCGTCTAGGGCTATGGCTACCACATTCTCCTCTGTTCCTTTCCCAGCGTTTTCATCACAGGCTAAACTAACCTACCTCGATTCTCAACGTGTTGATTTATTTCTGGTCTTCTCCCCCAATCCTTGTGCTCTTTTACACAGTGAGGAACTCTACAGAAGCACTGAGCACGGCCACCAATCACCTTAAATGCATTTGTTAGAATTTCTTGCACATCCCAGGTCTCAGAATATATGCACAATCCTTCAAATTCCTGGACATGGTTCTTTATGTTGACTTTCAAAAACACGTCTGTTGAAAATTCTTTGTTTGAACAATCACAACAGCTACACCATGTTCTCCACACATGATTATCCACCTTCTCAAGTAACCACCCATCATCATTTGCAACCTCTCTAGATACCTTGCTCATATTAAAATACCCTCCATGAATTCCATCACCTTTCTAGTCATTTCACTCTTGAAATATTTAACCTCAAATTGAGGACACTTATGTAGATAACAACAACTGCCCATTTTGGAATTGAACATAAAAGAGCAAAATTATGCCACAACTTTAAATAATACATTTGCTTACAAATATAAGTTTGAATAAGGGGCAGTCATAAAGGGCAGGTTTATTTTTATTTGACCTTTTGAGAATCTGAGTCAAAAATGGTTGCAGAGTTCTGCATTTTATCCCTTGCTTCAGAGATTAGACATTTTCTCACTGCAGTCCCCACTTGTAAATCCATCCCTGGCCTCCAGCATTCCCCGAGCAACCTTCTATTTGATGCAGCTCATGAGCAAGACTCATTCATAGGTCATTGACGTCGCTCATTAAGACAAACTGATCTTCAACAGATCTTTGATTCCATGTTTCGGAAAGAGGTTTTTCTCTTGCCTTTGAGGGTCGCCAGTAGATGGTTCAGTCATCTATCTCGTGCAGAACTATCTTCAGCAACAGCACCATTTTATTCGGGAATGGTCATTCATCGCAATCTTGCACACCGGAAACATAACATTCTTCAGATGCTTTATACCCTCAGTTGGTACGGCCAGTCTAGACCTGTAATGCACAGCCTGGTTTATCACGCATAAACCAGATGTAATCCTGCATGTATGATCTAATGTGAAAGGCCACTCTACTATGTGTGGCATGTGTCGCACAATGTGTAGTTCATAAAGCAGTCAACGCTATTTTTGTATTTTGTATTTTATTTGGAATTTATATAGCGCCTTAAGCCAAAGCGCTGTAGATAGGATAATAAAAACAGTACAATAAGAATGAGAAATGCAAATAACATGGGGCAATCAGCCTTGACATTCAGAATGAAGAAGATGGGATTTCAGTGATGCAGGAAATAAAGAATATAAAGAAATAGAACAAAGAGAGAGTGGCAGGGCATTCCAGTGTAATGGAGCCAATAAAGAGAAACAACGGAAATGTTACTGAGTACAAGGAGGCCGAGGGACAAGAAGAAGAAATTGGGAACAAGAACGGAGAGAACGGGATGGAGTACAGAATGAAACAAGAGTGGGAAGGTAGACGAGAGCAAGGCCATAGAGAGAATTAAAGACAAGACATAGAAAGTTATATTTAAGTCGCGAGTGAAATGAAAGCCAGCTAAGAGTAATAAGAGACAAGGCAATAGAGTCATGGGGGCAAGAAGATAGAGAAGAGGGATAGAGGCATTGAAAACAGATTTCAGAGGGGCAAAGCGAGTAAGGGGGGAACGATAGATAACACCCCATAACCAGACCGAGGCCAGTGTTGTTCTCTTCATCAAAGTAGCTCTCTCTGCCCGTCGACCACAGCTTGTGAAGAGAAAGCCATTAATAGCATCTCTGGTGTTAATCATACTTGCATGTACCGCAACTGCATACTTCCCTGGAACAATGCTCCATTAATGACAATTTTTAAACTGTTAAATTGAGTTTAAACGTTTTTGCCTCATGCAAATGTTGACACGTCTTCATTAATTTGCTCATGCCATACAAGGGTGCTGGAAGAATGCTGCCTCCGAGTTCCCAAACACCCGGATCTTTGGGACATTTGATCACAATTCAAAGCAGTAGAAATTAATTATCATCATTCTATTTATACACATGCCAAACTTATGGCGTTAGTGCTCAGTCAAAGAAAGGTTTGCATGTAATGAATTACTATTATCTAAGGTCTAATATTACTCTTGTGCACAGGGATAATTTCAAAACTATTTAAATAGATTGTGATAGGCAGGTGAAGATGTCTAATTCATGATTATATGCATTATTCCTGGTGTCTTTTGCTATTGTAAATTATTTTCAGACAGAATAAAGAGGTATCGATGACAAAAGGTCAGGAAAACTACATCACATTTTGCCATTAAACTATATAATCAAACTGAATCAGCTCCTAATTGGAATTCGAAGTCAGTGTTTTCTTGACTGCTTTTATTAATCACTGAAAAACTTTAGTTAAAGTATAGTTCAGTTGAGCAGATTTAACGCAACAAAACACTTGAAATTCAGTGTATGTGGGAAGTCATGACCAGCTTAACTCAGCACTTTCCTGTTGATATCCTCCATAATTTTGTGTCCCCCATAATGCCTCTGTGTATGTCATTGTGGCTCCATTCTCTTATAATATGTATGTGCTCATGGACTTTGCAACGGGAACGCACTGAGCTAAGCTGTTCATGACTTTCCACATCCACTGAATTTCAAGGGTTTTGTTGCGTTAAAATTGCTCAACTTAACAACACTTTAGTTAAAGTTTTTTCAGCACATTTCAAAGGTTTTGTTATACCATAGTTTTTATACGGCCCACTTGCCGTAGCCACTATACATGTCTTTTGAGCCCACTAGCCATGCCCACTGTACCTTTTAAAACACTATATTTCTATCCTGCTCTGTAGCCATGGCCTTCGTCCATGACCATTGTCCCTGACCTTTGGCCATGGTTCCTTTACATGTTACCCCAATAGCTTTCTTCCAGTGCCACTATCCATGGCCTTTGGCCATGCCCAGCGTTCATGGCCATTGCTTTTGGCCATGACTAGTGGCCCCACCGTCGGCTGTGGCTTCTTTACATGTTGCCCCAATAGCTTTCATCCGGTCCCACTAGCCATGGCCTTTGGCCATGCCCAGTGCCCAGATCCTTTGGACGTGGCCAAGCTAGATATGTAGCTCCAATATGTTTCCTAAATGGGCCCACTAGCCGTGGCTTTGGCCAGGACTAGTGGCACTGAACTTCGGACGTGGCCACACCACTAGGGCAAACTAGTCATGGCCCTTCGCTGTGGCCCCTTTACATGTTGCCTACTAGGTTTCATTTGGGCCCACGAGCCATGGTCATTGGCTGTGGCAACTTTCTATGTTGCACCATTTAGTTCCTTAAAGTAACCGAATAGCCATAGCCTTCGGCCAGACCCATTACCACCCACCTCACTGTAGCTGTAAAAGTCCCCTTTCTTTGTCTTAATCTAATTTTTTTTAACCATCTATTTTTTTTTTAAAAAACGTTTTTCCCATGACCTCAGTTATCAATGTACTACAGATAACCACTGTTGCCCGTAACCGTACACACATATCCATGGTTATCCATCAAAAGCATGCAAAATCTAAAACTCTTCCCTGCCCTGTCATGCACCCACCAAGTGTCCCCCTCCGGATGCCATACTCCCCTCACTCCCCTTAAGTTCTTTTTACCTCCCTAGCCCTCTCCCATTACCCCAAACACTTGTACTTTCATCTGACGCACTTTCATTCCTGATCTAGTTTTCTATCATAACTGCGGTTATCCTGCAGGATACCCGCGGTTATGCGAAAACATTTGAGCGCTGAACTTGGTCCCCAGCCCCCAATTTCACATGGTGTCTTATTCCCCCCTCCACACCTCTAGCCTGATGCCATTTCCTCCCCCAAATGTCATTTTGTTTTCCTTTTCCTTTTCGACTGATCCCAATTATACCCGTTATAACCGCGGTTAACTCTTGCATTGAGAAAAAGAAAATGTTGGCTTTTTCATTTCGGAACAGCATTGCTGATGCATTGTATTTGTATTTATTTTATTTGTATAGCGCAAACCAGGCCCGGAGGCTACCGGGCGCATATCTTCAGAGCAAAAGTTACATAACAGTATGACATGTCAAATAACATTGAAATTGAACATAGTAATCAAGCACATTGTTAGTTCGGTCAGAAATACATAGGTCATCAAATTTTCAGAATGCAGCTTGGTCATTAGATGTGACTAGCCAGCGTTTGGCTTTTTGTTTGAATAGATTCAAGGAAGGAAGGTTTCTGATAGTAAGGGGAACAGAGTTCCACAATTTGGCTGCCAGAACTAGGAAGCTAGACCCACCGGCTGTTTGGAGCTTGTATCTCGGGATCAGTAGGCTCTGGCTAAGGGTAGATCTTAAGGATCGAGATGGGGTATACTGTGTGAACCGTGAGGAAAGATAGGTGGGAGGCAGATTATTCATGCATTTGTAGGTCAGGGCAAGCAATTTTAGTGAAATCCTTTGGGTGACTGATAACCAATGAAGGTTTTTCCTGGTTTCCGAGATGTGGGCTGATCTGGGGATATTAAGGGCTGCTCTGATGGCGTTATTTTGTATGATCTGGAGTTTGTCTAGGTTGCCTTGATTGGTGCATTGGTACAGTGCATTGCAGTAGTCCAATTTGGACATGACCAAAGTCCTGGCAAGAATTGTACAGTTATGTGTGGAGAGAAAGGGGCGGCATGCTGTAATCAACTTGCAGGTGTAAGCAGCGGCGGCAGCCACTGCGTTGGTTTGTCTGTGGAGGGAGAGTGTGGAGTCGAGGTAGATTCCGAGAGTTTTAGTATCTTTGGAGACTTTTATAGAATTTCTGTCGATATTAAAGGAGCTAAACATGGGGTTCAGCTTGTTAAGTCTTTGCTGTATACCTAGGATGAGGAGCTCTGTCTTATCATCATTGAGACAGAGCTCATGTTGAGCCATCCAAGTTTGGATGACAAGGTATATGTCATTTAGGGATTTCGAATCTACTGTGTAATCGCCCATGATGGGTACGAGTATCTGGGTGTCATCCGCATAGTTAGTGTAGGTGACACCCAGATAGTCAAGCAAATCGAACAGGGGTTTAGTGAAAATATTGTAGAGGGTAGGAGATACGCACAACCCTTGGGGGACCACGCAAGGGACTGTCGCAGGGTCGACAGAAGAAGTTGGGGAGAATACCCTCATCTGTCTGTTATCCAGGAAAGATTGAATCCAGTTAGTGGCATTGTCGGAGAAGTGGGCTGCTGTTTTCAGGTGGTGGCAAAGGATTTGGTGGTTGACCAAGTCAAAGGCAGCAGATAAGTCTAATAGTAATAGCAGGGCTAGTTTACCTTTGTCTTTAAAGTCCTCAATTTGGGTTTTAAGATCTAGGAGGGCTGTCTCTGTACCGTGCTTGGGTCTGAAGCCGGATTGTCTCGTGCCTAGTAGATTGTTCGTTTCCAGATAGAGCAGCGTATCTCCAGATACAGAACTATCTAAGTTTTTTAGCAGAAATGGGACCGTCGAGATGGGCCTGTAGTTGGTTGGGATTTCCGGATCTAAGGTAGGATTTTTTAGGCGAGGGATGACCCAAGCATCCTTCAAATTGTTGGGGACCACTCCCGATTGAAAGGAGGAATTGATAAAAGTGGTAATGAAAGCAGCGAGGTCATGAGCCGATTCCTTGATGATCGGGCTGGACATGCGTCCCCTTGGCAATTGGAGGGTTTTAAGTTGCAGATGATTTTTTCAACCTCCGGGGTGGTGAGCGGTGTGAAGCTGAACGGTACCGGGGCACCTGGGGTGGCTATTATAGGTGGCAGTGTATTGCTAAATATGGGAGTGTGGAGGGAGTTTTGTTTGGCGTTGATTTTGGATTGCAGAGCAGTTATTTTATTGAGAAGTGCATTTTGTATATTATTGCACCAGGTGCTGTCTTTGGAGCACACATCAGGGGCAGGTGAGGTGGATTCTAATTCTTTGAGAATTTTAAATAATTCTCTTGTGTTGGATTCTGCTTGGGATATGCGCGAATTATATGTTTCTTTTTTGGCTTGAAGGATGGCTTCCTTATAATTGAGAGAGGTGATCAAGAGGGAGGCTTTATTGGCTGGGCTAGGATGACTTTTCCAAAGAGCTTCAGCCTTGCGCTTTTCTTTGCGCAGAGCGTTGAGCTGTAGGGTGAACCAAGAGTTCAAATGGGACTGTTTGGCTTTGCAAGTTTTTAGTGGGGCAATGCTCTCGATGGCTTTGATCATCAGGCTGTTGAAGGCGTCTACTAGGACAGTGGGGTCCTTGTCCTTGTGCTGCAAAGCAAGAGTGTTCAAGCAAGGAAGGATGAGAGGAAGCAATTTCTCCCTGGTAATGTCCTCATTTCTGGTGGGTATAGCGGGGCTATGGTAAGTGTGGGCTGGGGGTTGGTGGCTGGCAGGAGGAAGGTAATAACATGATGGTCAGACCAGGCGCAGGCAGCATTGGAAGTGACATTGGTATTACAATTGAGGTCAGCTAGCCAGTCGAGCGTTCTACCCTTGTTATGTGTGGGTTCATGAATGCGCTGCTGGGAGCCTAGGTTGGAGAGGGTGGTGGCAACTTCAGAGGCCATGTGGTCCTTGGGATCGGAGAGGCCGAGGTTGAAATCGCCTAATAGCAATATCTGGGAATTGGGCTTGGTGTTAGTTGGCAAGGTGGATGCAACATCATCAATAAATGAACCCAGTGGACCTGGAGGTCTGTATATAAGGTGGAGCGTTGCTGTGTTAGTGGGAGAGAGGGATAGTTTCACTGATAGTGATTCTGCAGAGCTGAATTGTGTATTGGTGATAACTCTCATGGTGATCTTGTCGCTATGTATGAAAGTGACTCCTCTTCCTTTAGAAAAATTGGATTGACGGTCGTTTCTGATAATGGTATAACCCTTGGGTAGGGATAAGGTGAGGTGTGGGCCAGAGGCATCATGTAGCCAGGTTTCGGTAATGGCTAGGAAGTCGAGGTTATGGACAGTGATGAGGTCTGCGATGTCAAGGGCATGAGCCGTAAGGGATCTTGCATTGATGAGGGCACCCTTGAGCGCTGAGGTGGACGGGGGGGATGGGTGACGCGGGTACGTTGTGCTGTGGAAGGGCGGTGTAGCTGCGCTGAGTACAAGGTGGTCTGGGCAGTCTAGATCTAAGTCTGATGTTCCTATGTTGTAGTGTACATGGAAGGTTTGGTGTAGGTTTGGTTGCAAAGTGCTTGAGCCACAAAGCTGGGTCGTTGAGGTAGGGATTCGAGGGAGGGTCTGAGCAGTGGATCATGGTAGAGGGACGAGTGAGATGGGAGTCGTGGTGTGTCTTAAAGATGCTGGCGAGGTGGCTGCTTGCAGTGAAGGATAAGGATCCTAAGATGACTATATGGGTGAGGTAGAGGCTGGCAGGGGGCATCAACTGCATGTCGTGGCTTGTTAGTTAGCCAGAAGTGTAAGGTGTAGTGTCAGGTGGAGGAGTTGCAGTTAATATGGCAATGTCTGGGTACTAAAACACCGTTGGCTATAAAGCAGCGGTGGTAGCATCAAGATTCAGAATAAAGCAATTAGGCTAAAATCAGTGGTGGTGGCATCTAGATTCAAATGATGCTATTTGGGCTAAAATCAACAGTTCGACAAAGTCAATTTGGGCTCAGTGCAATAGGCATCTAGATTCAAAATAATGCAGCTAGGTTAGAATCAATGGTTCGACAAGATCATTTGGGCTAAATGCCATGGGCATCTCAATTCAAAATAATGCAATTTGGCTAAAATCAGCAGTTCCACAAAGTCAATTTGGGCTCAGTGCAATAGGCATCTAAATACAAAAATGCAAATACGCTAGAATAAGCAAGTCAACAAGATCACTTGGGCTCAATGCAATAGGCATCTAGATTCAAAATAATGCAATTTGGCTAAATTCAGCAGTTCTTAGATGCAGTTGGACTCAGTGCGCTGAAGGTAACATCTATAAATAAGAGACGTTGGTCTGAGAGTACATGGGGGAACACTGGGGTTCTAATGCATATGGGTAGCTCATAAATTTCGGATAGGATGATTTAGATTGCAAGGTGGCAAGTGGCCAATATAGGGGCGTGTATTTAGGATCTAGTGGCATAGCACCACAGTGTACATGGGCAGAGGGGGGGCATAGTGTAACAATGATAGACTACAATGGACACAGATGAAGGATACTGAGAATGAGTAACCATTAACAATAGTAAACAACTTAGATATAGCTATAATTGTGGGACACATATATAGCTATAATTTTGGGAGAAGGAGGCAACCCCTTCTCTGTCAAATATTTTAACAACTACTGGGCAGAATAGCCCCAGAACCCTCCCAGAAATTTGATTAGCCTCCCTCAGCCCCTCTGGTGCAAAGCACTAAGACTGTTATAACAGTTTTAAGGAGCAGGGGGCACCTCATTTCTGTCAAAAATTAAAAAACACACTGGATGGATTAACCCCAACTAATCAAAGAAATTATGGAAAGCTTTGTGCTGAAATTATTTCTCAATTGGTCTGAATCTTTCGATACATTTTCATGCTATGTCTGTTCAAAAACTGCACTTTTTCTGTATTGGAAAATCAATGGGAGCAGGCTGAAAACTGTGGCTCTTGACAAACTGTTTGGAAAATGTAATCCAAATCCATCCAGCAAGTCAATGGTTATTAGCAATGCTACTTTTTTCATTTTTGAAAAGACTGTCAGCCTCTCTGCTGCAAAGCACCATAAGAGATATAGCTATCATTTTGGGAGAGGGAGGGCTTCTTCAGCTAAGACAATGCGGGAGAAGTGAATGTCTCCCTTCCCCTGGCCTTGCTCAGATTTCGTTAGGCACAATCCACCTGGTTCACTACCCTGCCCGGCACTGTGACTATGAAGAATGATGATGATCTTTCTTCCTCTTGTGGGTGCTGGTGCAGACTCGCTGTTCTTGCTTTACTTGCCTTCTTGATAGACTTGGTTTACTCTCCTGCCAAGTATTATCGTGCAACCCAAGGTATGACTATGTCTCTACCCCTTGGTCAGGGTACCAGACCCTTTATTCTCTGCTTTTTTCACCCCTTTGGGCTTTTCACCACCTTCTCAGGGCCCCAGCGCCTGCCCAGCAGCAAGCAACCTGGGTTTCCGTTGGTGTCTGCAACCAGCCGTGGGGCTTCCCTGACTCTCATGGTCTTCCTTTGAGCTGCAGCAGCTCTGCAGCTGCAAGCTTCCTTTGGGCAGAATTATTCTCCCTTCTCACGCTTGCAGGTTTTAGGAATGCCTGGAGCTTCATTCTCCGGGGGTTGTCAATTGGTTCCCCCACTCTGAACTGGCCCCTGACCTTTCGGATCCATTCTTGGTGTCCCAGTTTGCTTTCTTCCTACCTGGACTGTGCTGGCTCTTGCACCTCCTCCAGGGAGGATCAGACAACTTGTGCAGACCTTTCTTTTTTGTATCCTTAGAGTGTTCGCATTGACTGGAACACATACCTTGGTGCTGCAGGGTGTTCCTCATTCCTCTGCAGTTCTTATTCGTCCCAGTATTTACATGATTACTCTCTACTGGGTTAGGAGGATTCTTCCTCATCTCAGTTGTCTCATGCACTCCATATCGGTAGTCCCCACTCTTCTTCATCTTAGTAGGTCTCACAAGGAAGGGGTCTTCTATTCTGGATGACATCAATCAGGCAGAAACATGTCTGGAAATGCTTGTGGTTTTATGCAGAAAAGATGTGAGCTAGCAGTTTGGGCTGGACTTACCCTTTTTGGGGTGGGACCAACCCTGATTTGCATATGGTTTATCCTCCTCCTGTAGTGGCTTGGCAGACTGAAAGCCAATGGACTGGAGGGTTGCCCAGAGCCTTTCCAGTGGTTATTATTGATTTGAAACTTCTAGCCAGAAGCTTTTGGCTTTGCTTAAGTCACTCTGAGTGGGATGGGTATGCCCAGACATGCGTCCAGTGCCTGCTGGGCCTAGAGACCTAAGCTACTCATCAATGATGCCCAATGAGGTCAAAGCATGCCTGTGGATGATTGTGGTCTCATGCAGAAGAAATGTTACCAAGCAATTTGGTTGAACTGCCCCTTTTGAGGAGGGACCAAGCTTGATTTGCATATGGTCTTTCCCCTTCTGTAATGGTTTGGCAGGCTGAAACCCGATGGTCTGGAGGGTTTCCCAGAGCTGTGCCAGTGATTATGATTGATTGAAAACCTCCCAGCCATCACTTTTTGGTTTTGCTCGTCATCCCGAGTGGGACAGGTATTCTGGGACGTGTGCCCCGAGCATGCTGGGTTTAGAGGCCCAAGTTACTGCTCACTAATGCCACTCAATGAGGCCAAAACATGTCTGGTGACTGGGGATGATTGTGGTCTCATGCAGAAGGGATGTGATCTAGCAGTTCAGGCTGGACTGCCCCTTTTGGGGTGGGACTAAGCCTGATTTGCATACAGTCTTTCCCCTTCTATAATGGCTAAGCAGGCAAAAGAACAGACCTGTTGCAGTCGTTATGATTGATTCAAAACCTGCCAGTCATCACCTTTTAGTTTTGCTCAAGATTCTAACTAGCAGGCAGTCTACCGTCCTCCACTCCTTCTCTCCCTGCACTCTGAAATTCTAAGCTCTGCCTATCAAATCAAGCTCACTGTTATCTTTCTTGCCTTAGAAACTGTGGATCACCCATATGTCCTAACGATCTGTAACATAAGAGTCAAAGATATTCAACTCATAAACTGATCTCCACCGCTGGTATTTGTTACCACCTCTTTGCAGATAAGACAGACCATCTTTTCCTAGATTCACCCGTGACCTGTGTTAATGGATCTCTGTGTCTTGACCATCTGTCACTGGATGGCACTTCAAAATGTTATGCTCAACTCCCCGAAGGCCACATACCGCCACCTGCTTTCCTGCAATGCCCTAAACCTCCTTCCCTGGACAATATCAGTTTCCCATAATCTATCCCCCTTCCTAAAAGTTCACAATCTTGGGGTCTCCTACAATTAACCAAAAACTCTTGCATTATATTGCCTACACCACTGCGAGAATCAAGCAATCCCATATCAGGAAGATGTACACTTTTCTCACCTACCATTACATGAAATCATATCTCTACCCTTGTCAACTTGATTACTGCTGGTGGAAACATCTCATGGGATTTCCACTGGACTCCAATGTACAAAATGACAACATTATCAACTTCACAACTCATACCCTCTATAACCTCCCCCACCCTATGTTTAAGTCTGTGTGAGTTACTCATCGAAGCACCATATACCCAAAAAATACCAATGCAATTACAAACAAATACACAACACCCCATGGTAAATTGCATATGATTACAGTACCACTTTGAAAGGGTCTTGCAGAGCCTTTCAGCATAATCAGTCAGGCTATGGAAAATGATTGATATCAGATGTAGTAGTTGCATTCTCTTGATAATATTTTTAAGCCCAGACAAGATGAGCACAAGGATTTTGCTAGAATTATTAATAGGTCTGGTAAACGATTTCTCTGATCATGTTCGATGGAGGGAGGAATTTATGCTGAACTGCCATTTTACAACAAGATTAGGAAATAGTTATTTTTCACCCCGCTATTGATCAACGTTAGTTCATTGTGTCTCAGGAGGATAGCTCAGGGGCAACGTGCTTGCGTTGGAAGCAAGACGACACGTAGCAACACAGTTTCGATCCCCAGTCTGCGCTTAGAAACCTCTGGGTATTAAGCGCATTAAAATTAACCAATTACAACAAAATTACAATTACAATTACAATTGTGAAGGAAACAGAAATGTATGCATCTAGTGGCCCTTTTCAAAACCACTGCATGATAAAACCCTACATGTAACAATATCAACAATCTGTACAAAAAAAGTAATTATATGTATTTACGTACGTACGTATGTATGTATAAGGCTTTATTCAAATTGTAAATGTTCAACTGATTAAAGCACAAACACACAAAAAACATTCAATACAAATATCATTAGACGAATCAAACACCCTTGGTGTGACAAAATTCAACAATAAAATCACATAGCAAAGAAAATAAAACAAGTTAAAACCACCAGTGCAAATATGCACTTAAGCAGTTAAATTATCATATAATACCCATGTCATATTGTCGCTTTCAATGTGTTTGATTGACGACAGAACTTTTCTCAATTAATTGCTTACAGAGTGAAAAAAAAAACCTGTGTCATTACAAAACACCAGAAATACAAAAGCAGGGTAGGAATTTCTAACATTAGATAATATCAATATTGGTATTACGCAAACTGGTACATTTAGAACATGATTAAAGGAAATGTAAACCCGATTCCAACCTGAATGGATACCATCTATCCAGCTGCCGCTCTTGTTTATTCCAAGAGGGGAGCTAGGAGTTTATTAGTAAAGGTTTCAAACTAAGCCTGGTTACTGCCCAGCGTTCAAACACGTTTAATTGTAGCTAAGGGGCAATCGGACACCAACATTTTCCCTATTTACCTGAAGCAACAAGTTTAAAGGAGCTCAGTCTAATTTCTAACTTGGTAAATGAAAAGATTGTACCCCACAAGTTAGGTGATTGGATGACTGTTAGACATTTCATCGCTTGTCTCACCCTAGAGTGAGCAAAAGAAAGAGGTGGTGCCGGAACCTTAAGAATTAATCTTACACCTCTGGAAATTGCTCTGGGCAACCCTCCAGACCATCGTTCTTCGCCTGCCAAGTCATTACAGAAAGGGGAAAGTCCATATGCAAATCAGGCTAAGACCAGCCCGGACTGCTAGGTTGCATCTCTTCTGCACGAGACCACAAGCATCTCCAGACATGTTTCTGCCTCATTGGGCATCATCAGTGAGGAGTAGCTTGGGTCTCTATTGCCAGCAGGCAAGGGACCCACGTCTGGGCATACACATCCCACTCGGGGTGACAAAGCAAAAGGAGATGATGGCTGGAAGGTTTAGAATTAATCTTAAACCTCTGGCAATTGCTCTGGGCAACCCTACAGACCATCGTTCTTCACCTGCCAAGCCATTACAGAAAGGGGAAAGCCCATATGCAAATCAGGCTTGGTCCCACCCATGAGACATGAGCTAGTCTAAAATAAGATTAGCCAACCCAGCTCTGCCATTGGATCAAGTCGATAAAACACATTTTTATCAGGGCATTCTTCCATAACTCTCATATTAGGGACATGCCTAGTTCCAAATATAGTTTACAGATGGTAGTCCAACGAGGCAGTCCAGCAGCATGCAACAGAATTGATTTTCAGAGGCCTGTAGTTTATAGGGATCCTCAAAACCCCAAATATCCACACTTTATGGTCCTGTGGTCTTGGTGCAGCCATTGTAGGGACAAGCTGATTATGAATAGAAAACCAAATTTATCAACAGCACATGCACTTTGGGATAATTTTCTAGCCACAATGCTTAGGTGCTCAAGACCTCAGATTTTTTGTAAAGGTCACCCCCAAATATGTGAAACAATCTTTCTCCTCGATCTTCTCGTCCAATCCAGCGCTGTATATAAAACCCCTTTCTGTGCTTAGATTTCAGTGAACAACTAACAACCACTGATTTGGCTGTGTTAACATTTAATTCAAGGGAGGCCATAAACTGAATGCATCTATTGGTCGACAGCATGAGCTAATATAGGTGTTTTTTATAACCACAACTTGGTAGGTCTACTTGGCCTTCAAATAGTGCATTTTCAAGAGTGTTCAAATATAGGGAAAATAGCTGGAAGGGGGAGGGTAGCTATCACAGCCCTGTTGAACACCCCTATTTATGCCAAACCAAGATGTAAAAATTCCAGGTCGCCCTAATCTGACAGATGCCCTATTATCGTTTTGGAGTTCTATCAAAACCCTACGCATTTGTTTCGGTATACCCTGCAGATGCAGTATCTGCCACAGTCTTGGTTTTTTAACTGTTTTGAAGACTGCGGACAAGTCCAGGAATGCAACATACACAGGGAGCTTGTAATTATATGTTATGTAATTATATAAACAAGGCAAATGTAGGACTATGTAACTGAACTAAATATGAAAGTATATTAAACTTTATTTAGCAGTACCTAATTTGTTACTGCTTGTTGGTAAAGTGCTTGACCTTTGTATGGCCTCATAGTGTTCAGTGCTGTAGAGTTGCGGACTGGTGGTGAATTGTAGTCTGGCAATGCCTAACGCATAGCAATGTGAAGGTTGACATAAAGATTGGATGAGAAGGAGCTAAAAGCAGCTACAGGGTATCAGGCATCACTAGGCGAACTAGGAAAATCAAGCTTCCATACAAGAGGCAAAATACAACATGTTGTCCATTATATAAAAGACATTATGCATTTCAGATCTTCCAAATGTTTTGTAAGGGACACATAATGTCATAGATATATTTGTATGGCACCAGCTAGCCTGTGGAATTAGCTCCTATTTATGGCTAACCAGGCTCTTCTAAACTACAAGCAGGAGCTAAATAGCTCCCAACATTTTCAGCACTGTGATAAACATGGGTAGGGGACAGTCACAGGAAGACTCTATAGAGTACTTGTTGACCCCTTTCTGAGACCCAAAGACTGCCAGTGTGGAGGTAGGAGGCAGGCCAAAATGGGGGAGGCCATGGGGGAGACCCCAGACAGGGCCACAGCTTTGGACCAGGGAGTCAATAGAGCCGGTGGGGGTGTGTTCTGCATGCAGACCGACTGGGTGCCCCCTCTGGCAATAACCGACAGGCTGCACTGAAAAGTGGGAATACAATGAAGGCACCAAAGTCTTTCTCGAAACCAGGAGCAGATTTGTTCCCGGACGGGGAGTAAACTCATTGCCAGCACGATTAGCTAGGCACACACACTTGCATGGAACCCGGGGCCTGGGGAGTGCCTTTGGATGCAGGGGGGGAGGGACAGCAAGGGAGAAAGGGAAGGGTTGGAGAGGGAGTTTGAGTGGGGGGCTGGTAGAGATGGTGAGTGGGAAAAAGAGTGAGAGGCAGGTACAGAGAGGCACAGAGAGAGAGTTAGACAGGGGCATCTGAGTGGGTGCATGAACTGGCTTCGATCCTGTGGGAAAAAGAGCATATCACTACTATCATATACTTATAACTGTCACAAATCTGGAGCATATCCACATAGTCGATATGCAAATGCTGAAAGGGTGCAGTAGGATGGGGTATTGCTCCTCTCACTGTTCTCGGTGTATGGCCAGCAGTGAACTCCTGACATACTAGACAATTAATTACAACATTTGCAATATGCTCATTCAAATTAGGGACACACCACTTCTATGAAATCAATACTGCAAGACATTCCCTTGTTAGGTGTGCTGGATAGTGCATTTGTTCTAGTGCTACTTTAAGCAGACCTTGAGGCCTACCAGGCTTCCAATGCTGTCCTGCCACCACATCGCTTCTGTGGCAGGCAATCACCACCCCCTCCTCTTCCACAATTCCTGCTCGTCTGGTGGTGCCCATCCCTGCAACTCTATAATCTGTGCTATGGGTAGTGCATTAAATCCCTCCTTCATCACCATATTCTGTACACATATATTTGTTTGGGGCAGTTGTAATGTCATACTTCTGGGAATTATGCTGCCCTTTTTGCTTCAATGTCAGCGGCCTCGTTGCTGCGGGAAATAATGTATGAACCTCTATTGTGCGCTTTGCACTTCAATATGGCAATATCCAATAGATGTTTAAGCATGTCTATGAGCATTTCTAGTAACCAGCTAGTCCTTTTACAATCTGACAGTCCTGCGTGTACCGTCGACGTCCCATTGGCAGAGTTAGAATACACTGTTACTACCTCGTCCTCATGCGCTTCAAGTGCCAAAATCAAAGCTACCAACTCTGCCGCTTGTGCTGAAAAATGCGATGGCAGTCTTGCACTTGTTACTATTTCAAAGTTGTCATTCTCTCCTCCCTTCAGTACTACTGTTCCACTGTGCCTCTCTCCAGAGCTCTGATCTATCTACTATGACCCATCAATGAAGATAATTATTCCCCCCTCCTAAGGCATTTTCCTTGACATCAGGTATATCATCATAATAATCAATGTAGGCAGTACAATCATGTACATGGTCTGCCTCCTTTACTGCTTCTTGTATTAATCTGTCTGGGTCCACTACTTGACACCTGGCAATTTTGATCATTGGATTTGATATAATCATTTCATAACCTGAGGCCATCTTTGTCATCAATGTGCTTTGGGGCTTTCAAGGATGGCAAAAAGAGCATGTTCAACATATAATGTAACTGAACCAACCCATGGTGAAGCTGGCTCAATTACAAAGCTGCTGCAGCCAATTCTTGTTCACATGGGTAATGACCTCTCATTACTGGATCTAAGATCCCACTGTAGAGTTCTAATGGTTCATATCCAATAGAAGTTTTCGATGCAAGGTCAGCCATCATCACTCCTCCATTTGAATGAGAAAATAAAGTCTTCATTGTAATCAGGAATCCTTTCTACTGGAGCTGTGCTAATTGCTATCCTTAACTCATCAAATGCATCTATCATCTCGCCTGTCCAGGCTATGTCACGTTTGTGTTTCTGTGCTTCTTGCATTCCTCTTAAAAGTGGTCTGACATATGTACTGTAGTCAAAGACCCATGCCCTACAATAATTACAAAGGTCTAGAAATTGACATAATTCTTTCACTGTCTCCGGCCTACATGCTTTAGTGAATGCTTCGGCTCTTTCAGGTGTCACCTTCCCCCCTTCTTTTGATATTAGCTTGCCTATGCATAGGACATCCTCTTGACAATATTGTAAATTCTCTTTGTGAAACTATTGACATTATTGGTAGAAAAAAGGTACAAAGTGAACAGAGCATTTCCTGCACTACTCCTCCATGGTGCTGCAGACTAAGATGTCATTCACATATTGCATGACCGCACTGTTAAGTTGCACATTTCCTAAATCCATCTGCAATAACCTGTTGAAGACGGGGGTGACTCACAGTACGCCTGGGGCAAACATGAATGTTGCAATCGAATTCTGTGATAGGTGAACTCTGTTAAATAGTGTGAATCTTCATGACAGGGAATTGAAAAGAAGACATTTTTAAAATGGATCACTGTAAAATATTTGGTTCTAGACAGTATATTACATAGTATTTTGGCTGGATTTGGCACCAATGGAAACTCTGCCTCAACAATATTATTAAGGGGGATGTGAGAAATCTGAGGGTATTCTCACATTGAACCTGCTTAAAACCCCCCGCAGGTAACCAAGAGAAGGGTAAGAGTGCCAGATTCGGACCCCAGGAGTGAGGCTGTGAAGGGGTACTACTGGGATAGAGGGTCTTTGAAGAACGGAAGTAGGATGCCCCAAGATAAGATATGGCAACCCCTTTTCCCAATCCCAATCTATCCTACCTTCCCTCTACTGTCATAGGATAACATCACACATGTCCTACCCTGCACCAAGATCTTTCACTCAAACTCGGAGGAAAGCAAGCGAATGTAAAACCTCTTTTTCTAACTATAACCCAGACTTATCCTCCCGTCCCTCTGATATCATAAACTACTGTGAGAACCAATCTTTTCCTTCCCTGTTAACCTCATTTACTGAGGGTACCAGAGTGAAAGAACCAATACCAAGTTTCTATCCTAAGAACATCCCTAGACCAGAGACATGGTTTCCCCCTTTGTTGACAGTTATTTACCCAATCCGCCACAGCCTTTATCGAATGTATTAAGACACATAATTCCCCCCCCTCCACACCTCCCACCAAGTATCACTCAAGTACTGTGATGAAGAAGAGGAAATCAAGAAGAGTACAGATTTCCTATGAGAACCACTACTATGGTACTGGGATGAAGAAGATGCAGATAGAGGCATATCAACATCTTCATAGGCCATGTCCCACTAACAAGGCCAGGCAGGGTCAGGCAACTGAAATCAACCATGCCCACCTGCAGCCTATCAAGTCTTCAGGTGAGTATAAAAAAACACTAGCAATCAGCAAAGAGAGCGAGTTGGGAGGAGAGCTGAGGAGCTGTGGCTTCCCAGGACCATCTGGAAGAAACAGGGACACCGGGGGTCTCTGTGAGGAAGCATTCGGGAGAAGCCTGGCCAGAGACTGCGGTTTCCAGCAAAGAAGAGAAGTCCAAAGAAGGGAGCCGAGAGGCATGCTGATCCCTTGTTATGCCCAAACACGCAAGACTGTAGACAAGTCAAATGAAATTGACAAATAGAATTACAAGGATACATAGCGGCAAAGTCATCCTGTGTATGACTACACGTTCTCTAATGACTGTGTAAAGAAAGGAAGTGTCTGCAAAGAGGGGAGTTGTGCGCAGACAATAAAAGTGAGCGAAATAGAGATCCTGTGTGCGAAATGAAGTGGTAGCAAATTTCCCAAAATTGATATAAGTGTTGACAACAAACAAAGTGTGTTGGCAAAGCATTGGGGTGGCTACCAGGCAGCAAATTGATCCAGGCTTACCACAGACACCCTACAATAAGCAAAGAGTGTTGGAAAAGTATTGGGGTGGCCACCAGACAGGAGATTGATTCAGGTTGGCTAGAGAAACCCCAGAATAAGCATTGGGGTGGCCACCAGGTGGGATTTTGCTCCAGGCTGGCCACAGAAACCCCAGAATAAGCAAAGATTGTTGGAAAAGCATTGGGGTGACCACCAGGTGGGTAATTGATCCAGATTCGCCGAAGAGATCCCCGTATAAGGAAAAGAGAACTCTATTAAGGATAAGGCACCTGGTTGCATGATCTGTAATAGGTGGACTGTGTGGTCCGACAACTGCACCATGGCCGGGGAGCCCAATTGAATACAAGGAGCTGCATGATCTAAAGGGCTTCTGGGTTCCAGAAAAGGAAACCCAGAGGAGACAAAAGAACTTACCAGGAAAAGGTACAGTGAACTTCTTTTGCCAAGTCAACTTTTTGCCAAGTGAGCATTGTGCCAAGTTAATTTTTCTTTGCCAAGTGAAACCGGAGATACTTGTGGAACTTTATAATCCTGATTGCCTTAAACTTGGGGAAGGAAGCTGCAGAAAGGCTCCATTGTCACATTAACTTTATTTTGAACACTATTGAGTTGACCAAATCCCATACACCCTATTATTCTGTAGAAGTGAGGACAAGCATAGGTAGGTTTTAACACAGACAGTATTTTGTTTTGTACTGACAGACTTAGACTTCCCTTAGTTTACTTTCTGTTAAGGAACATTCCCATCTTGGAGTTAGGGCAAGTTAGGCATTACAACATTCTGACCATTGAGAATAAAGGTTTCAAACTGTGTTCCACTTGTCTGTGTTGTCTCTTGATACCATGCCTGCCTCACAGGGCATAAATCCTGTATAAATCTCCATGACCCCCTTTTGCCTTTTTTATTGGCTACACCACAGTGTTGCATGGGGATTCCAGAAGGCACTTACATCCCCTGTCGCAGTAAAGCAGCAAAAGTTTCATATATACCCTCGTCAGCTTCCTTTGACAAGGGGTACTGTTTTACTTGTGGTAAAATGGCTCCCTTCTTCCGTTTAATTTTGACTGCTCCTACTCCTTTTAATAGACCAACATCATATGGACTGCTGGTCCATAGTGAGGTTTGTATGTGTGCCAAATCTTCTTGAAGAATGGATGACACTTTCCTCACCAATGACATTCTCTGGGGAATCTTCCTATCCTCAATTTGCAAAATATATGTGAGACTGATGCTAAACATCACTTCATAAATTTAGCCCTCATCTGTAAACAATTCGTCATCTGTTAAGTCAGTAAGTCTATGTACCAAATCAAGCACTTTTACTGTGTGCCAATTTACCCCTTTGACGTCTAATCCATGTAAAATTACTCTTTCCTCTTACTATTGCTGCTTCTAGCTCTATTGTAATTATCTGTCCTTCTGCCACGTCCGTGAGGTATGCCTGGCCTAAACAAAAACTCTGTGGGTACCCTCAATAATCTGTCCTGTATTCTTGGAAGCCATGCAAACACCATGTGAACTTCATAAAGGAATACTTCTTGGTTTAGTGGCACCCCTCTTCTTACTTTTTGGCCATAGAATGATGTTATGAATACTTGTGCATGCACATAATGGATCCCTGGAGTAAAACATTCTCCCCTTTTCAGTAAACAAGATTGTCATGTTTAACTTACTCATTAAATCTCTTTCCGATATGTTGACTGTTGTCTAGCGAGATATAACAACGACATAGCCATATCATGTTCTCCTATGGTTATGGGTAAGTTATCTGTAAGAGGAACCATTGTCGTCACCCCAGAAAATCCTAGGGTGTCCATGGAAACACCTGACATCTGGAATTTTCCCTCTCCGATACAGGATCGAGGCGCCCCTGTATCTACCATTAAGGAAAATTTGTTACCGTCTATGGTCACCGCAACCCTTGGTTCCTCTTGTGGGTCTGGTGTAATCGATAGGATGGTACACATGAAGTCTTTCTGTGGGCTGTCATATTGTGGGTACATATTCAGTCTTGTGCCGGTGAAATAATTCCCTTCCATTACTGTCATACCCCCTATTCTAGGTGTAGGTGCCTGCTGCAATATATTTATGTTCCATGGCTTCATTGCATTCGGTTTTATGGGTGCCTGTATCTGTATTGGTGCATGCCATGTCTGAGGCTGTATCTCCTGTTACGTCTGTTGTATTTCTGGCACTTGTGTCTGATAATGCATGTGATACTGGGCATAATATTCTTGTGGCCCCGCACTAAACTGTGGTGTGTGTGCTGGCCCCGATCTTGGCCAAAATGATTGCCAACTTGGTTGTATTCCTCCCCACTTCTTCATACCCATGGAATGTGTCCTATCTTTCCACATTTCCAACACTGTGGTGGAGGTCCTACAAACGGTGGATGTCTTCCATTAACCCCCCCCCCCACCCTCCTTGTGGGGCTTGAAATCCAAACCCTCTGCCTCTGGATACACCCCCTCTGTCCCAGTAGTAATAATTTCCTGCACATTGCAGTGTTCCCCGCTATTTATTAACACTGCTCCTTCTACTGCCAATTTAGATAATTTCTTTTGGACCAACTTTGCTTCGTCCATCTTCCTGTCCTCAACCTCAACCTTTTTTCTATCTTGTTCTTGTTTTAATCTACAATGATGGACAATAGTTAATTGTATCTCAGGCCATAGTCTTTAACTGCCTGTGTATTTCTTCAGGAAGGCCCGGACATAAAATGTGATACAAAAGTTATATTTTTGTCCAAAGCTTCCCTTGTATCTAGAAGCCATTTCTTCTAAATCCCGTGTATATACGCAGCAGAGTCATTGACTGAATCCCTTTTCCGCGTCATTATGACACTCATATCTGATGTGTCTACGAATTGTATTCAAAGGGCCTTCTACACATCTGCTCGAGAATTATTGAAAGGTGCCCCGTCATGGCTTGCATTTTGGGATGTCACCCAGGGAAATCCTGCTCGTTTTCAAATGTCATCTGACTGTTTGCCCAATATTGCAGCAAACAAGCATTTCATGTCACCCACAGCTAATGTCATGCCAGGCGTCTCTCTTTCCAACTCATAGATCCACTTTCCTGTTGCTGCTTTAACCGACAGTAACTTGTAAATCTGATTATTTGTATCTATCTGAAGCCCTCAACCTTTCTGTAATAAAGGAAATTGTGTAAATCTGGTGTTACGCAAGGGTGCTTCTGCATCCTCCTTCCTTTTTGGTACTTCCATTAGCAGGGCTGGTATTACACCCGATTGCACCCCAGGCGGAAAGCATCGTTGGCGCTCCCACCCACATTCAACCCCTAAAAATGACAACCAACAAATGTGTTAAAAATGTTGTAAATAGGGCACTTCTTTAAGAACCAGATAGAACCTATAGGGAACTCTGGAGATGTCCAGGTAGGCGGTAGGCCTGTCTGCACCCTGGGCCTCTTGTGTGGTAACCCGTTTTATTTCTTATATTTTACAGGAAAGAGGTTGGGCTTGCTGAAAATGTGTAATATGGGGCCACTTGATTTCCAGGGCCTCTTTTGGTTCCCAGGCCATCCTTGAGTGGCACACCCTCCCTAGGAAGATCCAAGTTACACCACTCTTTCCAGACAGACCAATATAGGCCACACCAGTGGCAGGTGTGCGCAACACAAATACCAATTAGGATAACATGGAAGGACTAAGAAGTCCTAGTGAGCATATTAGACACTTGCTGTGATGGACAATGTAGGGGAGTACGTGGGGTACACCATGCATGCATATGGTTTAAGATGACGAATGGCTCCCAAGGAGCACTTCTGAGGCCCCTACACCCCGGAAGCAATAAAACCACCTGATTGACTCCAGGTCTCATTAAGCGACCACCAACAAATATGACAACAGTACTGAAGGTTACAGAAAAGAGCAAGAGCACCAATAAATATGGCACCCCAAAATAATCCATGGCCAACAACTTGTCCACAAACCTCCACCAGGGAAGGTTATGTGCCATGTTGAAACCCTAAACCTGATTGAAAAGAGCAGAGAAGGTGTTGTCCTTCAAGGTGAACTGGCGGTTGTTTCACCCCTTCCACCAGCAAGATGCCAGCCAGAGGAAGAGAGAATACTAAGAGGATGATAGTTACCATGAACTTTGGGATATAGGGTAGCTTTCTTCCACAGATGCTTCATCAGTGAAATAAGCAAGGTGGTAGGAGCATCACCATTCTGCAAGGAGCCATTATATACATCAACTACAAACAGGGTTATGCACTCAGCACAAAACTGCAGAGTTCACCCGGGATCACATGATTTATTGACTCTGTGGGCTTCAGTTTGCTCAGCGCTTGAGTGACAACAGCTTCCCATATTCTGGTTAAGTGAAAGTGGGGGACAGGAATCCTATCAGATATGAGGAAGTGACACATTTCCGCCAACACCCAGCTTATCATTTTTTCCACTGTATTTATTTTTGCATTCATTTTAGTTATAAAAATGTGCCGTTAAATACAGAGGCGCCCTTAGCATTGGAGACACGCCTGATAGCAGAGAGCTGACAGCACACACAGGATGCAACAGTACTTGAAACCAAACACTACAGCTTCATTAAAACAGCGCTGTCACAGCAGCTTTGAGATATAAGGTGGCCCCCTGGATCATGCTGTGTCTCTCCATTCTCCACAGAAATCTGACTGGTGGGCAAAGAACAAGAAAAGTAAGGAACTGGTGCCCCATGTACCTAATATGACCTAAAGCGAAAATGGAGGCAATATTGTTCACATGGCTTTACATTCCTTCGCGTGTGAGGACCGGAGTTTGCTCTATCCCAAGTTCCCAGAGCTGGGCCTCTACAGCCGTTCTTCGGGTTTGCGTATGTCTCCAACACTGTCAGTGTTAAGTGAAAAGAATGGATGAAATACTTCATGCCAGCAGCCAGAATCACAAAAAACCTGACAGTGTTGAAGGGAGCCTATAAGCGGGACTCGGGTCCAGGTGTCCTATCTGTCACAGCCTCGTGCCTAGAGCTTGCCCAGGACGGCTAACCTCTCTGCAGCTGCCACACTGCAGTGGATGATTAGTTTAACACCAGGAATTGAAGTATGTTTGAGGAAGGAGCCAATCGTTTCTAGTTTTTTCCTGGACTGTTATATTTTCTGCTGCACACATGTTCCATGTGTATAGCTTCACTTTGCGACTCTGTTGACTTTGAGCTTCATTGAGGCTGGCTGTGGCGGTACAAACAGACAGCAGTATTGTTACAGCCTGTTTTACCACTCTGTCTGATTGCGGGCTTTGGAAATCCATAGGCAAGAAACCCACCTGCTGCCAAATGAAGATATTGCCAATAATAAAAATGGTGCTGGCGGGAATTACCAAGTGCGATAATACAGCCACTCCCCAATGGAGTCCTATGTTACTTCAGAATCGGGAGCAACACACATTAATCAGGCAGAGACTTACTATTACAACACACACTTCTCTTTTATGCCACTGTTTTCTGGTCACTGCCTTTCAGCAGACTAGTGGCCTGGGTTCCCAGGGAGAGAGACTGAAGGCTCCTAACTTGGAAAAGGTTTACACACTTTGAGGCCACTGTGGTGGTGAACTGGCACAGTATAAAAACTCAATAATAATAATAATTACTGCCAGCAGCAAAGGTACCCTAGTTTGGCTGGGTATTAGCTACACTTGTAATGAGGCAGTTTGTTTTTGTTGAATCTATTGAATATGATGATCTCTGAAAGACCGGTTTGTCCACCAGCAGTGTGCGAATCCAAATAAATCAGAATAACAAGCTGTGTGTTTGTTCCGATAACAGTCTTGCGTTTCACCAAAGCAGAGAGGGGGGCCCAGGGGTAAATACTAGTTGTGACTTGACTTTGAAATACATTATTAAACACTGGGCTAGAAGACTCCGTAGAGCGTCAGAAGCAGATTTCCACTCTACTTCCAGAGAACTGGGAACAGCGTCCTTCATTTAAATGATCTACCATAAGAACTAGGGTTCATGTACAAACGTGAGCCACAGAATTATCAGCATTTGCTTTCAGATACATCAGACAATCAAGAATTTCTAGATCTGCCTTTGACTTTCCTTTTCAGGTCTGTACACAATGGGAACTTGGTTAACAAAGAGGGGTTTGTTCTGTCGTGTAACATTATAGGAGCGGGACTACTTTCTGATTCTAGTAGGCCCAAGTAATTTCTATTGTGTCCAGGGAAATACAAAAACACTGTAAATGTGAAAATGTACATGAAGTAGTTCAGGCAGAAATAGGTATTATATACAGCTTATAAGTTTATTTTGCTGCTTGGTGCATTTAGTAAATCATGCATCCGTATTGTTGATACAAGACTGTTTGTACCGAGAGCCAACAAAAATGCAAAACAAATTTTTCATTCAGAGATACTTGGTGTGCAGGAGGTTAGAGCACAGTCTTAGCCCTGTCCACACATCATTATGATGGCCAAATTAATTGGTGGAATGCAATAAAACAAAGAACAAAGTAACCATCACCATTAGTGACAAGTGATTATCGTGTGTTCAGATGCGAGACAACCCAAAACAAACACATTAAATGGGAAAATTCTTGGTTGTCTGTAGCCATGCTGGAGGGTGACCTAACACGTGGTCGACGTCTAGATTTAGATCAAAAGGTTTTTGGGACCAGGAGAGGTATGCAGATATTAGTCCTAAAGACGTTTCGGCTGGTAGCCTTCATCTTGGGCCTGGAATAGGTCTCCCTAAAATAGAGATATGGGGACACTATTAGTGTCTGAATCAAAAGTAAAAAACTGTTGTTATAATTAAAAAAAACACAATATATTCCAAGAATATGGTACACCACAATAAAATCGGGGGCAAGGGAACTAGCACAAGCATGTCGTCCTTATTGTGATATATTGAATATTTCTTGGTGTCACTTACCAGTGTTTGGCTGGGTGATATCCATTTCTGCGCAATGAGTTCAGACTATCTCCATTTGTTTCCATGAAATCATTCACTTTATGATAAAACTCACCGACAGAAACATTAGTGAGGCTCAAGCGACCTCCAGGTGTGCAAGCTCAACTTGTGAACAGTGGATAATATTGAAACACAAAACTGAACGGGGGGTGGGGGGACATGCATTATATAGAGCTTGTTAGGAAGTCATTTGACCTAGGCGCCATCTTCTGAGCACGGAAAAAAAGGAGACGATCATGGAGATATTCAAAGAAAAAGGTTTTTTACATTTAGACACGAGCAATACTTATAATAATGGAAGCATTGACAGTATTTAAAACAGTGAACTTCAGCCACGGAACGGGACATTACTTCCCTCTCCCTGTATCTTAGTGTGAATTACAGGAGACCCTGGAGACAAGGGGATCCGAGCACCACCACCAGAGGCTACTGGCTGCGGGCCACACAGTCCCACCTGGGGATTAACGGGAACACGACTCTGCCGCATGACCTAATAACGACAGAGCCGCCCGAGTCAGCTCAGTAAATAGAAATCACAGCCCGCTGGCCCCGAAGCAATGAAGTATCACTCAGGTCCAGAAGCAATAAAGAGCGCAGGGAGAAGTGTCATCCCGTGATTGCATCAGGCATGTTGTTCCATATGGCAGCAGCAGTACCCCGCACCTGGGCCGTGTCTCGGTGCTGCTGCTCACAAGGAATTGGGATGGGATGCATATATGGAACAACATGCCTGAGTCACCTTCGCCCCAAACACAGACACTACATTTACTTACCTGATATTGTGTGCATCCATCCACCCCACTCGCTCGGCGCTCCTGTTTTCGAATGGTGGGGACTGACAACAACGCCACCAGCCAGCACCAATCCAAGCTATCAGTGCGTGCGCGCACATAGCCTGAGGGCACACGTGCGCCCATGGGCCTGGGTGGTGCCAGCGCCATGGGGCCCAGGGCGGGGGGGTATCGGGGAAGTGAAAAGCAACCAACAAATGTTGCTAATTGCTAATGTATTAATTACTGCCGGCCTGCCCTGCCTGAGGGCAGAGGCTACAGCCTGAAGCAGTGCTCAGTGCTCACTGCTCCATACGGCGTCCAAATCAAGGCCTGGCTGCTGGTGCGTGTGGTCCAGCCTGGCCTGACTTGCAGCAGGACTCAGAGCATCACTGCGCAGCGCCCCCTAGAGGCTGGCTGACGTCAGACAGCCGCCTGAGATGCCTGACACAAAGGCCAGCCCTGTCCATTAGGTTTGCTTTCTTTCGACCTAGTATATCTTGTAGTCTATTTATGTATGGAGTTTTCTTCTCTGCCCCCTCAGGATCATCTCTGGGAGCCATGGATATTGAATAGGTTATGGCCTTGTCACTGGTTCCTCCAATTCTGACAAAGACACCTCTTTCCCTGCATGTGTGCCCATAGATGGTGCCTGTGTAGCCTGCTCTTGCCCGCTCTCCTCATTCTCTGCGTCTGCCAACATTATGTCTTTGCTGTCTTCGTCCTCTCTATCCTCAAAATCTAGTCTTCCAAGGGGATCCGTTTTATATGTTCCACTCATTACCTCTTCCAATAATACATCTCTACTACGCTCTTGCTGATACATTCCCCAACGTCCCCTTGTATTTGTGCTAGCCCCTCTGTTCATGGGTAGACGGTTACTATTTCTTCTCACAACATCCTCCTCTCCTTTTTCTACTCCTGTGTGTTTCTGTTTCTTCATGATGTCATCAACTTGCCTGTGATGTCTCACTAAACTTCTCTTTTTTTCCCTTTCATCATTTTGTCTCTTTTTTTCTTCCTTCCTTTTCTTCATTTGCTCTGTCTTTTCTTGTTTCTTCTCTCTTCCCTTATCCTCCTCCCAGCTATTCTCCCTCTCCTTCTATTCTTTTCGTTTTTCCTCTTCCCTCTTCCTCCACTCCCTTCTTTCTTTCTTCCCTGTCCCTTGTCTTCTCGTTAGAATCATCAATGCCCTTTCCATCAAATTGGAGTATTATTTGCCTTCCTATCAATTCGTTTGACACAATTGCTGTCTCAAACCTGTCCCCTTGTCTCTCTCTCTCTGCACCTCTGCCTCAGTTTCTATTAGTTTTGTTTGCAAGCTGCAGTGCTGGTCATATTCTACGTACATGGAGAATGGTCTTTGTTTGCTTATTCTTTCTCCACTAACGTCTTCAACACTATAGGCGGGGGGCACACATGTGCGATTAACATACCCTGCCGCTGCTTTCACTGTTTTTAATGGGTATAAACCCTGTACTGAGTACTGTCGAGGACGGATCACTGCTCTGAGGAGGAGGAGCCGTGGGTGTCTTGCACCCCTTGTCATGCTAGTTAAGCATCCATTCCTTTGCACTTGGCTCCGCCTCTGGTAACTCAAACGTTTTCCACTGCTGGAGGAGGCTTAGTCTGTTCTTTCACTGTTTTTCCTTCTGAGTGGCATATAAATAGGTGTACATGTGTTGCAATACTGTTTTTGATCGAGTGCCTTCTTGTGGCCAGGGCATAAACAGTTTGCCTTCTGTATCTTTACCCGATTCTATATCAGGGAAGTGTCGCCCATAATGACAATTTAGAACACAACTTACCACTGATCAATAAACACTGCTACAATTCTCGCTCGCCTTTTTTCCTCCTTTACGCACCCATGCCCAACAATATTTGCCCCCATATTGACACTTCTGCGTCTCTCTGAAACCACACCATCTGCGCCGCACAATCTTTCTGAACAGCATCACAAATGCCACTCCCCCCTCAAGCAGCCCCACCTCGTTGCCCCTGCACCAGACCACCCTTCTTGGTCCACACCACCACTTCACGTCCTCCACAAATTTAAAGAAATACAACTTATAAAAGCTTAAGCTATCTCTCAACATAAGACTGGCAACAGCAATCATTACGCCAATAAAATACAATGGTCTTCTCAGTTTTTATTACTGCCCTATAACAAGGCTTACCACGTGACCTTTTCCAACCTTTGTCGGTAGCTATCTCTTTTTTATCAATCTCTTATTTCTTCACAACCCCACAATATACAAAAAACCCATCCCAGTTTTGCCATGCCTATGTCATACTCACATCCACTGATTGGCTGAAGGTCTCCAGCGTCAAGTCTACCCTATCAGCCTGCTGTCCTCCGGGCCCTACAGGGTGGCCTCAGGGCACCGGACAGAATTCTCTTCAAAGGGAGTGCCTGTTGACCTCTCTATGTTGCGCGTGATCCAGCTCTCCGCAGGCCGCCTTCGCAATTCTCTGGGACACGAAAGGGACCGCTCGACAGTCCGATGACTATTAGCTAACCATTCACTGCCACCATATGTTGAGGAGGCCCCAAAATCCCAGATAGACCCAGAGATTAGACCCAGAGATATCGAACTCAGTCCAATAAGACTCAATGACATAGTAGACAAAATGCATGGCAAAACCCATCTTTATTCACATCAAGACAAAGCTGGGTCTGCATACAAGTATTCAAATCTCATTGCTCTCAACATGTTAATCAAAAACAATTGCTTAAGTATTAAAAACACATCATAAATGATGTCACAAAATATCAGTTCACAAAACGTATGGGGAATGGCGATAGGTTAGTGGGTTTGGCTACATATAGATTCCATGGGGATTAAACATTTAATTGGGTTGCAAGTATATGATGGCTCCACCTAAAACCACCTCTATTTTGATACCAGTTAAAATGCGTCATCTCTATGACAAGTGGCTGGTTGGCATACTACTTCATGGGTGGTGTGACACCAAGGATTATGGTAGGTTGGCTCATTACTAACCAACCTTGGACACTTGGCAGGTCGTCAAGATGGGAGCCAGACATAGAGTGGCGGCAGAGAGGCCCATGGACTACTTTTCTTCCAATTAAAAGTTACCATCCCTCAATCTCAGGCCATACGACCTGTGCAATACATTTGTACTTGGCCTTGTGTGGCGATTTGTGTCTCTGTGTGATTTTATGGAGTATCGCAGGTGCCATATCTGTGTTCACTTCTAATGAATGGCCAGTGTTTTCCATGCCTAGGTCACGTGCGAAGAGACTGTATAAAATTGAATTACCTTCTATTTTATATTAAGATTTTAGCGGATATTAATGTCTGTGTTGTGTTTTCTCTTGCCGCTGGGGACACTCGGGTTATTCTTCAAGGAGTCTTTTGGCTTACTGTTATACTGCATCTAGCTTTCAAAGCCGTTTGTGCCTTTCTGAAACCTTCATTACTCTAGGAGTATGCTGCTTGCATCATGGGAACCCTTATCTCATGGCTTCGTTCAACAGTCCTCATCCTCCCTTATTTCCTCTAATCTTGGTGCTTGTTGCAAGCTACTGTCTGAGCTCTGCACAAATATGTGTTTGTGTGGATTCAGCCTTTGGAGCTTTTCAAGGAAGCCTTGAGGCATCTGCTATTTGAGAGACATACTGTGGCTTCCATCTTTAAGAAGATGGCTGCCTAATTACACTCTCGCTTCCATGTTAGCAAGCTATATTTGCATGTCGTTCATGTTGCATTTACCTTATACATTGGTCATGTTATTATTCTTTATGTATTATGGATGCTATGTTAGTATTCTTAATTTCTAAATGCATATATTACCGCTTTTACTGTTACAGTGTAAGTTTCAATGCTTTTGTCATCTTTAGCTCACGTTGTCCGTCCCCAAGCCCTGCTGTACCAGTGGCGGGATAAGGGCGGATAGGCTGTTGCAGAGAGTAACGTCTCTCACCTTTGTGGTATTGGTGTGGGGGAGGGGCAGAAGCTACGGATGACATATTCATCTGTCTCGCAACAGATTGAAAAGGGGAACTGAAATAGTATGGTGGGTTTCTGAATCTTCCCACAGCCAGACCCAATGGAACTACAAAGGAAATAACGCATTCCCGTTTAATAGTACAGGAGATGTAAGTTTTCAGCAAACCGGAAAATATATTTCTTTCGTTGGCAACAATGCAGAGAGAAGAAGTGCCCATTGTGACTCTTTCAGCAGATTATATTAGCTCCCCATATACAAAGCTGCACACAAACTATCACAAATAGACTTGCGTGGAAGGCAAGAGAATTAAAATAGACACTATTCTCCCACTCCGGGACGCGTCGCAGGAAATGAAAAATTGCAATTCTCCTATGATGAAGTAACAAAGGAGTCAGACAGCTGCACAGGCTTGCCAAACGCCTTTTCTGACTGCTGATTCACATGCTGGGAAGGCAGAGGGGCGTAGATTCAAGCAGGCAAAGGCAGCATGGCTTCAAAGGGGAGGGGAAGAGAGCCCATATATGTTGAGGCCAGTTTTAAAATCCAATAAAGTGGCAGGGTTTGAAATAAAATTAGCTCAATGCCCTTTCAGCCCACATGACCCTACCTATTCACCAGGCAGTCCAGCCCACACAGGCCAGGTGCCACCACTGTCCCCAAGCACCAAGCAAGCATAGTAAAGACCAGGCCTTAACGACCGACCATTCCAATCCGCCAGTGACGATACGAGAGTGCTTGCAGAAGAAGAGCAGCAGGCTCTGGGGGACTCCATTTGAAGTTACATTTCCATTGACAAAATGTGTACCTTTTCACCTTTCAGAGGGACAGCAAACCCCATAATAAAATTGAAAGATACAATGGTTTGAGAGGGTGCATTGGCAAGTATATAGCATAGCCGTGTGGGAATAGTGAGTGCTAAATTCAGCATCAGTTGTGAAAAATCCCCAAAGGAAATGCATAAAAGGTTAGCATATTTTCAAAGATGATGCAATGAAGCACGTGGATAGCGTGTCTTGTCAATTAAACAGATATCACTAGTTGTTAGGTTAACAGGTACTGCCAAAAGCTGAACATACTGAACTCAAAACATGTACTTTCTGATTTAACAAGGGCTGTCTCGCATTATCTGCTAGCGTACAACAATTGTATTTATCACCAGACAGATGACCAGATCATTGTCAAGAAATTCCGCTAACCTTTCAGTGGGTCTGCGGCACAGCGTCAGTTGCCGTTTAGCCCATCGACCACTAAACTCGGGCATTGCGACTAACGTATTTGTACTGGTGCCTTGGAGCGATCACATGCCTAATGAGAGCTTAGTAGATGCCATCGGACAGAATGTGCAACCTTCACCTTGGACCAAATCCTCGGACTCTCCCATATTATACACAACATTAAGCGGATTCAGAGCCTACAGCCCAGACACGGGAAATATGCAACACCTGGAAAGGACATATTCTATCTCAGTTACCAGCTGATGAATATGACACAATATTGAAACACTTGTGTATAGGCGCGTTACAAATGCCATATCATATCATATCATATCACATAATGTACTAGATTTACTGAGTTTCGTGGAGGTCAAGGTTCTGAAGTTAAAACAAAAGGCCCGTATGTGTTTGTTTATGTTTGTTTGTTTATTTATTTATTTTGTATAGCGCTCCTGACCCAGGGGTATATGGGCGCTTAAACATCTGGTTACAGGCAAAGGTAAGGAACATTAGTACAGTTGTACAGCATATGTAAAGTTGGCACAAAAGCAGTCATTACAGATATAGTAGCAAGCAGACATAGTAAAGGATACATTCATACATTAGGCATATATACATAGTTGGTTATTTATTGAGTAACCAAGTGATAACCTTAGTTCTGAATGGTTGGAAGGTGGGGGTGCATTTGATAACCAGTGGAATGGTGTTCCACAGTTGAGAGGCTAGACCTGGGAAGCTGGATCCACCGGCTCTTTTAAGGGAATATTTGGGCACCGTGAGTTGTAATGTATTAGAGGATCTAGTGGTTCTAGTATTCTGTCTAAATGTCTAAGGCAGGGCTAGGCGGTTGAGAGCTTTGTAGGTGAGGCAGATGGTTTTTAGGTCTATTTTTTGTTGGATGGAGAGCCATTTGCATGAAATTCTTGTGGCCGAGATATGTTCTCTTCTGGGAATATTTAGGGCGGCACGGAGTGCATTGTTTTGTAGAATTTTCAATGTATAGATTACCGTTTTGTTGGCACCTACATAAAGGCTGTTACAGTAATCCAGTTTGGATTGTACAAGTGCTCTGGCTAAAGTGAGGCATTTGTTGGGGGAGAACAGAGGTCTGCAGGCCCTAATTAATTTGCCAGTGAAGGCAGTGGCTGATACTATGATAGGGTATGTGCATACAGCTGGGAGAATATTCATATGCTGCCACATGTTTCCTGTTGGGTAGTGCCAGCGTAAGTATGTTATACTGCCATGTGTATTATGCTGTGGTACGCTTCCACCTGTATACTGCTTTGTCCAGCCATTTGGAGTGATGTGTCCTTTTTGTTGCATAATGCCATTTGAACTCCAATGTATACAGCCTTATGTACTGTTTTATAATAATCCCACATCTATGCAGTGTTATGCTGCCAGATTTGTACGGTTTTATGCAGTCAGGCCCACACTCGCTCACAGACTTATTTAGATGGTGGCATATGTTCAGATTTCCTTTGTAGAAAAGGACTGTGGTCAAGAAATTGGGGTTGGGGTCAAGTCCTTCCCCGTTTTACTACCACTACATGTCGATCTTCATGTACAGGAATGAAGCGAAAGCAAAGGCGGGGGTAGTCGATTTAGGACAAAGTGCAATGATGTAATTTAGCAATAGCCTCTTTAATTATCAAAAGAATGATTTACCACTACATGATTTTACCTGATATATTGGGGGGGGGGGGGGGGCAGTTTAGTCACCTCCTTTAATTTGGCCATCCCTGTTCACCCGCTGTCATGCCATACAGCCTCCAAACCCTCCTCACCCTCATCATACCTGTCAACCAAGCACAACTTCCCACTGTCTTCCATTCACCCTCCTGCCTTTAGTTTATAAGTAGCCCCCGCCTGCTGAGGGTCAGGAGCAACATAAGACTACGCCACCAACCTATTGAAGGAGCCCTGCGCGTGTACTCTGGCATTACTCAACTGTAGCAACTTGCATAGTCTACATAGAGTGTACATTGCTGAACCATATGCGCCCTATGTGCGACTGCCTCTTAATGTTCTCATCACCCCCACCTTCCCTTCACCAGGAGGCCCAGGCCTCACTCATTACCTTATTGCTGAACTATTGCAAAGTCCCTCGCCACGGGACTGATTTACCCCCTGCATGGCCTTTTGGCATGTGCTTCTCTTTGGAGCACACTGTTCTTTCTTACATAAATACAAAAACAAAATTCCCTCCCCTTCGCCTAACAGCAGAGATGCTTGGCGTGCAAAAAAAAAAACACACTCAGGCCTGAGCAATGTTCCTCAGCATCAAGCAGAGAGTGGCGGACGCTTTCTGCAGGAACTGACAGCGAGCATTTTGTGATGTTGCTAATGTAGCCGGGGGAGTGTCTTTAGCACACCTGGTGCACGACCGGTGTAGGCATGCACAATAATCCTTAGCTTATAAGTATACTTAATATGCCATGACTCACGCCTTACCCATGCCCAGCATCCTCGCTATGCCTGGGTTCTGTGATCACCCCGAGTGTGCTGCAATGGGAAAAGGAAAGCTATCCCTGGGTTCCGTGATCACCCTGAGTGTGCTGCAATGGGAAAAGGAAGGCTATCCCTGGGTGCTGTGATCACCCTGAGTGTTCTGCAATGGGAAAAGGAAGGCTATCCCTGGGTTCCGTGATCACCCTGAGTGTGCTGCAATGGGAAAAGGAAGGCTATCCCTGGGTTCCGTGATCACCCCGAGTGTGTTGCAATGGGAAAAGGAAGGCTATCCCTGGATGCTGTGATCACCCCGAGTGTGCTGCAATGGGAAAAGGAAGGCTCTCCCTGGGTTCTGTGATCACCCCGAGTGTGCTGCAATGGGAAAAGGAAGGCTATCCCTGGGTTCTGTGATCGCCCCGAGTGTGCTGCAATGGGAAAAGGAAGGACGCTGAGGAAAAAGGTAACCAAGGAAAGCACCCCGCCCTTATAAAAAGAAACGCTTGGTTGACTATGTACAAGACTTAGAATTAACCAAGTTATCAGATACCTGATTACATCTGCAAAGTCTATTGGACAGTTCACGGTGGGCCATATGTTGGAAATATATAGGGGGAAGGTGATTGGTACTGGGTCTTATGGGTGCGAGCTTTGGGCTTAAGGGAATTTGGAAATGTTGCAGAGTTGGCAAAATCTTTTCCGTGCCTGCATTCTTGGGTGCCTCCAACTACAGCTACGTACATTTTGCACTTGGAAACTGCCCCACTTTTTTTTTTTTAATCAGATCTACCGAAATGAAGGATCATCTTGATGTGGCGATCTGTGTGGACTAACAAGGAGGGAACTGTTTTAATGTGTATCTGAGGTGGTGACATCACTGATGGTGGAATGTGGTGATGTCAGTGTGTGGAATGTGGGGATGTCAGTATGTATGGAGTGTTGGAATGTTATGCTCTGAATGCAGGTTCCACACTTTACAGTTTGAGATCTTACCTGGCATGAAGGGACGTGCCAGTGTTTCTTCCTGGCAACTTGCATACAATACACCTACAAATAACTTACCTGCTGGTCCGGGTGTTCTTCAGGTACCGGGTTATTACCCTGGCGATGAGGATGGGATCCTGTCGAGGAGGGGACAGGAGTTGAAGTCCAGGAACATCGCCCTCCATGTACCCACGTCCCATGGGTGAGGCCAGTAATATTGCTCTTGGTTCCCTGACCTGCGGATCATGTCTCAGCAGGCCGGGTGGTGCTGAGCTCGAGCGTCCAGCGGTTTGTGAGCGGAGCTGATTTGCACATTGAGCCCTGTGCAGACAAAGGGGTACTGTTAAGGCTTGTGCCTCTTTGGAGTCTCCGGATTGACCAAGACGCGAGCTCATTGTGCCCCTCCCCATGCTAGTGGGAAGGGGGTGCTGGTCGGCACACAGTTCGGTATTCAGTGAAGTCACTGGTACCCTTTGGGAAAGTGACCCAGCGGGTTGCTGCGTTCCAGGAGCCTATGCCCAAGCAGGTCGGGCGGTGTTGGTAGCTGCTGGAGTTTTGCAGCAATTGCCGGGCAAGGCGTGTTCTAGCCACTCAGCGTTGAGTCTGCCCGAAGGGGGGTGGCGCAGTTCAGCTCCTCTCAGGCAGTGCAGAGCCTGGCCGGCAGATTGCTCTTTGGAGTGATCCGGTGCATGGAGATCTGCCTTGCTCCATACAACAGGAAGGCAGATTTTGTGTTGCAGGGGGGGGGCGGAGCGTACCTGGAGGGAAGCTCCCTATGCTGTGACTAGGGAGAAGAGCCGTGCCCCCAGCCAAGGTTCCTGGCGCAGTGACCAAGGAGAACTTGCTGACAGCAATGGGGAGAGAGCGGGGATGCGTCCCCTGCAGGATACGCAGAGAAATGATGACGTCGAGGCGTCATCGTGTTGTGTTCCAGCGTGAGGAGCTGGAACGTGTGAGAACTTCTGAACGTGCTGCGTATGCGACGTTTGAAGGAGACATGTGTGTCAGAGTGTGGAATTGGACATGGAGCGGTACGGGTGACTGCTCAAGGGGCTCGGATGGCAGGCCAGCCAGTGATTATGGGACTGGCATGATTCGTGCCCCAGTGACAGTGACTGGTGGAAGTCACTTGGAGCGTGTGATGTGGAACACCTTGAGGACAGACTATACTTCTGGAGTGGCTGGAGCGTATTCCTCTCTGGAGACTGACAGGAGTTCTGGTGTGCAGTTTGGAAACCTGGAGGTGTCCTGTTCAGTTTCCTTCGTGCTGTTCTTGAGGACAAGGATAACCTGTGTCTGTCAAAGACAATAGTAAGAGTATGGTGAAGGGCCTGTTGTGTGATGTCCTGATTAATTGTTGTCACCTGTATGTGTGTTGCACCGGTGCATGTGTGTAATGGGTCGGTATGAATGGCGTGTAGTGGGGTGATCTGTGTTTGAACTGTTTTGCATGTCTAGGCTTCTGAATGGTGTTATGGGCCAGTGCGGATGTGTGTGGTGTTCTGCTTGTGGCCCGGATTGTGATTTTAGTCAAATTATATTTTGAGTTTAATATCTTACAATATGCTAGTCGTAACTATTTTTCTTGCAGGTTGACCTAAATCTCAGTTTTGGACTCGTGGGTGGCGGGCTCTAATACAATAGCATAGAATTGTTTTGATGTTATCTGGTTCTCGTTGTAACATGATTTCTTTTGCAGGAGGGGCCAAATTACTTTCTGATTTGGACTTGCGGTGGGTTTGGGGTAATGTGGTTTGTGGGTCCACAAATGACTCACGGGTGGTTGGACTTGTGGGGTGATGGCTCAATTTCTTATGTTGCATATTACAGAGAATTTTAATATTTCATCGCTCAGTGATGATGCTGAGTGGTCCTGTTACGTGAGTTGCATAAAGGATGTTTCTTGTGGCATGGTGTGTTGCAGAATGGAGTTCTTATGGGAGCCTAGCTTGGTCTAGGGGTCCATAGGTTGGTGGTCCTTGCAATGTTGCATTTTGCTGGACTAGGGGTCCTGCAGTCGTGGCTAGCTGTGGTGGAGCAGTTTGGCTGGACCAGGGGTCCTGAGTGTAGTGTCGGTGTGCTACGGTGTTGCAGTTTGGGTGGACTAGGGGTTCTGCAGTGTAGTGTTGGTAAGCTGCGTTGGAGCAGTTTGGCAAGGACTAAGGGTCCTGCGGTGTAGTGTTGGTAAGCTGTGGTGGAGCAGTTTGGCAAGGACTAGGGGTCCTGAGTGGTAGTGTCTGTGTGCTGCAGGGTTGCAGCTTGGCTGGACCAGGGGTCCTGAGTGGTAGTGTCTGTGTGCTGCAGGGTTGCAGCTTGGCTGGACCAGGGGTCCTGTGGTGTAGTGTTGCTAGGCTGCGATGGAGCAGTTGGGTGGACCAGGGGTCCTTAGTGGTAGTGTCGGTGTGCTGCGGTGTTGCAGTTTGGCTGGACTAGGGGTCCTAGGTGTGTGTGGGTCTACTGTCAATGGCAGTTGGTTGGGACGCGAGTGTCATATTCTGGTGGTCAAGGAGCATGCTTTTGCGCAGTCTAGTTGGACTGTAGTTTCTTAGGTGTTTGTGGTTGACTTAGGTGTGCTCTGTATGGGTGATATGGTGAACTGATGTTGGGATGGTGTGCTTGTTGTTGCTCTTGGTGAGCTGGGATCGTGCCCGGTGGTGGCAGCCCTGGTGCCCTAGGGTACAGACTAGGGTGGAAGGTTGTTTGTGCATGGTTGGGTTGGCGTGTTAGGTAGTGTACATTTGGGGAATGCTGGGGCGTGGCAGATCCTACGTTTCAAGGGGCATCTTGAAACAGGTGGTAGTGCTTAGTTTATTATTTTTGTTTCTCGAATGTATTTCAAGTTCAGGTCTAAAGGGAGGAGATAGCCCTTATTCTACTTCAGTTTACTCATTGTTTGCGTTTTGTGGGGAAGGAGTGGAGTTGGATGTGTCCTTGTTGACACGGTTTTGGTTTTGTTACCCAATTTGTTGTGAGCACAATTAGGGTTCGTATTCTTGGGGTGCCACGTAGGCTATTCTTGTTCTAAGGTTTTAGGGCTAAGCATCTCTGTAATGTCAGATAATGTATGGTTTTGGGGGTGTTGGTGAGCTACAGGTGGCAGTTTTTCTTGTCGCCAGTGGAGTATGGTTGTTGGTGCATTTACGTGCTGGCCCACGTGTATGTAGGGGATTGTGTTGGGTGATAGTTTAGTTAACTCCTTCTTGTTCAAGAAGTGTAAGGAGGGAGAGGTGTTGTAATGTGTATCTGAGGTTGTGACATCACTGATGGTGGAATGTGATGATGTCAGTGTGTGTGTGGAATGTGGTGATGTCAGTATGTATGGAGTGTTGGAATGTTATGCTCTGAATGCAGGTTCCATACTTTACAGTTTGAGATCTTACCTGGCATGAAGGGACGTGCCAGTGTTTCTTCCTGGTAACTTGCATACAATAAACCTACAAATAACTTACCTGCTGGTCCGGGTGTTCTTCAGGTACCGAGTTATTACAGGAACCTTAACCAGATTGCTACTCAGAACCTCCCGAGCCTAGTAAATTATCACAGTGTTGGTTCGTTATCTTACATTAAAAGAGCATTAGGCGGCATGGGACTGGTTTATCACTTTGACAATCCAGAGAGCATGGGGTTCTATGTGATATTTCTGCTTTTGGTGGGTCGCCTACCCTAGATATACCTAATTTTATTTTATTGAGCATTTGTAAGGCGCTTTATACAACAGAATTGTGTTTCAAAGCACCACAAGGCTAAATGGGAAAGGAACAGGGTAAATAAAAACAATGGCATACAGTAACATACAGTCGTGGTCCTATTAGGCCCTGTGGCATTCGGCCGTGCAAGTGCATTGAGAAGTGCAGGGGAAGGGGATGGAACGGGGAAGAGGAGGGGTCAAGTGCTGGGCGAGGGCCCGGGAGTAAAGTGCGAAGGGGAGCCGAGGGGCGAACCTCAGGCTAATTGCTGGTACAGGTGACTCTGAGGGGCGAACCTCAGGCTAATTGCTGGTACAGGTGACTCTCAAGGAGGGCGGTGGTGCCACCAAAAGGGGCTCGCAGGGCAGTGCAGTGGGGGCAGGGGTGCTGGTATTGACTGGTAGGAAGGGTATGGGATCCTGTAAGATTCATGAGGATCAGGCCACTGGTCACAGTGGCAGTGAGGTGATTTGCAGGGAAGCGAGAGGGAAAGAGGTAGAGAAGAGCAGAGTTTTGAGCAGTTTCCGGAACTTAAGGAGGTCCGGTTCTGAGGGAGGCAGGGAGGCTGTTCCAAAGGGAGGCACCAGCTGAGGAGAGAGACCAGCCCCCCACTATCAGCTGGGAGAAGCGTTTTACAGTCAGGAAGTTGGAATTCGGGGAGAGTAGGGCTCTAGCAGGGGAGTATTTAGTGAGGGAAGAGTTGGTGATAGCATGGTCCCAGGCCCCAAAAGGCCTTGTGGATGACGCAGAGGGTCCAGAGTGTGATCCTTGCAGCCACCGGGAGCCAGTGGAGAGATTTTAGGGCTGGAGAGATATAGTCCCTGGGCTTGAGGCCAAGGAAAAGTCTAGAAGCCCTGTTGTGGATTAGCTGGAGGGGCAAAGGGAGGAGGTAGGGAGATTGAGAAAATGGTAATTGCAATAGTCCAACCTGGAGAGGACCAGAGCTCTGAAGGCATTGAGCTTCTGGGGGAAGGTGAGAAAAGGAAGAATGCCTCTCAGATAAAATGTCTTAAAATTCTATATTTGTAGACTCTATAAAGTGCACTTTATAATAGAATACAAGTCATTCCTCCATGGTAGGCAGCCTCGTTGAGGCTAACTGAATGTCCTAGTTCAATGTAGCATGTTCCTGTGCTTTGTTTCCAATCCCTGTGCCATGTGTGCAGGCTAGCCCAGGGCAGTAGCAAGAGGGAGGGAGCCCCAGAGTCCTTACCAGGGATACGTCTGTCTGGGGCAGCCCAGCGTGGTTCTGAAGGCATAGGTAATCCTTTTGTAGTCCTCTGCATATCCCAGTTTTTGCCCCACCTCATTCTCAAGCAGCACTATATCCCCAGGCTCTATATCCTTTCTGGGCCGCTTCTGCCAAGAATGACTCCACACTTGTAGCAGCAGATGGGGGCTCCACTGAGTCCTCTGACCGGGGCCACATGTAGGATTGATCCAGGGACTAAAAGTTGGCCCGTTTATGAAGAGGCAGGACAGCAACAAACACAGAGCATTCCATTCCTGATGGGAATCATTGTGTAAACGATAGTGCAACCCGGGTGGTGGCAGTGCAACGTTGCACAGTGCCCCTCTTCCCAACGGTCCCAAACAAGGGTAAAGCAAACATGATAAGTGTCATTATGTGGTTAGACTGGCCTACTTTGGTGCAGTCAGACTAGCCATATATTATTACTCTTGCAGGGCATTTTGTACCAGGAATCAAGGATAAAGCAAACATGACAAGTGTTATGACGTGGCTATACTGGCCTACTTTGGCACAGCCAGTCTGCACATAGTTCTCTTACTGTAGCACAGCATTTTCACAGGCAAAGCGAACAGGAGTATGTGGGAATGCTGGCAAACATTGGCAGAGCCAACATGGACATTTGTTCTTATAGTATCATTACTGACATTAAGTGCAAAGGAAACATGAGTATGTTCTTACATGGGAATGCTGTCGTATGTTGATGCAGCCAGTGTGAACATGTATGAACACAGCAAGCATGAACATGTTTTTTATACTGGCATATATTATGGGAAAAGACATCATGAACATTTGCTGCGAAATTCTCCTGTGCACGGTTGTGACTTGCAGCTGTTGGGCTTTTCTCATGTGTTAGCCTATATAACTTGCTGCAAACTATGACTTTTTACCACCTTTATCACCAGTTATTTTAAAAATGTTATTGGGTTAGGAAACCTCCCCCCTGCCGTAGGGTTGTTCCCTTGCACATATTCGTGGAAAACATTCATGGTCCTCCAATTAAAAAAATTCACCAGATGCCACTGGGCCGGGTACTTTGCACAGACACAGAACACACGAGATGAGTTAACCATGTAACACACTCGATGGCAGCACACTATAGCCTATGCAATTCCACTGCTATTTGTTTATTTATTTCCTTTATAAAGCGCGCTTACAGCCCGGAGGCATCGACTCTTAATGTCAGATCTTCTTTACTTTAAGTTGAAACATGTGACCTGTGACCTCGAACCTTCTACTGAAACAATGAATGGTTGGATATTTCTGCGGTTCATGGAAAGACTATTTTCCGGTTCAGACTGAAACGAGTGCCAGCCGTTCCAAACAAGGAGCGCTTTAGAGCGATGGCTGTGCTGCCAGGATGTGGAGCTGGGTTAGAGGCACTGGCAAGGAGCCTTTAAGGGTTTTTCTGCGTCTAATGAGGACGTGGGTGTGCCCAGCTTCGGCGGGGATTTTTGAAGAGCAGCCCAAGGGGAATGCATTCAGCTCTCCTTTCATCCTCTCCTGGAAAAGAAGACCCTGCTTTTGTCTGTTTTTCCCTCACAATACGGGTGTCTGTGAATAGAGAATAGAGGCCTAGCCTCAGAATTGGTGCCCGAACGGAAATGCTTTACCTGTGCCCGCTCTAGGGAAAAAGGGTTTCTATTGTTCTCCCAGGGAGCAGATGTGTGTGAAGAAGGGGGATTTAGTAACGTGTTTAGACACAGTTAGGGGCTATGCTATTCCCGCGTGGATGTCAGCTGCTCTCCCATCTCTATCTTCTTGTCCTCGCCTTTTTT